>NW_024735554.1:10057045-10302439 GCF_018991925.1 Homarus americanus
ATTATTTTTTGTCCTTCTTCCTCAAGGGATGAAGCCATTTGTAGTTAACTTTATCTTTCCTTTCAGTGAATCACAAGTCGCTCTCATCATCCATCTCCTGCATTTGTTTATTGTTAATAATTTATAATACACAGTCATTGAAGAAGGATGCCCAGATTTTAAGTTACACCTTTTTAAAATGATCGGCATAATTTTCCATGACACTGTATTTGAGTTAACAGGAGATGACAAAAAATAAAATAAAACACCCCAAAAGTAAAGAGAAAATTATTATAACATTCGACAAAAAATATCATATCACTTTACAACAAAAACTAAAAAAAAAAAATAATATATATATATTCGAAATAGATTATGTTTTCATAAACTTTTTCCTTACACACCTATATACTGTATATATATATATTTTGCACAAATTATTATTTTTTAAGTAAAAACGGATTTTTTAAAAATATATTTATTCTTTTTTGTCTCTTTTATGTATATCTTTTTGCCACGAGATTGAAAATTTTGGGTATTTCTTTTCGTTTCTATGACTGTTGTGTGATTATTATTATTATTATAACAGCTTTAAGGCCACACTGCACTGTTTGGAAGATCCTGTTTGCATGTCCTTCAACCATTATAGGCTTTAACTGAGGCCTTCCACCACCACGAAACTCTCTCTCTCTCTCTCTCTCTCTCTCTCTCTCTCTCTCTCTCTCTCTCTCTCTCTCTCTCTCTCTCTCTCAACTCTGTGGTTTTCTTTTTGGCCTGCTTTCTTTATACCCTCTCTCACGATTGCTTTCTTTCTTTCTTTCGCTCGCTCGCTCACTCGCTTTTATCTCTCTCTCTCTCTCTCAGAAGTGGCAGATGCTTATTGCCAGCCGTCTCTACGCCTGTAGTCTCTCAGGGCACGTCTTGCTGATATATCCCTTCACTATAACTCTGAACTGATAACACACTCTCTCTCTCTCTCTCTCTCTCTCTCTCTCTCTCTCTCTCTCTCTCTCTCTCTCTCTCTCTCTCTCTCTCTCTCTCTCAGGTTTATCTACCCATCATTAATAATAATAATAAAAAACATGTACCTTGGTCTGCTTGCCTGTAAAAAAGCTTGCCTTTAAAAATAATAATCAAAAAATTCAATAAAGTAAAATAAATAAATAATAAACTACTAAGACTTTCAATAAAAGAAATTTATATACTTGCAGCTTGACTGTTGTGGCTAACCAAATCGATCAATTAATTCACCTTTCGATTAATACTTACCTTAATGATCTATATGGTGGTGATGCAAGGGATTTTTTACTTAAAATATACAGTATATATATATATCTTGTTAGCAGTATTACATGTTGTATTATGTGGTAATGATAAATAACACAGTAATTCGGTATATATATATTTGTATACTTAGTTGTTTTGGATTATAAATAAGGGTTGGGGGGTAGAGTTGCTTCAGTAAATAATAATGGTTGCACTGTACTAATATAAAGATAATTTATTTATTTATATATATATATATATATATATATATATATATATATATATATATATATATATATATATATATATTTTTTTTTTTTTTTTTTTTTTTTTTTTTTTGCGGGGGGTGGGGTGGGTGGAAGAGGATAGGTTTTATAGAATGATTTAGTTATAAAATAATTAATGCTTGTTATGTGATCAATCAGAAGAGTGTTTTTTTTACCTGTTAACACCTGGCGGGTCATTATTCATAGGTTTAAGAGGTCATATATCAAGCGTTCAAAGTTGACATAATACTGTGTGTAATAATAATGATAATAATTAACGGTTTATTGAAAAAGTTCTGCAGCCCGAAGGCTGAAAATATACATTGGACATAAATGACTTATTACATACATTGGTGGTTTAACAAATGCCTTCATTAGAGAAAGGTAAAGGAACATACAGTGAACATACAGATTAATGTAGGTGTTGAACAGCAAACACGTAGTGTAGTAACTCCCTCACATATGGTGTTATGAGGGACCTGATGTGGTGTAGTAATTCCTTCACAGATGGTGTTATGAGGGGCCTGACGTGGTGTAATAATTCCCTCACAGATGGAGTTATGAGGGACCTCACGTGGTATAGTAATTCCCTCACAGATGGTGTTATGAGGGACCTCACGTGGTGTAGTAATTCCCTCACAGATGGTGTTATGAGGGACCTCACGTGGTGTAGTAATTCCCTCACAGATGGTGTTATGAGGGGCCTCGTGGTCATAGTAATTCCCTCTACAGATGGTGTTATGGGGACCTCACGTGGTGTAATGAATTCCCTCACAGATGGTGGCCTTGAAATTTACCTCACGTGGTGTAGTAATTCCCTTGCAGGTGGTGTTATGAGGACCTCACGTGGTGTAATAATTCCCTCACAGATGGAGTGTTTATGAGGACTCACGTCAGCATAATATTCCCTCACCAGATGATGGTGTTGCTCTTGAGGGGCCTCGTGGTGTAGTAATTCCCTTGCAGGTGGTGTTATGAGGGACCTCACGTGGTGTAGTAATTCCCTCACAGATGGTGTTATATGAGTGAGGTGTGGTCCCAGGCCTTCCTATCTTAGACCGATTAACACATCACTGGTTGTTGTTGGGTCTCACGGGCCGTTATCACTGGGTACCTGGGACCTCACTGTGTGAAGGTTAACTTGGGTATGACTCGGCTGTTGCTGTTGAATTGTTCTCACTGACTTAAGCACTGTTCACCACTGTTCAACACTGGTTCCATTCCTTTCCTAAATGAAATTGTAACTTCTGGCGAGAACTTATTGATATTCCCGTGGGGAGGAGGGTTCAGGGGAGGGAGTTGGTATGGGCCAACTTAACAGTTGACGTGTGTGTGTGTGTGTGTGTGTGTGTGAAGAAAGCTTGTATGGTCTATTTATAGGCCTTAACGTCAATGTCAACTAACTTTGACCTTCTGAACAAAAAAAAATAAAGAATAAATAAAATCAGGTGGAAAGGAAAAGTTTACTTTGGTATGGCACTGATTGATAAGCCTATGAATACACTTTAAACATTTTACACACACACACACACACACACACACACACACACACACACACACACACACACACACACACACACACACAGGACCAAAATAATAGTATCGTGTTAACTGAGAATCCCTATATGACATTTCAACTGTATATATATACTGTACACATGGGGATAAGAGAGTCACATGTACAATACGATCCCTGCATTACTCGCTAGGCCACAATAAGCAATCAGAGGTGACGTGAATAATGTGAAAGTAAAGTTGTTTTGACAGTCACAGTAAAATGACCCTAGTAAAAGTGAGACAATGTTCCCCAGGTCAGGTTAGGTTAGTTTATTTACATCAGGTTATTCTGGGTTATTGTGGGATGTCTTTATGCTGACTATTTTTTGCTAAAAAAAATAATCCCTAGTATTTTTTTTTTTACTATGTTGAATGGCTTCGTAACAAATGGCGAAATGTGGCCAAGAATAATTGTTTTTCTTTTCGTTAGTTTTACTTCCATTTATCACGTGATTTCCATAAATATTATCCACTTTTATACGAACAATTCAATTAATATATTGAAATGGGAATCTAGTTATAACTAAAGAATACTGTGATCCCGATGACACACACACACAGTCGCCGTTGGTACTTCGGTTATAAAATTTAATATAAACTAAAAAAACAAAAAAAAACAAGAGCGCTTCATTTCTTTACCCCTAAGAGATCTAACCATTACCCCGTATATATGTGTATATCCCCTGAATCAGTCAATGGTCAGCTCCTGGTCTTGCCGACTCCCACAGAGAGTCAGTTTACCCTTAGTAGAGATATAGTGGAATCCCTAACAGCCCCCAGGAAGAAGATGCAGTCTGCTCTTTGTACGGAGGGAAAAAAGACTCCTCTCCCTCCCTCCCTCCCCCTCCCCGAGTACACATACGCCTGGACCCTCTCAGTGGTGTGAGTTCATCGTCGTTGGGGATATATTGTTGTGTTCTTCCCCGTCTTGTAAATGTTGTTGTAGTATTTTACCTTTACGTGTTGTATACAAAAGAATGCAGACTGTTACAAGAACCCCTGACAGAGAAGGACACGGGATATAACTCAATGGTTGTTGTTGTTATAATGTTATTACTGTGCTTCAACAACTAAAGTCTTTAAGCGTGGAACAAGATTAGTAATTACACTAATACATCACTCAGTTGTGTCGTCAGCTTACACCACTAAGAGGAGTCCAGAATATGGTCTCCCTCTGTAATAAGTTTGGAAAGTTTAATGTCCGTCTTGTACGTTAGTGGAACAGATTACAGCAGTGATGCGTAGTCGTCAACCCTGGCCGTGTTTCACCTGTTGGTAAATTAATTATCAACAATAACAGAATGTATTATACATTGCTGAGTGGGGATAAAGAGATTATAAGAATCAGATTAACCAATAACGGCACATAATTCAGTAAATTAGGCGGGGCTAAGATCCAGCATAAAAAAATTAACCAATAAGAACGTGCATCTAAAATTATCTTTTTTCTCTAGTTAGAAAACATAAAAATCATTTATCACAAACTAAAAAATATCGCTATTTGAAACCATTTCTTGTTTCTGCAATAATGTTGTCTTGTGTTTACAGGTTAAAGAGAAAGAAAGGTTCTATATTCCAATCCATACAGTCTCTCCAGAAGAACAGTGCCAAGGTAAGACTCCCGGGCAGGACACCGTAAGTACAGTGACTCGCTCTAATATCTTCCAGGTCAACCTTTTATTCATAATAGCAGGTCAAATTAGTCAGTCTTAATTGGCTCCAAGCTATTCAAACTTCACCTTACCTGACCTAACCTAACCAAGCCTATTCTCACCCAAATTACTTTAATTCAACCCAACCTAAATCACCCTAAGGTAGACATTACTCTTAAGGCCAAATAGGGCAATTAGAACTATGGCCCACATCACTAGTCTTCCACACACGTAGTAAATATTCCTCCATGTATATATTAGTTTACTAACCTAACTCTATTTCCAACACTAAAAGGGGCTGAGACGAATGTATACCAGTAAGAGAAGGAGTTAGTATATTTTTTTCTATGTCATATATTCAAGATTATCAAACAGAATCATTCCTCCATGACGTGTGTATAAGTGTAAAGTACCTTAAGATTTTAATGCCTTGGATTCCTTATATATCGCTGTTATAAAGGTTCAAATACCCCAAGATAACAGAATCGTTTATTGTTTAGTTTTTATAAGAAACTCTGATAAACACAAAATGTAAACATACGCTTTTTTCCCCCGTGATATAAGAGTTTATTAAGTTGTTCATTATTTCCCTCCATCATCAATACATCTGGTCATTCGTAATTACTCAGAGGAAATGTTAGTAAGTGAGGGTTTAAGTGTTTAGTGTTTACTTGTATTAATCTGTAATGTGATTCCCACTTGGGTTAATTACATGCATTACAACGAAGTCTATTTTGTTTTTTGTATTACTTAGCAAAATTTCCTCCTCTCCAATGAACTCCTTACAACCTTCCTGTACTCCCACATAACTCATCTTAATCCTTCCCTCTCCCGCAGTTCTCAGCCAAACGGGACGCATGCGACGAAAAGTCCGCAGGAGCCCGCAACGACTACCTCCTAAGCCTGGCCGCTGGCAACGCTCATCAGAGACGTTACTATGAGATCGACTTTGAAAGAATTCTAAGGGTGAGTGAGTGAGTGAGTGAGTGAGACATTCTTAAGAGACATAACAGTAAATCGTGATGTTTGATAATTAATTGTACAGTAATTATTTGTCGATTATCTAATAGTTACAGTGATAGGTATAATAGTCACAGTAGTAATTATACGTGATTATGGATAATTGTCATTACTGAAAGCGATATAATTATCTTTACTTGAAACAAATAATGAAAAACAAAATAGGTCTCAATTGTCTGGCAGTACACTCGGCCATTTTCACTTCCCTAGTTGAAAAGTAACGTGTGCCATTTGACAGCTGTATGGGTCGGAATTGCATGTTCTACCCTGAACTCTTACCAATAACCCTTTACTTTATTCAAATTTACACATAAAAACAAAAAAAATCTATAATAATGATATTTTATACAATGCTGTCAAGAGTTATTTGAGTTATACAATGCTATCAAGAGTTATTTAATTTATACAATGCTGTCAAGAGTTATTTGATTTATACAATGCTATCAAGAGTTATTTAATTTATACAATGCTGTCAAGAGTTATTTGAGTTATACAATGCTATCAAGAGTTATTTAATTTATACAATGCTGTCAAGAGTTATTTGATTTATACAATGCTATCAAGAGTTATTTAATTAAGATGTCTATATGTCTGTTTGATGATGATGTTTACAGACGATGGAGTGTGATATGTACGATAAAGTAGCGGATTACCTTACCTTGATGAGCCGTACGGAGCTACTCACTTGTTCTGCCTCCCAGTCCTCCTTCAACAAGATCAAGGAACAGGCTACTACAGTGAGTTGATTGATCTTCTGTATGATACCTATATGTTATTGATCAAGTACCCAAGTCCTTGATCAAGTACCCGAGTCCTTGATCATGTTCTGTTTGCCTTTACTCCTCTCTTGAGACTATAAATTGTCAACATAATTCAGAGAAATTTCATTCTATTCTAAGGTGAAAGTTGTGAAGATTATGTCATCACCATTCATTATCATCACCAGTCATCATCATCATCTTCTTCATCTTCATCATCACCAGTCATCATCATCATCTTCTTCATCTTCATCATCACCAGTTATCATCATCATCATCATCATCATCATCATCATCATCATCGGACCTATAACATTTACTGAACATTCACTAATACAATATCCTGGCGCCATCTATCCATTTAACCCTTTGCCAGTTTTGTTTTTCCTTATGTCATGGGATCCAGTCATTTATTTTCTTATTTCGTGGGATCCAGTCATTTATTTTCTTATTTCGTGGGATTCAACCTTTTATTTTCTTATTTCGTGGTATTCAATCATTTATTTTCTCATTTCGTGGTATCCAATCAGTCACATCTCACACTCACTGCCCCCCCTCCCTCTCTTCCAGGTGACCCGAGGCTACAACTTACGCTGCTACCTGACCTTCTACCCCATGTTGGGTCAGAATATACAGTATGACTTTGAACCTTGTGATAACGACAAGATCGAGAAGGTCAGCATCCACGACGAGAATACCCAAGGCATCCTGGAGAACGAGAGTAAAAAGTGTGTCGCCCTCATCCAAAAGGAGACCAAGGTAAGTATGAGGGTGAGGTGGGGATGAGGTCAAGGAGGAGGTCAAGTAAGAGGTCCAGGTAGGAAGAGGTCAAGTAGCACGCTTAGTCTCCCTGGAAAAAAGTTATTGATTCATTATAATTTCCCTGATTTTACAATTACACTTACTCTCCCTGGAAAATAAATTTAACTATTACACTCACTCTCCCTGAAAAATAAATTTAACCATTACACTTACTCTCCCTGCCAGGTGGTGAGGGACGCGACCAGGAAGATACAGAAACTAGGGGTGGCGGGGAGGCCTGAGACGGACCTGCCCCCAGACATGGAGATGAAGCTGGATGAACTGCGGAACATCATCAGGAAAGCAGAGACTCACAGGGCGAAGGCGGAGGCTAAGTTAGAATCTCTCAAGGAAGGCGGCTGTAAGTTCCCTTATTAGGTGATATTCCTTTACTCTGTGAGGGGGTGGGTGGGTGAGGGGGTGGGTGGGTGCTTAAGACATATAGGAAAAAAAATACCACTTCATGTCTTGCTTCATTTCGCCCACCCAGGCAAGTGACGGGTAAAAGTCACTCGTCAGAATCAGTTCGACGTTCGCCAGAAATGTTTAGCCTAAAAAAAGAAAGATTTCATAGTTTTGTCATCAATCCTCTGTTAATTCCCCTGTGAAGGATCGTTGACATTGTTCGTTTACCAAACTGCATCACTCACACTCTCGAGGCTGGCGAGATAGGACACACACACACACACACACACACACACACACACACACACACACACACACACTCTCTCTCTCGCTAAGTTGAGCAAATATAACGTGAGTTCTGGCCACCTGACCGTGAACATTCCCATAGTGAAACAGAGTCTAGCCCTTAATTTCACTCTTATTCTGTGTATGTGTGCAAGGGAGAGAGAAGGATGATATGAATTGCTTTATCAACTCTTGGGAAATGTATTTTAAAAAGGGAAGGAAGTAAATATAATATTAGGTTTATATACAATTCTTACCGCTGACATTTGGAGTTTAAAAATAACATTCCAACATGCGATTCCATTTCATATCAGACAGAATTTCTAACAGCTGGTGGTGATATATTATTTAGTGATAACATCTGGAACTTTAGAGACAGGATTTGATATTGGATTATTTGGGCTAACACTTGTAATTGATAGTTGACAGTCTAGTTGTATATATGTGTGAAAAACTATATATATATATATGTATATATATATAGTATATATATATATATATATATATATATATATATATATATATATATATATATATATATATATATATATATATATATATATATATATATATACAGTATATAATGGTATTTTTATTATTAATGAATAAATTGATCTCATGAAGATATAGAATCTCAGCTTATATCACCTGATGATTAAACACGCTAACCTAACCTAACCTAACCTAACCTAACCTAAGCCCCATTAAGAATTAGGGTGTTCACTGTTCAATCTTCATGTGAAATAAGCTGGAGTTTCTAAAAATCATTAGACCCGAAAAATCTTCAATATAATAAAGACATAATTAACATTTATATCGTTCCACAGTCCAAGTGCTGTATTAACATGACAGGAAACTGATGACAATATCTCTCACTTGACAGTCGAGGTGGAGGACTACACGAAGAGCCTCGACAGTGACAGTCTGGGGGTCGACCTCGATACTTCCCTCAGCCGTTCAGGATCCACGCTGTCCGTCAGGGAGGAGGTCAGTTACTGCTCAAGGGTCATCTTTTTGGTCATGGGGGGTCAAGGAGGAGGTCAGTTCACTTCTCACATTAGGTTTCTTAACCCACACCCTAGAAACCCACACCCTACTGACCCACACCCTACTGACCCACACCCTACTAACCCACGTCCTACTGACCCACACCCTACTAACCCACACCCCACTAACCCACGCCCTACTAACCCACACCCTACTAACCCACGCCCTCCACCCCGCCCTACTAACTTCCACCCCAACCCACACCCTACTAACCCACACCCACAACTCACACCCTACTAACCCACACCCCTACTAACCCACGCCCTACTAACCCACGCCCTACTAACCCACGCCCTACTTACCCACACCCTACTAACCCACACCCTACTAACCCACACCCTACTAACCCTGCCCTACTAACCCACGCCCTACTAACCCACATCCTACCAACCCACGCCCTACTCAACCCACACCCTACTAACCCACACCCACGCCCTACTAACCCACGCCCTACTAACCCACACCCTACTAACCCACGCCCTACTAACCCACGCCCTACTAACCCACGCCCACCCACAGGGAGAGCCAGCAGCCGGGGAGTTAGACGGTGAACAGGTGGAGTCTGATGCATTGACCTCAACCTCAGCAGCTGAACCTGTGTCTGTAGACTCTGAGAAGGACGACTACATCATCCAGCAACCTGACGATGGTAAGTCTCTCTCTCTCTCTCTCTCTCTCTCTCTCTCTCTCTCTCTCTCTCTGCAGTTCCAGAAAAATGGTCACTCATTTTTTTCTGTATTTATAGATTGCATTACAAATTACAACACATTACAACACCTCTGAGAAGTTATGGCATTATTTATCGTTATTTACTGCATAAAATAAATGAATGAAATATATAGAGGGAGGCGTGGTTTTGTTTACATAACCACATGTTTACCCGAGCGCTGTTGCCGTATTTTAAATTTACATTTATTATCTCTCTTCTCGCAGTTATTCCCTTTCTTAGTTACACCCAGCCATCTTTACGTGGGAAGGGTTTTACTACACATTTTTACATTCCGTGTTGTGTTTGGTGTCTTTCACGGTACACTACCGTCCTAAGGATGCCGAAAAGGACGAATGAGAGAATGTGAAAATTAGTCACATGATAGCCACAATATTTACCCCTACCGGTTGAATATACCTGTAAGGTACGCAGTGAAACCCTGGCGGAGAGCGTGACTTTGTGTCGCTGTCAGCATGCCATTTCGTCACCTTCGGTCAGCCCCTGGAGTGGACGAAACACAGATCTAGGTGATAAAGGAGGTGGGAACGTGATTTGTATTCGGCTAAGACTCTTATTCAAGAAATCCTTGGATCAAGGTAAAGCGCCTTGGGACTGGGAATCAGCCAACGCCAACCCAGTTTACAAGAAGAGTAGGAAAAGTGTAGCAGAAAACTACAGATCGATCAACCTAGCATCACATATATGCAAACTCTTTGATAAAATTCCGACCGAGCACAGTCTTATCGAGGCATCACAACACGGTTTCATGGAAAGAAATTCCTTCCTGACACTCACGTTCCTTGAAACGGTAAGAGAATATGTGAACCGAGGCTCACCAGTAGATGTATTGTACATGGATGTCTCCAAGATGTTTGACAAAGTCCCACGTGCACGACTGGCCTCTTCAGGTCCAGGCACATGGCATCACACACAAGATTATGACGTGGATTAATAACTGGCTCGAAGACAGGAACAAAGATTGGGACTAAATGAAGTACATTCTGAATGGAAGAAGGTTCTCAGTGGAGTAACAAAAGTCTCTATCCTTGGAACCACATTGTTTGTGATCTACATAAAAGACAGGTGAAAATATATCAAGCTACATTGTCAAGTTTGAGGACGACATGAATATATTTGGGAAGGTAGCAAGTCAAGACGATGTCGCAACAATGCAGAAAGTCCTGATAAGCTAGTCAGATGATCTCGAGACTGGTAAATGCTCTTTAACATTACGAAATGCAAGACCCTACATGTAGGATACACCCATCCTTAACACAACTAGTCTATTAATAACACTGTCTATAAGGAGAAAGATCTTGGGGTTGTGATAGATCATCCACTAAAGGCGGCGCAACAAGTGAGGAAAATAAAACGAGATTTTAAATTATAAAGTGTACCTTTAAATGTTCATTCAACTGTGCAAATCTCAAATACGTCCCAGTCTGGAATACTGTGTACAGGCATGGAAACCCTACCTCCAAAACGATCTAACGTCCCGAAAAAGGTGCAACACAGAGCGACTAAGATGACTCCGGAACTATGTCATCACGATTATCCAAGAAGACTGAGGGCCTTAAGACTATCAACCCCACAGACAAGGCACAATAGGGCAGATCTTATTAAAACATTAAAAATCCTGAAAGTGTACTGTACGATACAGACGTTAGTCACTGGTGCTGGTGGTCGGCAACACACACCCTGACCACGCAGCTCTGAGAGGTCTGAGCTACATCAGCCAAACAATGCATGAACTATCAGGTACCGCAGTAAGCAAATATACAAGTAAACACACCTACCTACACACACATACACACACCTACCTACACACACATACACACACCTACCTACACACACACACACACACGCAACTATAAAATTAAAAATATAAAATAAATAAAAATGATTTGTATCGTAACAAGTCTGCAGGCAGGTTCCACTAATTCAGGGCCACACGGGTCTAGGAACAGATATACAGTTATGTTTATGGGTAAACGGCTGCTGGATAGCTCGGCTGTCTGTGTAACCGTTCCAAGCTTCAGAGACAACCAGGTTATTTAACTAGTGACGGCTGAATAGTCACTACGTAAAAAAAGCCTTCTACAGTATTGCATATACACGAAAGTATGAGCGTATGTATGCAAGTATTTACATTTATATCATTGCATGTATCTATGCAAAAGCGTGTGTATGTATGAGTATATGTAATAGAGAGAAGTTGCTGCATCAGCTTTAAATTTGTAATTATGACATCATGGACCCCCCACCCCCTCCTCCCCCCCAGCAGGGAAACTCGACCCGACCTCCTGGGACCCCGTGTCAGTGGACTGGGGTGACGCTCCGGTGTCTCCGCTCCCTCCAGTCACCAATGGACCCCCAGATGACCAGTCCGCCTACCCCAAGTGTACCGTCTTGTATAACTACACCGTGAGTACTCCTTTATACCCTATTTGAGTACGTCTTTACCTTGAGTACAATTTTATAATTATCGTCTTAAGACTACAACTATACCTAAATTAACCAAACCAAACCTAACTTTATAGATGAACACACACACACACACACACACACACACACACACACACACACACACAGGGAGAGACAGTGAGAAAAATGGGTCCTTAATAACCTGTTACTCTTCCAGGCTCAGAACCCAGACGAATTGTCCATCGTGGAGAACGAGGAGCTGGAGCTGATGGGTGAGGGAGACGGCGATGGATGGGTTCAGGCCAGGAACTATAAGGGAGAGGTAGGTCCTTCCAGCCACCCGAAGGTCCTTCTTGACTTGACTGATGGATGTATTATTTATTTTTTTTAAGGGATATATATTTTTTTTCTTCACTGTAGCTAATGACTAGTTCTTGTTCACTCATGTACACTCTTCACTCGTAAAGGCAATATGGTGATGAAATAATCAAGTTTTTGTTTATCATTAGCATTGCCTGAGGTCCTGTTATGTTGTCTTTCGGTGCATAAAAGAAAGACTCTGAAGGTAAGAAACTTAGCCAAGCAGTGGTGTTCACTCCTTTCAAGCTTCTGGTTTACCTAAAGGGTTTTAACTCCATGTAGCGAAATTTTTCTTCTGTTGTAGGTGGGTTTCTACAGGTGGGCTTCATCATCCCCATAACTAACTTTTTTCTCGTCTTTCTACAGGTGGGCTTCATCCCTCAAAACTACATCGAGATAGAGGAAGGAGCAGCACCCTCCGCCGCCAACGCAGACTTCGCCACCTTCCCCGAGCCAGGCACCGAGGATGCCATGACGAGCGAGGTGCCACAAGCCTCCGACACCACCGCCGCGAACGGAGGTCCTCAGAGGGGCATCTCCTTCTCCTCCATAGAGTACAACTTGGAGGTAGGGGCGCCCTCACACAAACACACACACACACACTAGGTTTATCTTTAATTAAGAATTCCCATGGATAATATTTACGATGGTCATATCAGAAGTTGAAAATTGACTCCATAATCTTTGTAGAACCTTGTGTGTGTTGAAAATATATTTATAATGTGTCTATTAGTCCAAAAAATCCGTTCATTACCTGAATTTTTACACTTGTAAGTTCAGAAGTTGAAGGTTAGATCACGATTGGTCATCTTTACATACATAAGCACAAAGGTTCCTAAAACAGTCTGCTTCCAACTGTGAACCCTGGTGTGACCTTTGGAATCGGTGAGACGTAGGATGAATACAATTTCAACACATCAGGTTTTAGATCTACTCCTTGATATGTCCGGGTTGTAATGGGGAGTTCTAACACGAGAGCCCAAGAATTTCATATTTATTCATGGTGGAATTAGCCATAGGTTTAAATATCCCTTATGAAGAAGGTCAGGGTTTGGAATTTGTTGCTGTTGTTGTAGGTTTAGGGTCATATCCTCTGTATCTGGGCGAACTTTGGGATTTTAGCCTATTGGTACAAGATACAGGTTCAAGTTCAATGAAAGGGTAAGGCTGTGTTTGTTCTTAGCTGCTAGAGTCCGTCTGTAAAGTTTGGAATTTCAATGTTGCATCCAGTGTGAGATCATTGGTCCTTTGCTTGTAATAGCACATTTTAATATAATCTTTAAGCGCTCAAAGCATAAATTTTTCAGCTACGTAAACGATAATTTTTTTCACGCCTTTTAGTGTAGTTGAGCAAAGAATATAATATATATTTGTGTGTGTGTGTGTGTCTGTGTGTGTGTGTGTGTGTGTGTGTGTGTGTGTGTGTGTGTGTGTGTGTGTACAGGTAGTTAATAAAAGAAACATTAAAGTCTATTTTGACAATTTACATAACGAAGATTGGGAGATGACCCAAATAACACCTGACAGTTTTGCTTAATGTATGTATGAGTGTTTATACATATATTCTGTAGTATGGCTTTTCCACAGTTAGATTTTAATAGTATTCACAGTAACCGCTTATAATATTTAGTTCCTATACAGCTCTTTGTGATGACGCAGCGTAGTGGTGAATTCAACAGTATACTCACGCTTATGTTGTTGTAAAAATCACTACCTCTCCCTTTGTGATGAATGATGAGTACAAACGTCTACAGTAATGAGATATTCCCCTAACTAGTCATATTCCCGTGTATATTTAGTTATTAATTCATCCCTTATGTTTAGTCTTTGAATTTCTCCTCCCTCTCCAATTCTTCTATTAAAGGAACAATAATATCCTTCAGTTTCTCATAGACAGTCTAGATTCAATTCTCTCAATATCACTTTTCCCTTGCACTCAACCTCTTGCCCTCCCTTCGCGCTTCCACGTCGAAGAAAAATGCCCAATCTCCACTGAAGATATGCGCTAGCTCCTGTAGATGACACCATTACTAGTTACGTGTTACACAAATACAATGCCATCGAAAAAGAATGCCCTAAGTATTAATGTATGACCATTAATATCCCGGGGCATTCTTTTTTGATGGCATTGTATATCTATCAGTGGTAAAATCTCTGAAAGACGGCCCAATTTACAACAGCTGGACTGAAGTAGTAAATCCTGAATGAAAACCAGACTATTTACGTCACCCTATATAGCACCTCTGATTAGATAACCTATTGTTGATGATTTATTTGATAACTTACAAGTTTCTATGATGATTCAATCCACTCTACTGCTCCTGGACTATAGTTGTGGTTTAATGTAGAGTAAGTGTTTGTGTGTTTCCTGGTTCATTCATCAAAGGCGTGAAAGTCAGTAGATTTAATATACTAGTATAGTTAATTAATCAGTAGATTCAGTAATCAGTAGAGTTTTCCCTTGTGTTGCCTGAGTCACTTTTTACTATATACTCTACTGTTTGTATCTAATAATCATCCATCCAGACTGGGTTATTATTATTACTTTACATTTAGTAGTGTATCATGTTTAGGTTATAGTGTTTCGTTAACTAATTTATCTTTTTTATATTAGTTGAATTGCCAGAACAATTATACTTTATATTCATCAGTTTGTCAGCTTCATTCATGAGTCATTATTATGTGGTAATTATGTTTATAATCAAAGTCTAATTAGTCATTAATATTTCCATATATTTATACCATGTGTGAATATAATTAATTTTTTTTCTAATTTATGATATATATTTTCTTTTAAGATTCTTACATATGTCTTTATCTAGAACGATTTATTTGTGTAAGTAAAGTTCTAGATTATCCAATTCATTTTTAGTTTCCTGTTTCATCCTTAAGTTTAATGATGAAACTGGTTTAAGTATTGGCCTTCGGTTTATTTTTAGGGTACAATGAAGGAACTGGTTTTAAGTTGAATTATTGGTTACCAGTTTCAGTCTTATGTTTTATGAGTAAGTTAGTTTAAATATTATGATTGGTTGTCTGTTTCATTATTAACTTTCATTATACATTCATTCTTATATAATTCTACCAGCATTATCGTAAACTGGATTATAGGTTTGTTTTCTTATTATTGTTTGGGGATTTTACTTATATTGAATTTAAGATGAGGTACTCGGATCACCTCAAGATTAAACCCTTTAAAATGAATCACCCTAATGCTAACCTAACCTAACACCAGGAAGCGTTGGGGTGTTTAGTCTTGAAGTGAAATAAGCTGGGGTCTAATATTTAGGTGGTCCAGCTAACTTTAAAGTCATTAATTTCACTTATAATTTATCTTAATTTAAGCGTGTGTTCTAATAATTTGTATAGTATTTTGTAATTTATTTTATAATTGTCTTCATTTAATCTTGAGTTATTAATTTATTGCTACATTTACACTCGTTCAAAAAAATATATATATTTACGGAGGTCCAATGAATTTCAAAATGAACACTGACACGCCTGTTGTCTCGGAAGGGTTGTCAAAATTCTCCGTTCTTTGTGTCATATTGTCTTACACAAAATATTAAAGACAGACATAATCAAAGGTTCGTCCGAAAATTCCCAGCCAGCATTACGTTTCTGTCTATAAATACATTCAGTAGATGTTGCTCTTTCCACCAATGCGTGGAGGCGTCGTCTCGTTTTGACAGGACACCGCGCCAAATGTCAGTGGAAAGAGCGCCACCTCTGCATCTATAAACAGAAACATAATGCTGGCTGGCGATTTTTGGCGAACTTTTGATTTTGTCTGTACGAATAACTCATGTTTATTCACTCCCTTCTTAAGTTCATCTATATTTATTTCACTTCTTTATTAAGTCATTTGTGTTGGTAAAATTAGGAATTATCAAATCTGTTTTTTTTTGTTCCACGTTTCCTTCTGATTTTTTTGCTGACGTAACATTTGAGTAGATAATATTATTAAGTATCAGTTTAATTGATAAGTTTCTTGTTTCATTCAGATGTTTTTACTTCATTCATGGCGTTTCTTGTGTTTCATCGTAAGTTTCTGGTTTCATTATTAAGTTTTATTTCATTATTAGTACCCCATTTCATTTTCAAGTTCCTTGTTTCATTTCTAAGTTCCTTGTTTCGTTTTTAAGTTCACTGATTCATTTTTAAGTTCACTGATTCTTTTTTAAGTTCACTGATTCATTTTTTAAGTTCACTGATTCATTTTTAAGTTCACTGGTTCATTTTTAAGTTCACTGGTTCATTTTTAAGTTCACTGGTTCATTTTTAAGTTCACTGGTTTATTTTTAAGTTTACTGGTTCATTTTTAAGTTCACTGGTTCATTTTTAAGTTCACTGGTTCATTTTTAAGTTTACTGGTTTATTTTTAAGTTCACTGGTTCATTTTTAAGTTCACTGATTCATTCCAAAGTTCACTGATTCATTCTTAACTTCACGAATTCATTCTCAATTACACTGATTCATTCTCAATTTTATTGATTCATTCTCAAGTTCACTGATTCATTCTCAAGTTTCCCGCTTCATTCATCTTTTTTTTTAATGAGATGTTTTTCTTATTTTATTCATTAGGATTCTGAATCAGTCATAATTTCTCTTGTTCACTCATTCATTTTCTGAATCAGATGTACCCTGATTCGTTCTTAAGCTTTCAGAATCATTCACAAGTCTATTTTGTACGAAAAAACATTTTAAACGCATTCATAAGTACATTTTCAACAAGTTAACATTCGAGTTACACTTATAAACACACTTGCTCATTCAACATTTATTTTTTAAACGAATCAACATTTATTCCTCATTCATAAGTTTATTTTGTGTACGAGTTAACATTCTAGAGTCATTCCTACGGTGGCACTGTGCCTGAATACGTGTGTTTGTGAATGCTTCCCCTGTGCTGAATCCACCTCCCTCCCCTCCCCTCTGTCTTCCCCGCCAAGACGGAGGAGGAAATGGCAGCCCCGGTGTCTTTCTCGTCAATGGATTACAGTTTCGAGGTGGGCACAAAACGAACAGCAAACGCTACACCCTGACCACAGCTTGATAGTTTGAGTGCAAAGCTTAATTGTAAAATAAAAATCCCCACCTGTCCCATGCCCACCCACCCCACCCACCCCACTCCACCCACCCCACTCCACCCACCCCACCCACCCCACTCATCTCGCCCCCACAACAAACCACACTTTACCCCTACCAAGCTTAATAGCTCAGTACAGATTTAGCTAATGATCAAACTTAGCTGAGAACAAGCTGCGCATGGTTTAGATTCTTAGCTTTGGTTGGTTGATTGGATGTATTGGCCAAGTTTTGCTCAGCTTGATTTAGCTCAGATCAAGCTTAGCTGAGATCAGACTTAGCTTGAATGGAGCTTAGCTCAGATTAAGTGCTTGGTTAAGAGACTGGCTCAGCTTGATAGGGCGTGCTGATTACGATTCGACGCAGTTAAGCATAACTCAGGTTAAGTTTATCTAAAGATCAACCTCATTTTGGATGAAGCTCAGCTTAGATTAACTTCGATCATGCTTAACTCAGATAAGGCTGATCCTGGATGATGCTTTGCTAAAATCAGCCCAAAGAATGTTTAATTCTACTGAAACTTATCTCAAACTAAGCTTCCATCAGGTTATATCATCTCAGATAAATTAATCTTAGGTAAAGTTTGGTTCGTTTCAGCTTCGCACATATGTAGCTAAGATCGAATCAGCGTAGCTCAGATCAAGCTTATTTCAAATTTGTCTTTACTCGTTGAAGCTTAAATGAAATCATTCTTTATCTGGATGAAACTTTACCCGAGATCCATTGTAGATAAATTTATGCTTAGTTCAAATCATGGTCAACTCTAATTAAGCATAACTCAGAACAAAATTAGCTCAAGGCAAGCTTAGTTAATATCAATCTTTGATCAGGTAAATTTAAGCTGAGATTAAAATTTACGGTGATCCCAACAAAACTAACTAAGATCTACTTTAGCTCCGTTCAATATTAACTGATACCAAGCACTTTGTTGACTCCAAGCTTAGCTGAGATCAAGCTTTGTTGAGATTAAACTTAGCTGAGATCAGGTTTGGGCCTGGCCAAACTTGGTAGAAATAAATTTTGGATCAGATCAAAATTAGCTGAGATCAAGCTTGGATCAAAGCTCAACTGAGACCAAACAGAGCTTAGATCAACCGTAAGACCAAGCATAAACTGAGATCAAACGTAGCTATCAATCAAACTTAACTGAGATCAAGCTAAGCTGATCTGAGTACATGTAGCCACTTGAGTGTTGCTTCACCCTCCTGGACCCTTAACTAGTAGAGTGCTCACCGCCTCACACCACCTGACCTCACCACCTGACACTCCACCCAGCTGGTTGATCACATAATCCTGATCACCATTGTTGATCAGTTAATCTCAAAATTACAGAAGAAATACCTGATCCCCTGAGGTGATCAAGAATAGACAAATATATGATCAGGTATTCTAAAAATTACTGAACAAAATTCGAAAACAAAATTCAAGGCCAAAAAAAAAAAGAAAATCCAAACGAATCTAAAACCAAATAAAGAGGAATTTTTTTTCGGGGGGATTGTGTCTAAACTAACCCACTGTAACCTTTCTGACGCGGAGTAAGAAATTAACTAAGGGTTCAAACCAACCATCCTATTATAAATATTTTATTTGTTTGGCTTATAACGCTAATCCCTGCCTCTCTAATCTCTGAGCTACAATAAAAGAAAGTTTAATTATATCTTCCAACACTTCAGGATGCTGTAGAGGGTTTAATAAGCTGATGTGCTTTTGTTTTGTCTGTTTATCTTTTGTGGAGTTCCAGCCGTTACCATGTTTACGTTTCCGTCTCATCCACGCATTTATCTTCGTGTGTTTCAGCCGCTTTCTTCACCTCTACAGTTCTTTGTTGGATAATCTGTTCCCTTGGCATAATAATTATTTTGTGTTTTAATTATCTATGGTGAGTCGCTTCACTGCCTGTGACGGTCGGGTCTAATTACTACCGAACCCCTGCGAACCCTGAACCCACCTGAACACCGAACGCTTGGCTGTGATAAATGAAACAAAATTTTTGAGTAATTAAACCTGGCTTTTTCTGATATATAATTTGTCTATTTACCTATATATAATAATAAAATGCATTAAACTATCAGTGTCTCAAATCTACGAGAATTTTTGTGTCATAGACATATAAACTAAAAAAAAATTCAGGTTTTATTAATCCAAAATATGACTCCGTTTATCATAGCGAGAGGTTCGGGGTTGGTGAGGGTTTAGGGGTTCACCAGTCAGTGTCAGACAAGGCCGCCTGTGAACAGTTGTGTAGAGCGAGACCCATGAACAGTAGTATCATAAACCAGCCAAGCGGCCCTGATCCTCTGTATGTGCTTTCTGAACCTCTTCCGAACATAGATTAAAACATTTCCTAGTTACAGTACTTATAGCTTATAAAAAATTTACTTATAAATATTTTAGTGAGTTAAATATTATAAACTTACTCATGAATTTTTTAGTTGCTTTTAGCCTACATGAATTTACTTATAAATTCCTTAGTTATTTATAATTATCAAAAACTTTCTAGTAACTTAAGTTCTTTATTGCTACGAATCTTGTCTAATGAATTTCGTAATTACTTATTTTATATGCATCATGAAAGCCCCCCCCCCCCCCCTACCTTCTTTATAGTCCCGTGACAGGTATGAGGCGCATGACAGCATAACACCACATAACTGTACTTGCTGTTATTATATAATCTTTCAATGACGCACATATACATCTTGACTATTATTCTGTGTTTATGTGTGTGTGTGTATTGCACTTTGTTTCTTAATTTCACAAGATGCACAGGTAAGTGAAGTACACAGTAAAGGTTTTTGGCTTTCCTATATTGTATTTTTATTCACAGTTGAAATATCGAATTATTTTCACATTAATTACTATTTTAAATATAATTTTCACTTAAAAATTATATTCAGTTATATTCTGCTAATTTAATAACTGAGGAGCAATTATTTTTATTATTATACCTGTCATGATTAAGCTAATGATATTTAATAAATTCTCTTTAGATTACATTTTATCAATTTAAATGCTATTGAACTAGTGGTGTTATAATGAGTGGAATTTTATTGCTATTAGATCAGACATATTAGTAGTAATTATGTTAACTACCAGCACCATTATGATACCCGTGAAGCCTTTGTTGACCTAGTTGATGGATGGAGGGAGCGTGAGTGTAAGAACGAGACAGTTTACACTTAACTTAGTTACTCACAGTTGATATAAAAGTCAGTTTACTCAGATTAATTAGTAGATACACACACAAAAAATTACCCAACTTCTGATATTTTTTGTGCATTAATTTTACAGTGGGGGATTGTAAGAAATTTAAAATAGCTATAGAAAATAACAAATTGTACAAACCATTTATAACTAAGACACGATAACATGTTATATAGAACCCCAAGACACGCTATCATGTTATCTAGAACCTTAAGATACGATGTCATGCAATATAGAACCTCAAGACACGATATCATGTTATCTAGAATACTCATAACCAACACTCATAAGAACATAAGAAAATAAGGAGTCTGTAATAGGCCGGTTGGTCTGTGCATGGCAGCTCCTGTCGAGAGTTACTACCACCCTCTATCACCCATGAATCTATCTAGCCAGTTCCTTCCTATCTCCCTCCTAAACCTAAACTTATCCAACTTAAATCCGTTGCTACGAGTCCTATCCTGCTCGGATATTATAAGATCTTTATCTATATCCCCTTTATTGATACCTTTCACTCACTTAAATACTTCTATCATATCTCCCCGCACTCTTCGTCTTGAATTGACGGCCAGAGGGGGACGATTTAAGTCTGATTTATTGTCCCTTAAGCTTATCTCCATGTCACGACTTCCTTAAGCTTATCTCCATGTCACGACTGCCTTAAGCTTATCTCCATGTCACGACTATCTTAAGCTTATCTCCATGTCATGACTATCTTAAGCTTATCTCCATGTCACGACTATCTTAAGCTTATCTCCATGTCACGACTATCTTAAGCTTATCTCCATGTCACGACTGCCTTAAGCTTATCTCCATGTCATGACTACCTTAAGCTCATCTCCATGTCACGACTGCCTTAAGCTCATCTCCATGTTACGACTATCTTAAGCTTATCTCCATGTCACGACTATCTTAAGCTTATCTCCATGTCACGACTATCTTAAGCTTATCTCCATGTCACGACTATCTTAAGCTTATCTCCATGTCATGACTACCTTAAGCTTATCTCCATGTCACGACTATCTTAAGCTTATCTCCATGTCACGACTATCTTAAGCTTATCTCCATGTCACGACTGCCTTAAGCTCATCTCCATGTCATGACTACCTTAAGCTTATCTCCATGTTATGACGTCATCTTCACCTCCCTTGAGTAACTGTGCTGACGCTGGTAACTTCCGGCAGGCCGCTGAGGAATATCGGGGTGGTGATGACTACGCCTCCGAGCCGCCCAGTGACCTACCACCCCCGCCGCCGCCCACCATAGCACCAGCCGACGCCGCCCCTGCTATGCCTGTGCCGGGGCTACCTCTTCTCGTCAACAGTGGACATCTTTCACGTTAGTATAGGGAGAGGGAGGGAGGGAGGGAGGGAGGGAGGGAAATAAATATATAGAAGGAAGAAGAGAGGTAGGGAAAGACACAGAAGGAGGAGGAGAGGTAGGGAAAGACACAGAAGGAGGGAGTGTTTAATTAGAGGAAAGAGAAGGGAGATAGAGAAGGAGGTCAAAGTTGAAGAAAATCGGAAGCATGAAGGAGGGAAGGGGAAAGATTATACAAGAGGAAGGAAGGGAGAAAAAAGGAGAACGGTAAGGAAGGTAGAAGAGATGGAGGGAGAGGGAAGGAGAGAGGGAAAACAAAAGGAGAAAGTGAGAAAATAAGAGCGAGGCAAATCGGGAGGAGAGAGAAATAAGGAGGGATGAAGAGAGAGAAATAGTATGTATAAACACGAGTCTTCAGTAGTATAGACGATATAAACCTCAGACTTCTGCAGGTATAGATGAAATAAACGTAAGATTTCAGCAGTATAGATGATACAAGCTTTAAAGCTTCGTGAGTATAGATGCCACCAAACCTAAGACTTCAGTAGTATAGATTATATTCACACCTTAAGTCATCAGGTGCACACAGAGAGATAATAATTAAACTGATTGATGTTACAGTCACGGAACACTGTCGCGCCATGTACGACTACGAGGCGACCTGCTCGGAGGAGATCTCGTTCGCCGAGGGCCAGATCATCAGGATCCTCAAGAGGGCGGTACACGATGTTGACGACGGCTGGTGGGAGGGTGAAGTGGACGGACAGGTCGGCCTCTTTCCATCGCTGGTCGTCGAGGAGTGTCGTTCAGACGGAGAACCTCTCACTCCTGATGTAAGCCATCCTTGCGTCCTCCTCCCCCTCCCCCTACTCCTCTGCATCGACTAATTCAGGAGCTTCTCGTTGTTGGTGTTGATGCATGATGAGTATTTACACGACTTGTTTTGTTTTCAATTTTGGTTTTTTATGGTATTAAAGGGGGGTTCTTTTTAGGGGGTAACTTATTTTGTTAGTCTTGTTTGTTTCTGCTTGCTATCATGGCGACCCGTGGTGTACTAGTAAGCAAACTCACATCGCAAGTGAATGGCCCAGGTTCCATCCCCCCAGGTAGGGTGAAACGACGGGCATGTTCCATTCAGCCGGATTTGTGCATGTCTGATGTTGAATGAATCTTTATTACTCCCAGGAATTTTGTTTGTTGCTCTTTTTTAAGTAGGTCTGTATTTGTTGGCATTTTGTTTGCTAGTTTAGAGCTTTTATCGGCTTCTGTTTGTTAAATATTTCTGTTTGTGTCAGGAATATTGTTTCTATCTGTTGTTATCGATACACATTAAATCTGTTGTCAACCGAATCTGTTTCCGTAGAGGATTTCTCCCTAATTCTGTGGTCAGTTTCTTCTGATGTCTCTGTGATGGTAGGATTATCTGCTATCATCCTTTAAGGCATAAACGGAAGTCATGTTGAATTGTCATACACACAGGAAGAGAATTACGAAATACTTTCCGGTATCACGAGCAGAACATTTCTCTTCAACAGTTTCAAGACTCACAGATAATGTCCTCTTCTTATTTTGGTGGTGTTATTAACCTAAAATATTTGCCTTTCCCGTATGATGTTTTCCAGTTTGTGTTTTGTTTTTAAAGTTCATCTCCTACACGCTGCCGGGCGCACGATAAACCCACTGTAGTGTACTGTAGCTGTGACCATTTATCGACCTCTGTTGTTTCGGTTGCCACTGCAGGGTGGAGCGTGTTTTAAGCTTTAACGTTCGTGTGTTGAATATTCTATACTCAGATTCTTCCTCAGTTATCAAGGTCGAGATTATTCACTGGTTGATGTGCTTTTGTTTCTGCCACTGTTGTTGTGATTTTTGTTTTAGTCCATTAACGTGCTTCAACAGCCAAAGTCAGTGAGTACAGATCACTATTTGAGTTTCTACATTACATAACAACTAAGCTTTAGAAACTGGGAAGAATATTAGATCTGTCTCTGTAGGCTGAGATATCACTGTTGGTATACTTTTTCAGTGAATGTTTGTAGAGGAAAAAAGTTTGAGTGTTGCTTTGTGCTGAAGGTCAGTCTGCTTGTGCTGCACTTTAATTAGTTTGCAAAGTTGAAGTGTTATTTGGTAAAGTGTAGTTCATAAGATCATAAAAAGTTCCATTAGCTCATAATATTGAAGAACTTTCCCAGAAATAATAAAAAAAAACTAGAAAAACTGCAATATAGTTACTTAATTGTTTTTGAGTGAAGTGTAAAGACAACTACAATTGGTTTATTCAGAAAATCATCAATTCCTGTAAGGCTGAAAGTTTCCGCTCTCATCATCCCTGCTCCCGTGTTTAAACAGTCACAAGTATTAAACTGTCATCTGATTGTATGCAATTGAATTTACTTTCGTCGAACAAAAACTTAAAATGAAAGAAAACAAAGTAATAGTACTGCCATTTATAAACATCTATTACAACATTTTTCTTAAGGGAACTACGCCATGATGAAACAGATGTCAGGGGTGCCAACATAGTCACAAACATTGAAAGTCAGAAATAATTGTTTTTAAAAGAAAGTTGAAAGTTACGCTATCAGAGGGTCGTAAGAGTCTCAGTGGGTCGTAAGGGTCGTTCAGATGTTTGTGTTCATTACTGATTTTATGAGGCTGTGTTTTTTTTTTCCACTTTAAATTCTGTTTTGAAAATTGTAAAACGCATTTTGTTGCCTTGATTTAGTAAACCTTCTTTATTTTGATATTGCATGTTTGTTACTGCTTTGATGTGATGACAGTGTTTATGTTTGAGTCATGTCCTAGAAGGTACGTACTCTTAGCTGCAATGTTTCAGCATGCGATATTTTACCTTTTTTTTTTCTCAGTATACTGTAAGACTTATCATTGCGTTAGTGATAAATCCTAGAAATTTATTTTACGATTCACAGTTGATTTTTTTAAATGATTCTTTGCTTTTTGGGACTTGAATCAGAAGTGCAAGTTTTATATACGAGTACAATTAATGTATATAAGTGTTAATTCTCGTAATGTTTTTAACGAGAGATGGAGATCCCTCGTTTGACATATGAATTAATGAACTCGTTAATAATATGCTATAACGTGCTTATTGTCTATCAGTAAGTATGATAGACTTCTGTGCTTTCAACCCGGCTGCTAACATTGAGTGTGTAATGTAATCTGGCTCTGCTTACTGTATATTCCTGGTGTCAGTGTAAACAATTATACTGCTTAGTGGATCTTGGCTGTGTGACTTGTCTGCTGCTTAATGAGGGTCGTGTCGGGGGTTCGAGGGTGGCAGGGCGCTGATGGTTATAGGGTCATGCTTTCTCTGAACCCCTGATATGACCTGATATGACCTGTTAAGAAAGGTGTCTCAATACACTAACTATCTCATCATGGTCTATTACTGTGTACCCAACCAAGTGTAGAAGCAGATGCCCAAGACAGAATTTAAAAATCCTCTAAATAGCATTACTAAGGAATTAACGAACATACTTATGATAAATTAGAATAAGTTATATTTTTTTACCAATTGAACAGTGCATCAACCTCTACTATGTCCTCTTCACAGTTGTTTTTCTCTCTTTCTATTCTTGAAAATCCATACGTTGTGTTTTTCTCTCTGTAATTCGACCCTTGAGAACGTATCTACTTGGGTCATGATGGCGGGCCAAGGTGGAGTGTGAACTATAGCACCAAAACTCCACCACATCAAGTTACTTTCTCTAGCATCTATTACAGCTTGGAAAATACTAACGTGAGACCTTTTTTCTTCTTATGAATGAGGACACTGGCTGTTATTAAGGCTGACTTGCCTGTATTTTATCATATAAACTGACAGCTTAAATGCACAATGGTTAACCAGACAGCCAACATAGGTCTAGATCTTTCGTGTAAGATGAATAATTTTAATTAACAAGCTGGGTAGTTGACGAGTGTCATCAGACTGTTAAATGAGAGAATATTTTTTTTACACGGAAGTTAAATCGATTTAGACTTATGAATCAGATTGAGCGATCAAACCTTTTATATTACTGTACATGTTTTAAATGTTCTGAATAAGTTCCCTTTACCTAATATATATTTTAGCCTGTGCATCTGGCTGGACCTTTTCCCTTGTACCTTCTCTCTGTGTTTTATCTCTTAAGCTGTGTTGACGCCTTACTCATGACCACCTGCATCGCCCAGCAGTATTTTTAATCATGGTCTCAGCCTCTCACGTTACGACTCTGAGCTGAGGCGTCGCTTATACTCCATACTTCATTTGCATCTTTTGGTTCCCCCCTCCCTAGCTCAGCGCCCATTATGTTTTCTCTCGGGAGCACACCATTTATGCTCAATACTTCCCTGTGAATGTCTCATTTACCTCGGTTCCTGCTTTTCTTGATGGCTCAGTGTGTGCACGTTATGTTCAGCAGGTCTCAGGTAGTAGATCACACTACTAACCGTGTGGGACGTCTTCATACTCACCCGGAAACCACATCACTCCTCATGCTGTCTTGATTTTTTCTTCTTTGACACCTCCTTTATTCGCCCCCACCTCATTATCCTTATCCAGTTCGTTCTGCTGTTAATTTCATCTAGATTGCTATTGTCTCCTTGTGCACGATTAATCTGTTATGATTATTTTTTTCTTGGAATGAAAAAAAAAAAAAAGAAATCATACTTTTTATTCGCTTTTGCCTCCTCCTCCTTCGTGGTCAATCTTAATTATTTATCTGTCCTTAAAGCTCATGTCTGTTTGCACTGTCTCATCTCCTCGTCCAGATCTTTTTATTTTCGTTTCCGATATTCGTTTTATCTCGCATGTCTTTTTCTTCTCTCTTC
Source organism: Homarus americanus (assembly GCF_018991925.1). Classification (NCBI taxonomy): domain Eukaryota; kingdom Metazoa; phylum Arthropoda; class Malacostraca; order Decapoda; family Nephropidae; genus Homarus; species Homarus americanus. The sequence goes on from NW_024735554.1 coordinate 10,084,014, forward strand.
CATACCGGTCTCCTTTTCCATCTACAAATCAATCTGTCCCATTTCTAAAGCGTCTCTCTCTCTCTCGTCCTTTTTCTCCTATTTCTCATACACTTCCAGCTTTATCTCTTACATCATACTCTCTTATACTATCAATCCTTACTTCTACTTTCCTTTTTCATCTTTCAATCCACCAACTTTTATCATCCAAGTTCTTCTTTCCTCATCGCCATATACTGCCTGACCCAATTCTCCATAACACAACCTTTCTTCCTCCTCCTAAATCCCTTCCTCCCACAAATTCCAGTCATCCTTACAGACTCTTTATCAATCCTCCAGTTCCTCAGCATCAGACCCACGTCCAACATTCCTCCCCAACATTCCCGACTAAGTTCCGACATTATCATCAAGAGGGTAACAGCTTGATCATCACCTGCCCTCCCCGTGCACTCTCCAGGTGTTCACGTTCCAGGCCGTCTCTGGGGCGTCTCCGTGTACGACGCCGCCCCCTCACACCCCACCGGAGGTGCCAGGCTTCCTGTTGCCCCCGGAGAGAGTTATCATCACGCAGCCGACGCCCGTGGTTGAGACCGCTGAGGAGGACGACAAACCGGAACAGACCGACGAAGGAGCGGGTGAGGCACTCCCTCTGTAGTACAGTGACGGTATTCTGCTGTTTTCAAACTAAGTTTCAAAGATTATGAGCTTTGTTTACATTGAACTGTTAATATGCGCTCATAAATTACTTCGCGTCTTGAACTAATCCAATACATTTTATGTATTTATTTTCTTTTTCTCCAAAATATAACTTGCACACAATCTTTCCTGACAAGAGACCTCAGTGTGTATTACTCCTCAGCTCCATCTAACTTCGAGTCGCCTAATTTTGAGCTGGAGCTGAGCGGCACACATCAGGAGCAGTACTCGCGCCAGTTCAGCTCCTCGCCCGAGAGTGAGACCACGGAGAAGGATCAGCAGTACGCCGAGCTCGTCTCCAGTCCCGACATGTCCAACCAGGAGGTGAGACACTGAGGGGAAGGAGGTGAGAGTCTCGGAGGAGGGTAGAGGTGGAAACTCAAGAGGCTGGAGGTGAGAGACTCGATGGTTAGAGGTAAAAAATTTAGAGGCTTGAGGAGGTGAGAGACTCACTGGTTAGCGGGTTAGACTTAGAGGCTGGAGGTGAGAGACTCTGGTTTAAGAAGTGAGATTCAGAATGGGCCGGAAATGAGAGAGCTGGAAGTGAGATTCTCAGGGAGTTCGGAAAGACCGCCACTCACCTCAGCCTTGTGTCTATAAATCAGTTGTTTACGTTTTCTAAACCAAGTATCTTGTTGATCAACTTCTGCATTAGCAACTGTCTTAGATATTCTCTGCCATGCCCCAGAATTATCTGTTAGCACGCTCGTGATGTATCTTTAAGTATTATTCTGTTATTATTGAGCTACAACTGTCTCCTCCCCCTTTGCAAGTACTATCTCTCTATCTCTTTTTGTATTGGAGACTTTTATTCCCCCCCTCCACTGTAACATTGTGTCGCCTTAGAGGTAGTGACAATTTTTGGGTCCCATTTTAACAGTAGCTCTTCCATAGTTGAGTCATCCATTATGTGAATTTTCGGCCACATATCCTTGTACGCGTAGTAGTGTTGATACTGGGCCTTGACGATTCACCCCCACCACTCCCTCTGGAACCGTGCAGGCCGGTGACCAGACGACTCGGCGGGAAGAGAAACAGCCGTCAGCGACCACTTCTCCTGACGTCGCTGAAGAGGTGAATTCACCCTGACACCCCCCTCCACATAGGATAGTTATAACCTCTTCCCCTACACCCTCACCCAGTAGAGAGCATGGCTAGTGTGTTCCTTCGTCAGTAGTGAGATATATTGATGGGCTAAATCTGTTTGCTCGTCCGGGAATCTACAGTAATTGAAACTCTAAAATAAAACCTTACATCATTTACTTTTACTTTTAACATATATTTTACTGATTATCATTCATCTTCTCTTATTTCCTCTATATTTTTCCTCCTTTTTACTTGTACGGAATGTACTTTGTAAATTACTTCAACTTACTGTACCAAAGTATATGAATCACATTAGTATGGTTGAGTGCAGGGCCTTCAACCTGATGCTCTTGTGATGAAAGACGCTTCGATTGTAAGATGACCAGACGAGACTGAACAGACACAGCCAATAGTGAATAGTGTTTGAATTATATACCACCATAGCTAGTGTCTTGACTGACTTGATTATTCTTCTTAAGTAAAGTTTGTTCTATATGTAATTTTGTGTAATGCTCTTGTAGTATTGTAAGTAATTTCTCCTCATCTCTTAGCTTATTGATTTTCTTCAGGGAGTTATTCAAATGTTGTGTAGTTGTGAGGTGTGGTAGTTGTGGTGCGGCCCTCTAGTGGTCAACAGCGCCAACCTAACCATCTTCTTCCTTCCAGAATAAGTGTCTCCGCCTCGTCCACGGTAACCCTCCCCCTCCCCCCACAGTATTCCTTTAACATAGGGAAAAAAAATAAACGTTTTATGGCTCGTTGGAACATGTTAAGAGGTCATATAAGGGGTTCAAAGTTGACATTGTGTGTGTGTCTGTCTGTCAAGTTCTTTGTGGTTTGTTTATATGTTCAAAAATTCATAATCAAGACCTTTTAACCCACGTCAAGCCATGAGTGTTGACAGACATCTTACTACACACAGAAATTTGGTTCAGAGTTTAGGTTTTCTTGACATTGTTTTTTGAGCTCTGGATCTTCCATTAAGTGTCTTGTTTATATACACACACACACACACACACACACACACACACACACACACACACACACACACACACACACACACACACACACACACACACACACTAAAACAGTATTGTGTCAGTTTTAAATCACTATTATGACCTCTTAAGATAAAAGAAAGTGGCATTTGGAATTTCCATTGAAATTTGTACTTTGTATTTTAAAAATCAACTACAACTCCCACTCTGCCGTTCTCTTGGCCACACACAACCAGTCACCAGAAATACTGTACAATATCTTTCATTATTGAGAGTTGATGTTTAGGGAAGAAACTATGACTTACTTAAGAGAGACTGTATTATGACCAAATATAAACTATAATGATTTACTGTATCTTTATGGAGAGAAGATGTAGACCTCTATTTTCATTATAAATTATTAAATTTGTATTAAAAAGATACCATGGACACGGTTAGTTATACACCACAATATTTCACAGCCACAACGCAGCAAAAACTGTCATACTCGCTGTGTACAGTAGAGTATATACTATAATAACACCCAGTCTACCGTGTTACCTGTTGCTTATACTGGACACCCGATGTACCAGTAGTGGGACTCTTAATTATAAAGAAAAACACACACACACACACACACACACACACACACACACACACACACACACACACACACACACACACACACACACACACAGACATATATATATATGATAGTGTCCTTCCTTTTAATTACCTTTAAATAAAATAATAACTAATCTGTCTATAATCTTATGTAACGTGTCTAAGTTGTCAATCGATGAATCCTAATTTTCAATTATTTTGCTGCACAGAAAGTGTAAGGTGGTGTCAAGGCGAATTGATGTAGTAAATAATAAGTTCATAGATTTCTTAAACAATGCAATTATAATTTAAAGTAATCAAGGCAATAATCACCAGTCCACAGTTTTCATGTCCACACTAAAAGGTTGTATTAGTGGTCCAGGAGTGGCCTGACACTGTCATCCCACCTCCTAACCTTTAAAATGACTCTTTAAACTTAATAATAATAAACTTGTAACACACTTATGACAGTTAATACAACAATATATGTAAAGAAAAAAGTTTGTCTTTAAAAATTCATGAGGATTCTCCCCTTCTATTATCTCCTCCTCGCATCATAACTTTGCGTGGGGCGGTATTTAGGACGGAGATGTTGACATGGAGCGCACTGACTGGGATCCCTCCGCCTCCACCACTCCTACGAATAACGTGGAGGTGACTTCTTGTTAGTAGGAGTAGGCTAGTTCCCAGGACTTTTCCCCCCCCCACAGTGGATACTACTGCCCCCCCCCCCTTTCCTCCTCCTCCTTTTGCTTCCTGGAACTAGATCTGTGGATGAAGTAGATTCTTAAAAAAAAAAAGGATAGTTTCCAGGACTATATTATCCTCACATTGGCTACTGTCCCGATTGGAGTTAGATTTATATAGGAAAAAAAAAGTACTTGACCAAAATAATAATTCGTCGTGTAGAGGCGACTGATTAGTTACAATCCTTTCCTTGCAACTGAAAATTATTGCCTGAAATAGATCCATGGTATAAGCTTTGTTGAAGAGGTTACTGCCTGCTCTCCTCAATTATGTATGAAATAGATCCATGCTGGGAACCACTGTGAAAACAATAACTAAATGGGTAAAAAAATAGACATGTGAAGTAGCTTGAAGAGGCTACTACTGTCCTTAGATTATCCATGACACTTAAGCTTGTGACTGAAATAGATTTCATAGAGTAACCTCGAATGGCCTCTCCTCCTACTGCTACAATGTCATATTAGAGTAGACTGCCACCAGAGGCCAGAGTCCAAAAGTTCTTCAATATTAACTCTGCTCCCTAAGTAAATGTTCATCCTTGTTATTGACTTCATTAATCTGTGTTTTTTCTTATTATTTTTTGATGGATTATACTGAATGTAAAGAAAACTAAGATATGGATTATCTTAAAAGTGTCTCTTGATTTATTTTATTTTTTTTGCCCACCTCACTTATCTTTCTGTGCTCTTTTCATTTACTCTTCAATTTTCCTTGATGCTATCCAGGGGGTTGATCTAGAGCCCTGGCTCGACGAAGTGGACCCCACGGCCACCAACACCCCCGACTCTCTCGATGAGGTGAACCATACTGACCAGGAATTTCGCTAACACCCCTTTATATAGAGCATGGCTAGTGTTGCCGTGTGTTGCTTGATAGATATTTGGATTTTATGCTTCTGATATTAAGGAATTACATCTTCCTACGTTTATTGTATGGAATCTTTATTACAGTCTATACTTTATTTTCTCCTATATGTTTACTAGAGCTCAAGGTAGACACCGGATGACGAATGAGACAAAAATTGAACACACACACACACACCTTATCCCGAGTAAATTTGATTTGAAATAACTACAAATGATAACACAACATCTGAAGCTGATCTGACCTATGTGCAAAATCTTGACATTGGATCCAGTGTTAATTTGTTTATGTCTGGTGTTGAAGTTTACATACAAAACAGTACCTAAAGACCGATACAACACAGCTACCCCCCAAAAAAACCTAACATCGACAACGAATCTGCCTACTGATTGGATGGCCTTACTCCTGCGCATTTCGGTCATTGTCGATAATAGCCCTTAATTAAAAAAGGGTAATTTGAGTCATCTGTTGTCTATTGCATTTTTTTCTCTTATCGGAATACCTCTCATTAATTATTTGTCTTTACCCATTTTTTTTAAAGACTTTGATAACATGAACATATCTAAACACCTTTATATTAAACATTTAAATAAGAATTGAGTTCATGCTTTCCGTTCTCTCTCGTGCATCTTTCCTCGTGAGCAAGTCTTCTTTCCTCCTTACAATGTTTTTGGCCCCAACTAGTACATCCTTTATCCTAGACTGAAGTCCTTAACCCCAGAATATGACCCAAGTTCCAATGAGGTTCTTGACCTTTATAGGGCTTTGCAATCAATGAGGACACTGAACCCAAATGACGTTCCTGTTGTCCTATTGAGATCCTTTACTCATTATAAGGTCCTAGTCCCAAGGAAGCCTTCATTGATGTCCTTTGTTCAGGTCCTTGTTTCTCAGGAGATCCTCAGCCCTATCCTCCAGAGAGATCCACAGCCAGGTTTAGGTCTTTCTTCTCTATTTGAACCTCTGACCCCTGTATGATCCCTGACCCCTATATGACCCCTGATCCCCGTAGGACCCTGTATGACACCTGACTCCTATTTGACCTCCTCTGACCCCTGTATGATCCCTGACCCCTGTATGACCCCTGATTCCCGGAGGACACCTGTATGACACCTGACCCCCTGTATAACTCCTGACCCCTGTATGACCCCTGACCCCTGTATGACCCCTGACCCCTGTATGACCCCTGATTCCTGTATGACCTGATTCCTGTATGACTCTTGATCCCTGTATGACCCCTGACCCCTGTATGACCCCTGACCCCTGTGTGACGTCTGACCCCTGTGTGACGTCTGACCCCTGTATGACGTCTGACCCTGTGTGACCCTTGACCCCTGTATGACCCCTGACCCCTATATGATCCTTGATCTCTATGACCCTTGATCCCTGTGTGACCCCTGATACCTGTATGACCCCTGACCCTTGTGTGACCTCTGCATGATCCATGACCCCTGTTTGGCCCCTGTATGACCCCTGACCCTGTGTGACCACTGACCCCTGTATTACCTCTGACCCCTGTGTGGCCCCTGTATGATCCTTGTTCAGTGTATGACCCCTGAATGGCCCCTGACCCTTGTATGACCTCTGTATGACCCCTCACCCTTGGATGACCCCCTAGCCCCTGTATGACCCCTGTGTGTCCCCCATACAAACCTCTGCATGACCCCTGTATGACCCCTGACCCCAATATGACTTGAATCCTCTCCCCTGCAAAGCACAGTTTCTTCCTCAATTTTGTTTTTATTCTTATTCAAACTTTCTCTCAACAAGTTTTTTGTATTGATGAAAGAGAGAGAGAGAGAGAGAGAGAGAGAGAGAGAGAGAGAGAGAGAGACCCTTAACTTAGTGTTTTTTTACCTCCCTCCTTCCCTTTGCTTTCACTGTTAGAAGGCGCTAAATGGCTGATTGTTTGCTTCGGTCACCCCGTTTCGTCGTCCATGTTGGATAATGTGAGCTTCTGAAGACGCTTTAGTGCAGCAGGAAACTTTTATCATAACTTTATATATATATATCAATGTTTGGATGTGAAATGATTAATAATCCTTTTAACCTAATGAATTACTTACCTGTCTCTTAAAGATTAAATATAAGTCAATATAAGTAGTACAGTATTCAGACAGCTGTTTTGTTCTGTTCATTTACCATTTTCTTTGATGTTACTCGTAAGACGCAATTAAGCTTTTGTTATTAATGGTAAAAAAATAAAATAAAAGTCAAATTATATGATTAATCTTGTCTAAGCTTCGATAGTTTGCAGTTTTTGGGGGGTTGTTTATATATTTAAATTTTTTTTGAATCGCCTGTTAATTAGTCCTAGATGCTTGTTTAATGAGGATGATGATATAAACTCGGTATTTTAATGATTACTTTTCTCCCATCTCTCTCTCTCTCTCTCTCAATATGAACATTCTCTCAACTATAACCAATTTAACTCTGCTACTCTAGTGTCTGGTATTAACTGTAATTTATTCCCAATCGTCTTATTTTATCCACTTTATTCTATTTCTTCCTGGTATTTCTTTCATACATAAGTAATCTCAATTGATATCAAAATTTCCTATAAAAAAAAAAATCTTCACTTAATAATATTGGAACTTTTTCTTTCCTTTTTTTCACATATATTTCAAAGGTTGAGAAAGTACTTTTATTTTTGACATATTCATCTATTATTTCATCCTGTCAAACTTTCTCCTATAAAAAAAAAACATAATTTTCTCAAGGTTTCTATTTTTCATTCACTTTAATTACTTTTCAATAAACTATACACGTTTTTTTTTTGTTCTTCAGTTAAGTCTTTTTGGTATATTTTTTACACTCAATATATTTTTATAAGCTCCTCACTATTTTTTTTTTTACACTAAATCAGTATTTTTAAAAGTTATCTGTGTAAAGGCGTCACTGTACAGCTGATAAATCTGAAATAAGTCACCGTGGTCAGGGGTTTCAAGGTGGTGTGTGTGTGTGTGTGTGTGTGTGTGTGTGTGTGTGTGTGTGTGTGTGTGTAAATTCATCGTTATCTCGCCCTTGATAACTCGGAACTTTAATAGTTGGCAAAACACTTATTCTTATACTCACAATCACAATATATAATTCTATACACACACACACACACCCACACACACACACACCCACACACACACACACACACACCTCTAGCCCGCCCGTATTACCACCTTAAACATACTGTAACACTGTGTTCGTTGCTGTGTTATTGACCTTCACTGGTAGGTTGAGCACTTGCATGTTTTAGTCGTTATATATTACACTTCTATGGGGGAATGTTTCTTAATGTTATCAACGAAATAAAAGGCGATATATATATATATATATATATATATATATATATATATATATATATATATATATATATATATATATATATATATATATATATATATATATATATATATATATATATATATATATATATATATATATATATATATATATATATATATATATATATATATATATATATTACTAATCATAATGTATTAAATAAATCTGTAACGTAATTTAAGGTATTTGTGATTTTTAATTCTGATTCTTTTTTTTTGTTTACAAATGTTATTTGGCTCGTAAATACGAAGAGGTTAGAGGTATTAAAACTTTTGAAATATTTCTGTAACGAAACGAAACGAAGTAAAAGTTTTATTAAGTCTTTATAAACTTTTTTGTTTATTAATCAATTACTTTTTTCAGGGCGTCACTTTTCTTTATCTTATTTTCTGTATATTATTTTGGCTTCAACTTTCTCCACGTTCAGGTAGGAGATTTCATGAAGGCTCACGTAGTGGAGGTGTGCGAGCCTCCAGAGTCCCCACCTCTCCCAGAACCTCCCGAACAGGTGAACATACTTGACACAGCTCATTAACCCCCGCCCCCTCACACACCTGCGATGCCTAACTCCGACACAACCTCGTACTAGATAAACAGCTCTAGGACTTCCCTCCCTCCTTTTGGCACTGGTAGATCTAGGATGCCGAGAATGTGGTTAAAAGGGACCTAGAGTGCCAAACACTGCCAGTAGCACTTCTGGACCCGGTACTCATAGATTTAGATACCCCCCTCCCCTACAGTGAGCTCCACGATTTAACGCTTCGCTCTAAAACCAACAATATTTAGCTTATGTGGCTCTAGAACTTAAACACCCCCAAAACATGCTTGGAATAAACGTAAAAGTAATACCAATTTTTTCATAAAGAGAATGAGATTAACTCTTCCCTTTAAAGTAATAAATAGATTGGGTAACGTAGATATGGTTGGCTCGTATCAGCTTCCTTGTTTACAAAATTTAGATGAATTATCTCGTCAGTAATGCCAAAAACCTCCGCTAGGTGGTGGTCGTAGCTAGTCATGAGGGAGAAGACTGGATGAGAGTAGTATTAACTTCTACCTTTGTTTGTGATCTATATACAGTAACTCACACACAAGTAATGGATTATATTTTCTTCAACACATTTAACATATCAATAAGAAATATCTGTTCTCAGTATAAGTTTTGCATTCAAGTTCCTCTTTTATCTCCCTCAAAGACTAACAGTTGCGTTGAAAAGTCGTAGCTGGAGTAGCCAGATAATAGTGTTAGTGGCCACCCCTGAGCTGACACGCCCTCAGAACGACTAGTCACAAATACCTTTCTTCAGTGCATGGTAAACTTGCCTCTAGAAGTTACGAAAACTAAATCCGTCGAGTTTAGTTAATCGAAGACAATGTATTTATGCGGCTTGAAGCTGTAGAGGAATACATACTGCATTTGTAGACGCTTATACTTAGAGTAACTGTGATTTATAGGCTAGACGTTGTTTGCTTTATATACAGAATTTAGTTCGGTGCATTGTTTTGGGCATCTTGAGTAGGGGAAATTTAGTTAAGAGTTGGTCATTGTGTTGCATAAAGGCTCTAGGCTGAGTGAGATTCTTGTAATTCTTGTTATCTGTGAGAGAATCAACCCCAATGGTAAAACTAACACAATTATTGATATAGTAGTTAGTTTAGTCATGTGTGAAGAAACTCGCTTTGAGATAGAGGTTACTGAAGAGCTTATATAACTTGTGTCATTTCTACTCTTTTTAGTTGCAGTTTTGTGGACAAGACTCGACAGTGAAACAGTAGTAGCATTTATTACGAACGATGTATTTTGATCGTGAAGTTATAATCTGTTAATTAACGCACACATACACGACGCCCACCAGATCACGGGAGAATATGCGATTATTACATTTCTAGTTTTCACTCTCATTTTAAATCTCCTTACATACGTTATCACACCTTTCTCTTACATATTAGACATATACATAGTTATCAGTTGTTTGTTTCTGTTCTTCTGTTTATATGGGTCAACTTGACAGTATCGTTGGCATTGTTGTCGTGAGTGTCGACCACCGTGTGTAAACAGTATCCAACACCTTTCACGTTGAAGACATTAGACACCGAACTCTCTACGGGTTGAGTCGAATCTTGTTTCTAACCCAACTTGTAAGTTTTTTTTTTATTTAGATCTTTTTCGGTGACCATTTACATCAGTCGGAAAATTCGATATGGCAGAATATGGAAGTCAATGTTAGGTTACACACGAAGATCTACTTCCGGGTTTGATTTTGTTTATCTTTGGGGTAAAGGCGGGACGGAGGGATTGCGTTGATCAACCAATGTTAGTATTAAAGTTTTGAGATAAATGATAATAGCCATTTAGGCAGATATTTCTCGAGCCCATAGACCAGTACCGCTTGTGTCAGACCAAAGCGATGGACTAAGCAAAGGTGCCTGTGGTCAGCTGGTGGGACTTCACTTACCCGCCCAGCTAAGTCGGTATTCCAGCCTAAATAGGTTTATCTACAATTTGTTCTGTACATTAACATTAACAAATGAATTATTCAGCTTCTGTTTTCGTCTGAAAATTGTTTGTCAATTACTAACGCCATCAAAGTTTGAGTTCTCGGATATTATGTACGTACAAATAAGATTATTACAATCCTCATATATATATTATATATATATATATATATATATATATATATATATATATATATATATATATATATATACATATATATATATAATCACTTATTTACTTTGTAATAAAGCTGGCAGATGTATGTCAGTAAGTTAGGGTGGTGACACGGTGAAACATCAAGCAGAATTGACCACAAAAGTTTTACGTCTTAATTTCTCTCTTCATTCTTGTCATTATTATATTTATTTGTTTCAATAATTGTTCTTCTCTTCCCTCTCAAAATATATATACTGTACAACTATTTTTCCTTGACCAAAAAGATCTCCCACTGCTATATCTCTCCCGTCTCCCTGTGGTAGATATCTTCCCTACCATACCAGCAGAGATAGATCGACTGTCTCTTTTCTGACTTACAGGTCTCTCACTAACATTCTCTCCCGTCTCTTTGTCTTCCTATGAGCGATCACTTCAATGTATTTTACCAGCAAAAGATCTTTCATTTATATCTCTCTCCCATCTCCCTTTTCAATGCACATCTGTTCAATATCATTTATTTAACGAAAATGATCCCTCACTGTAATATATCTTTCCCATCTCCCAGCAGTAGAGATCTCTACATTCTTGTATCTCCCCTCAAAGTAAAGGAAAGAAAATGAATGTGGGTTTTTTTTCCGAGTGCTGAAGTTATTGTTTATCCATATTGTGACGTGGTCTCCCTGATGTGGTGCTGGTGTGTAGGGGGGTGAACTGGAGTGCTCCGAGCTGGACCAGGTGGAGCCCCCAGCCTTTACCCCACCAGAGTCTCCGCCACAGGTGAAGGGCTTAACGGTTTGCTTTAGTTACCGCTAGAAGCTCTAGTTCTCGCTTGATCATATCCACATACCTTCATTTTATCTTACATTTTCTCTTCTTTTATATTGATCACTTATTATTTCTTATTTTTTGAGGTTTGTATTAAACTGTAGTGTCTTTAAAAACATGTCAGTTACCTGTTTACGATCTGTTTATATCCACAATTGTATTTTATCTTTAATAGATCATTTCAGTTATATCCAAACTCTGGCTGAGGATAAACACCGTCTCAAAATTAATGTGACGATCGTTATATTTTTAATTCATGTGATAATGTAATTACTAACCTTATTACGCTCTTAAATCTAAAGTCAATTGGCTACATTGACTTTGTTTCTTTAAGCCTCACTAACTTCTTTTATTTTCATTCAGAATTTTCTTTTGCTCACTATTCTTGACTGATTGAGAGACTATTTTGACTAATGTTGATCTTGGCAATATTTTCCTAGCCACTCCCTGTCATCTTATTATTTAGTTTTATTTTAACTTAAGCATAAATTTCTTCCATCTTATTTCAGATTTACTTTTATTTTATAGTTTAACTTTTATTTAATAAGTTATTTTCTTTCACTTCAACGTTGGTCTGTGCATTTTTCTTATTCTCTCGCATCGGCCGCCAACACTAGTTTAGTCGTGGTGGAGGAGCAGCCAGCACTAGTGTCCACCCCGACCAGTAGTCAGCACGTGGTAGCTCGCTGGTGTTCGAGCATCAATCCTCAATTTCTAGAAGTTATACATATCAATAGTGTTTTTTTAGAGGTTATACAAATCCAGGAAAAATTTCTGACTTATACACATTCATGACAATGTTATAGAAGTTATACACATTCATGACAATGTTATAGAAGTTATACACATTCATGATATGTCTCTAGAACCGTCCATTTATGGTGAGTGAAAGTGCAAGAGAGGAAAACATTTTATAAGCTTGAAGATAAACTGAAGTTCCCGTTTTCCATGCAGTGTTACCGTCGGCACTTGTCATGAAATAGATAAAATTAAACACACACAAAAAAAAGAAAATAACCCATCTATAGAAATTCTTAGTGTTTGACGTCATCTGTAGTCCTCTTCAACAATTTGTATTCGGGAGAAAAGTTTTTTTTTTGAAAGGGGCGGATAAATCTGCCTCTGTCTAGATGCATTATTTTTTCTTCAATAATTTCGATATTAGAAGAAAAATAAATAATGAGAATTAAATAGCATAAGGTTAACAATACAATGATAATCTTAGGCAAAAACTGTCCTAATCTGTGGATAATAATACCTAGTCTCAGATATTCTTAAAGGGCGACGAGGAAAATAAAGTTTACGATTTCCTCTTTGGCCATGTTTAGTCAACCTAAGATTTGCCTTTCATGACCTGACGGGTGGATGTTTGTTTTGACGTGTGAGGGATATTTTACACACACACACACACACAAATGTCTCAAGCACAGTTTAACGCAGTAATTGTCCAATTCTTGATCACTCTTTATTTAGAATGAAACTTGGAGTCCCTTATACATGTCAGTACGTATTATATCCAGGTGATAAATCATTAATTACACCTATACTTACCTGTTTTTATACGATGCTGTCTAAGGGAATGTTAACCCTCTGAGAATGATGGTTTAAGCCTTTGAGAAAGAAGGTTTAAACTCTCATCCGCAAGCAATTACTTCAACGTCCATCGTCCCCCAACTCGTTAAAGGAATAGTAACAGGAATAACTATTTCAGACAATCTTGAACACGTTGGGGGATGATGATGTGTTTATTATTTGAGGACGTTGATGTAGGTCCACAGTGGAGAAGATAAATCCTTTCAGTAAAGCCGTGTTTTGACCCTCAGTATCTAACTCTGAATCTAGCTTCACACAATAGGCTCAGTGCTCTTGTCTGTCTTCAGAATCATTGCTGTCTTCACATTTAACTGTATTCCCTATTTATTCCTCATACTTTTCCACCATTCCATCATGTTATCAAAATGTAACAGTGGCATTGTGAGAAAATCAATGTATATTGTTTTTGGAGTGTAAGATTAACAACGCGTCTGGCACCGTCTTCATGCCTTCAACTTCACTGTTTTCACCCTTTCATCTTTGAGGTTACCTTCAGCGTTGAATTTTTGAATTATCCCGAACATTTGGTCTTGATGTTGTTTACATAACTTTGTTTTTGTACTGTCCAGAGTGCTTGTCACCATCTTCAAAATTTATCTGTTATTATAATATCTTGAGCATTTGATCTTTATTGCTATCTTCAACATATACTGTACTATTGGATCTCACTTTACCTTTTGATCTTATTAAAAGTCTTGATCATTTAATCTCTAACCAACCTACAACTTTTGAATACTATTGTCCCCCATTTTCTCTTCCTTCGTCTACAACCTGTCCATCTTACTGTCCTCCTGGTGTGGTGGCCGCCGTGGGTGGGTGTGTGTGTAGGAGGGTGATGGTGGGTATGTGCCGCTCCCTCAGGTAGAAAAGCCTCCAGAACCTACACCTCCGAAGGTGGAGGAGAAACCACCAGAACCTACACCACCAACACCACCACCAGTAGTGGAGGAACCTGCGGAGTTGGCTGAGCAGGCGAAGAATCTTCAGGTGGAAGAGCTAGTTGTTTACCTCTAGTTGATCTTAGTGACGTAGGAGTAGAGAGAGATGTGCAGTGGAATAGTTTTAGTGGCTGCATGCTTAGTCTGGTGTAGTCATTGGCATGCAGTTGACCAGCGGAAAGTACATAGTGGGAGGGAAGGTGGGCTGAGAGCTGTGGTGGTCGATGTAGTGACAGATGAACTAACCGGCGATCATAAAATGCCTCGTATATTAATGTCTTATCCAATGCCATGTTGTCTACTTCTCTTCCTCTGACGTCATTTGCTTTTTGGTGAAGCCTGGATCAGTAACTTCATTTCTGCTCAGCTCAGTAAAGTCACTTCGTCTACCATACTGATTGTATTTTTTTTTTACCTAGTTAAGAGTAAGTCGAGTGTCATGACATAACCGGAGTGACGGCAGCTGGTTTATTATCACCAATCCACTGAACGTCTCAACTCCCCGTAAGAAAATTATTTGGTTTACCCGAAGTAGTATGTCCTAATTTCTTTTACCACTGTTGTTATCGAGCCGGGCCATTGGGTCATGTGGTCTTGGGTGAGTAAATAGATATGATAATGCATGGCAAGTGTTGTTTACAGTCTAACTATTGACTCATAAGTGGCCAGCCAGCCGAGACTCTAGGTGTGGAGGTAGTTTTTAAGTACAGTATAGCGACGGTCTGCTTCATAAAATTATTTAACAGAAAATTATTACTTAGTAAAAAATGTAAGAATTTTTCATTAACGAAAATAAGTTTTTCGATTTGTTATCATTGCTAATTAAGAATTTTCTGTCTTCAGTTCAACACAGAGAAACACTTTCACTTGGTCAGAAAAATACTTTAGTGATACAACTTTCCGTTAAGTATTTTCCTCAAGCAAGCATCGTTAATGTACTTAACAATTACTGTAGTTTCTAGTAATAGTTATAGAAAATTACTGTAAAAATTCAATGCAGTTGGTGGAAGGTAACATCATTTCTCCTAGACTCAATAGTACATAACAACCATCGGCGTACCGCTGACCTGCAGAGTAAAATAGTGGGCTTGTTTTGTGATACTGCCAGAAATTGCATCGCTGACTGAGCTTAGTTTTAGAAGCATTCACACTCGAAATTTGCTAATTCAAAGTATGATGATATACTATATCATGACTTTAGAGGGGTGGAGCCTCAAAAGCAAGGTTATAGCTCAATACCTGCTATAACGACTCCTCCAAAACTTAGCGCAGTGTTACAGTATATGTCGATCAAGCGTGACTGCCTGGTGACGAGGCCTGGCAAGTGGGAAGATCTGGCTTGGTAACCACAATGTGTTGTTAATTAACAGGGCGCAGCAGGCAAACGGGGCCCCAGCACAAGGAAGAACGAGAAGCAGTCTAAACTTCCGTTTGAGGTCGGCGGCAGTGGCGAGGGTAAGAGAGTCAGTCCCCGGCAGACCAACACTGCTGGAAGATACCTTTGTAGTTTTCCATTCTTGATTAAACAATAACAATAATTTAGATTGTAATTGATGATCATACGTGCATGAGTGGCTTTCTTTCGCTTTTTTAATTACATAGTCAGTTGAATCTTAAATAGTCTTAGAGTTATGGATAAGTTATTGGTTAGTAGAATGAGTTTAGATTGGAAGAAGTAGTACAGTATTTTCTTGAGTATTACTTGATCTCCCCTTGGGTTTACACTCTGCACCGGCCCTCACAGGTCTTCTGAAGGACCTGCTGGATCGTGCCATATTTTCATTACAACTACTCACATGTGTTATCATTGTCACTTATTTTTTTTCTGAGTTATGAGGTGAATTAACGTGTGAGCATGTGAGACACTAGCTGGCATGTAAGTTATCTTACTAAATCGTTTCTAAGGTCTGTCGTTACCTTCCTTCAGCTTAGATAGTTATTATATTTCTCCTCTAATATAAAAAATAAAAATATTCTAATACCATCTATCCTCGTGATGAACTTTTTTGTAATGCTTTTTGTCACTTTTATATAGCATTTTCAGTGTCTTCTTTGTACTGATTATACTCTAAAGAAAACAAAAAATCCCAGAAACTAGAATGACCCTTGTATCACTTTAAGAGGGTTAATATCAGGTAAACGGGACTATGTTGTGCCACAGACTAATTGGTTCACGTAGTTTGGATTTCCGTATTCTGTTTTTACTGTAGCCGTGGGAGCGGGTTTGGCCCAGACGTAATCACGATTGGATCCTCAATTTGTGAGAGAGTTGGGGCGTTTCCTGGTATGTTAACCTCTTTGTGTAGATTGTTATAGACTCCCGAACCTTTTCAATCTCCCATAGACACGCTTGACATACGTTTCTCATAACAGTTTCACTTTTCGTAGAGGATGTGATATAGAGAACAAAACTCAATACGTGTTCAGATTAAACATTTTTTTTTGTCAAATTGGAATCTAACTTTTATTTATTTTCTTAGTATACTGAACTTTTTCACAGATACCAGTGTAATCTTGCACTTACAGTAGAGATGATTTATGTTATTCTTTATGTTATCATTATGTGATTTAATAGACAATGCCTGATTGTTTTAGTTAAAATAAATAAGGTAAGTTTATTACTCTCCTTGTGTTACTTGTCCCACGGCACCACACCTCACCTTATTCAAGAACAGTTGTTACAGTGAGCGAGGTGCCTGCAGGGTAACCCAAGAGAAAGACAAAAATATGAAGCAAATTTTACTGAATATTGCTGGTAAGTTACATCAGCGGCTCCGGCAAAGGAGAACAAACCATCATTGTTATAAATGTGACTTTAGTAGAGTTCTGTCAAGTAATTTTTAATCGTTGATGAACTAGTGTAATTATAACCTTGTTCAGTGCTTAAAGACCTTAGTTGTGAAGCGCAATAATAGGAACGAACCACTGAATGTGTCTAAAACAAAGCAAAATTAGGATTTAATTTCGCTCAACAGTTTGTTCCTGTTAAAATTATCAGTCAATTAGGGTCTGTCTTCATTCACATGAGCTACGGAGAGACGCAGACACACTGTCAGCTGTGGACGGCAAGGATGTAACTTACCGAGACTTTCGTGTGCAATTTTCTTATATTTTTATTTCCTCTCAAGTTAATTTATAGGAACCCAGATGACTGCAACAACTTGTCTGGTAAGGATGCGAGGGTAAGACACAAGGACAGTGTAAACTTACCCATAAATAGTTATCAGTTTATTGGGTGGGTGAACATAGAGTGAATATTGATTTGTTTCTTGTGGAATGCATTCTTGTGTACTCTGTACTGTGTGAATAATGAATGTTATAATAGGGTTGAAGAAGAAAAGTTTTGCTACATGTGACAGGGGTTATAACACACAGTTAAAGGCTTTATTAGTGCATTTGTTAGCTGTTAATGATGACATTTAGGTGTTAGTTATAATAAATGTAATCAACAATATTTGTCAGGTTTGACCTTTGACTTGTGATATCTCCCTGCGGGTGGGCAGGTCTGGGCGTGGCGCAGATCATCATCACGGCAGCGACGCCAATGGTGGAGACGCAGGAGGAGGATATGGGTGGCACGGGCGAGGACTCAAGGGCTGAGGCTGACCAGGATCCTCTCGACAGCCAGCACCCGGAGGCCGAACGCTCCGAGTGTGAGGGCGAGGCGCTGGTGCTCGACGACGAAGGTCGTCAGCCCCCGCCCCCACCCGCCCCTGAAGGCCCCGGGGAGATGAGGATGGAGATGGTGGGTGCCGAGGGAGGCGCGGGTGACGTGGAAGGGGAGCGGTCTCCCTCGCCCAAGTCTCCTAGCCCGAGTGACGGTCCACCTGATCTCGACCCGGAGAAACTCAAAGCCTTAGAAAGAATTAAAGAATCGAACGCCTAATGTGGGGTGGGGATTGATAGTTCATTACCATTACTTTGTTAGTCACAGTTTATGAGGCGACTGTCAGCCAACACCACCTCAAGTTAGCCGTTTAATCCGTCATCTATGGTGCAGAGTGCAATGAGAGATAAATTAAAAAATCCTAGAAATATCTAACAGATTCCTCGGATGTCATGTATCGAGCCAAACAGAAAACACTCACCCATGTACCTATACGTGTGTACCGTGCTACATACCGCACTTGTTAAAGATCATCAAGAAACACAATAGTACGCTGTTGGCCTTAGAGTCCACCTCAACTTCTCAATAGGTGCACGATCCGTCAACTTGAATATTGCAGTCCGTCAGTTTTGTATCGGAAGGACAGAAGAACGGCGACGGGCGGACAGATGCCAAGCCGTCGCCCGAGACACCTGTCCAGTTTATACTACACGTGTGCAAGTGCTGTCAGGCCCTCCTAGAAGCTTAACTAAGTGTAAGCTGTTACAATGACACTTTGTGCATATCTCTTTTATCTCTCGGTGTACTAAAGAAAGTTTCCTGTGCATCTTTGCATAATTTTTGCTGACTGGTAATGTTTTTTTTTTACATTTCTTATAGAATTTAATATAATTTTTATCTTCATTTAAAACATGTGTAGATTTACTCTCTCATTCAAGTAAACACGTGTCTCATTACAGTAGGAGAACGTGACATATGTATATAATGATGCCATTTTTTCTGACCTTATTTTTAGTGGTATTCCCTTATTTTTAAGGGTTCATGCTAGAGGTTCAAACTTAGCACAATACTGTTTTGGGATCCTGTATGTGTACGTGTATAAAGAAGACGTTACAGGTGTGTCTATGAGCTTAAATAACAAAGCCATTCCACTTTAAACCTATATAACTATCTAGACGTGTTAGGGAGAGTTACTAGTGTAATCCCCCCAACACAAATGATTTTTTATAGAAATTCAGGAGTTGAGGTTTAGCACGACCTTTGATTCTTAACCTTACACACATTCACACCTAAAATGTCTTCTTTACACACATAAACACACACTCTCCTACAACAGTATCCGCCATATTTCAGCCCCTGATATGACCACTTAAGTCCCTCATCTCTCATATTGTAAATTGAGATTAATTTTCCTAGTCTTTGATAAGTAATAAATTTCTAACCCCAGGTCAATAAGTTACGAAAAAGAAAGTGCAAGTTTAAAGAGTTTTATTAATAGCCGAGGCGTGAGAGAAGGTGATCGCCCTGAACTATGAATTTAAACTTTTTCGAAAACTGGCGCCCTTATGAGACACATCTGGATTTTTGTCAACATTTCTGTACAAATTAAATCCAAAACTATAAAGTATTTTTGGGTGATATTTGAAGACAATTTGTTTTTCTTACCGGGTGGTATTCAACATCAAATTCCTTGGTTGTTTCCCTTTTACTAACAGGTCCTTCACCTTCGCTCATTGACTAGGAAATTCTCGAGACTCTTGTATAAAGTTGACTATAAAACACTCGCATCAGCAGTGTGGGGTACATTATTATACCAACAAAATCTGGGAAAAGCTGATATTAAATACTGATACCGATGTGAGAGTAGTGGTTCGCTAGTACCATTGTTGTATTGAAGGATTCTCCACCATAATAATATGTCGTATTTAGGCTTTTCACTTCACACTGTGTCGTTTACTCCCTCGGGCCACGGCTGAGGGAGTGATGTTCTTGGTGGGTGGCGATGTTACGTAGAATTGACTGAAAGTTTGTTCCCGAGACGTCTGGTAGGAGACTAGTCCTCAAATTATTTCCAAGTGCTCTTGTGTGTAGCGTTGGGAGCAGCGCGTGGTGGTCGAGTAGTGTAAGCGTTGTCTTGTGTGAAGGAACTTGTTAGCATTCTTGTTGTTCATTAGCCGCAAGTGCCTGTGCAGACGGTGGCGTTCACGAGTGGTACTTGCGGCTATGTTTATAAGTAAATAAATACCCGAAGAGATAAACAAATATATATGGTTCACATCGGCTTTGCTTTTGGGTTGATAGATTACTGTGCCAGTCAAGGAACTCGGGGAGAGAGGCAGTCCTGTCCTCCCACCACACACACACTAAGCGAATCTGTTATTAGTGGAAGACTGTTAGCGGGAGTTGAGAGAATCCAGAGTTCTGTCGGATTATTGTCTCGGCACGGAGGTCTTCAGTCGTGGTTCTACTTCATAACAAAATACATAACATGCATTTTGTTATGAGGAATTTATGTGGCGAAATCAAAGACATTGACATCGGCTCAAGAATGTAATTTCAAGTTGGCGATGTTTAAGAATCGGATTATGGTATTAGTTTCGGTGACTTACAGCCATTATGATGGTTGTTGTTCATAGTACTTGCCACTACGTACAAATAACCATCTTAAAGTGTCTGTGGGGAGACGGTGACCCAGAATGACCCTACGAAAATGAACTGGTGTGACCTACTCGATTATAACCTACTGTGGGACTGTATGATGTATGATACGACTTGACTTTGGACGGTAGCTCAGCGGCCGGCTTCAGTACCCGTTAAGTTGACTCTAAGAGGACGTGTGTGTGTGTGTGTGTGTGTTTAAAATTGTCTCTACTGTTTACACGTGAGCAAACGCTCTGTTGTCCGAATAAATATGAAATTAATATAAATGAATTAGATTGAAAGCCAGATGCCAGAGAGATACACCTTTTCCTCCTGTCCACCCCCCCCCCTCCCCCCCTCCAGCGAAGTTCTCTGCGTCTGTGATTCTCTTCGAAAAAAAAAACCACAAAAAAGAGAAATACAAATTATGTCAGGCACCAACTC
The DNA here is from genome assembly GCF_018991925.1 of Homarus americanus. Lineage (NCBI taxonomy): Eukaryota > Metazoa > Arthropoda > Malacostraca > Decapoda > Nephropidae > Homarus > Homarus americanus. The sequence goes on from NW_024735554.1 coordinate 10,105,005, forward strand.
CTCCTCCCCTAATTATCCCTGAGGTAAACAAACACACTTATCTAACATCTGGTATAACAAGAGATATGTACACTTTCTTGAATTAAAAAAAAAAGCTGACTATCTTGTTGGATAAGGCAGTGAGCTCAAACGTCATTTAACAGATATCATTCACACTCCCGAATGTATATAAGAGTATAAAAAGTAAATCCAAGCACTCATACGAATCCCATACCAGGTTTTTCATCGGTACTTTAACGCACAATGATGCTTCGAAGCCACGCGTCAGACATCAATAATAAAAACATGTAGTCAGTGCGTTCGTGCGAGACGCCTGCAGTTGTCCCCCATCACGAGGAACCTTTGTCACTATCGCTTCTTCATAAAGTTAGTTTCCTCCTCATTTCAGTCATTTATTCTATTATGACAATATATTCTGACGGTTCGTTAGCACTAGGATCTAACTTTCTCTAACTAACCTTCGCACCAATGAAGCTTCGAACCAATGAACTTTTGAACCAATGAACCTTCGAACCAATGAACCTTCGAACCAATGAACCTTCGAGCCAATTAATCTTCGAAATATTAAGTAGTTCCCATTTATTCACGGGGTTTCTTTTCTTACTACGAATTTCGCCGAATAATTAATCAAATACAGCTATTTATCTCCCATTTTGTGCATTTTAATTATGTTTTATGGTGATTTATCTTTTTAAAGCTATGTTCTCTTTGGTACAGTACGTTCACAAGACGGTCAAAGAGAAATTTGGTGCGCCAAGTACAGGTTGCTAGACTGTTGTTAGTTAAAATGCGCAGTAGACCTAGGGGCGTCGTGAAGCACACACGTGGGGGAGCAAGTGTTATTGTTTTATAAACTTTTAACGGAGTAATTATTTGTGCTTCGAAAGCTCACAGGAGTAAACGTTTGTGTGTAGTCACCGCACAACAGAACAGAGGGATGTGTCGTAACCTCACAACAGAACAGAGATTTATGTGTCGTAACTTCACAATAAAACAGCTGTTTGTGTGTCGTAACCTCACAACAGAGTAAATGTTTGTGTCTCCTAACCTCACAACAGAACTGCGGTTTGTGTATCGTAACCTCACAAGAGATCAAGCGTTTGTATGAGACAGCGACCTACACGGACATAAAGGCAAGTTCCACAAGTCACACACTGGCAACAGAAGGTAAGCGCGAGTCATGGTCACTTGCTGCTCCCTCCTGGATACCCATTTGTGATTTGCAGTTTGTTTTTTTGCATTTATTTTCTTATATTTCAATTTAGTAATATTCTTTGATTCATGCCTTTTATAGGTGTAGGTAGGTGTTGTGTGTACGTGTGTATTGTTGCCAAGACAAAAATTGTTTTAGAAAATTCTATGGAAAATAAATTTATTGTTATGATTATTAAATATTTATTAACGTTTAAACATAAAGCCAGTTAAAATCACATAAAAATAAAAAAAAATTTCACTAAAGAAAAAAATATGAATAAATGAGTTTAACACTGTCAGGCCGGGATTGAAGGCAGACCCGATAATGTGACAAATTTGGCTGACCGAACATATCTCTGAGACTAAATCCTGGAAGACTAAGTGATGCCCTAACTCGTGCTCAAAGTTTATATCAATTCTCCCACTACGTTCACAAGACATTAGATCACTTGTTGGTGTAGTAGTAGTAGTAGTAGTATTGTAGTATTGTAGTATAGAAGTAGCGGCGTCAGGTAAATTATTAAAGGCACATTCAGGCCCAACAAATTACAAAGGGTCTAAACATATACTGTAGCTCAGATCATTATGTATTCTTGTAATATATCTTACCTTCGATCTCAAGGGTATTGTGCTGGCTCTCTCTCTCTCTCTCTCTCTCTCTCTCTCTCTCTGTTTTCTTATTTAAAAAAAAACCCTACATGGTCACGTATGGGAAATTCACAATGTCTAACGCTCATCCGAATACCACAGCTTCTCTTTAATCATACGAGGTTTACTGTTAAAGATGAACGCAGGTTGTTTACTAACTCGTCAACAAAACCTCTACTCCACGAAGAAAAAGAAAAAGAATTTGCATAATCAAAAGAGCGTGTTTGATTCTTAAATACAACTTAGTCGGTTAGTTACATACGTTTTAGGAATTATTTTAATGCACGATCAGTGTAAAAGGTATTGATAACCTTTGGAATGGGGGAAATTATATTCCTTCGGGAGACCAGGATGAGACACTGAATAAGGAGACGCTCACCCAACAACGTTAATATACGATTGTTGATAAACGTTTTCCCACTTGAAGATTCTCCCTGGGTAGTCGCGTAAAATATATAGTGTACCATAGTACTGTAAAAAAAACAAAAACAAAAAATGAATAACGAAGTTTGCTTCTGCAGTCGTATCCAAAGTGCTGGCATCTTAAAGCACTTTTTTTTTGTCTCGAGTACATCTCCGGAAACAAAATACCCGAATGCATTTTTGTTGAGCGTATTTCCGGAAATGACAAAATATGATCTAGTGTACGTCAATAAACGTGGTGTATTTCGGTGCCTGAGGAGTGAGAAAGATCCATCCCAGATTCTTAAAAGGCAGAGAAAAAAAGATAATTCAGTTTCATTTAATGCTAAAAACCCAGATATTTTCTTATTTTGTTTTTTGGTTTTCAATCCATCGTTTTGTAACGAGCTGCCTCAGGAATTGTCTCGCGTGTTTTGTTCTAACCCAGCTGCTGCTTCTCACGTGCCTTAGAGATGACGGGACACGGACTACTCTCGTGTTTACATTGTTGATTTTGATGACTCCTGAATCCATATACTTCAGGAATTATTACATCTGATTACCTATATATGTCATGATTTCATTAGTTATTATTTCTTCAATCCATTACATGAATTTATATAAATGAATCCACGTGTCATTGTTTAATCCAACCGTTTCGCTCGTTATTATTTCTTGAGTCCTTGTGTTTCATGATCCCATTTATTTCACCCATCACTCATCTCATAACCCTTGTCCATGAATCATTTGTACTATGAATTATATGTCCCATGGGTTTACTTGTTCCATGAGTCGACTTGTTTTGTGATTCACTTGTTTCATGAATCTTTTTTTTGTCGAATTATATGTCTGTCGAATTCTTTGTTTTATGAATCATGTTGATGGATCATACATTTAAGGAATCATGTGGTTGATGGATCATATGCTTAATGAACCATAAGTTTCATAAATCATGCTTTCATTAATCCACTTATATCTGATCCATTCATTTGCTTCAGGGATCTCTTTGCTTTAGAAATCCCAACTGAATTACTGAATCATTTGGGTTATGGATCCGTTCAGCCTTCATGAATCCATACTATTGTAACTCTCGAAGTGGAAGTTGTTCTTATGTCAATAATTTCAGTCTTTCAGCAATAATCCGATGCTCATTTCTTTCATCATTTCTCTCATTATATTACGACATGACCTTCAGCTTGACTGAAGGTCATGTTAACACAGTGACACTGGAATGAGAACTCTTATGTCTCTCTGGTATAAATTTTTAAATAAAGTATCAGAAGTTTGTCGAGTAAGGATGTGTTGTGTACAGTGAATGTGTCAATAAATAGGTAATAGATTAATTTGTATTTTATTAACAAATTTAAAACTTCTAATGGATATCACCTGAAGATCAACCCCCCCTCCCAACTTATTTCACCTGATGATTCAAACCGTAATGCTACCTTGGGGGTTAGCTTAGGTTAGGTAAGATTAGGTTAGCGTGAGAATTTTAAATCGAGTGAAATAAACCGGGGTGTCTAATCTTCAGGTGATCCAAAACGTACCAGGAGTGTACCTTTGAACATAAAAAGTAAAGCTTATCCCCCTTATTATTGTCTATCAAAGAAAAACGTTTAACAAGCTACAAGAAGGTAATTGAAGGTGTATTATTTGATGGTAGAATATAAATGAAGACATTTTAAAGAGTAACTGTGCTTCTCTATGTCAATTTGATATCTGAGGTAGTTATCTTCGTGTAGTAATTTAAGTAAGCTAGTCTCATGATGTTAGATTTGTGAGTACTGTACGTATACAAATACCTAATCTCGAGGACCAATAAGCGAGCGTCTCTTGTTGTGGTGGGGTGATAGCTCGCTCGCTTATACCTAGCTTAGGATAGGTTAAGCTGGGTTTCGTTTTGTAGTTAAGCATGGGCAGAATAATTGCTAGGAGAGAGAGAGAGACGCACGCACACATAGGTTCCAACAACAGTATCGCACAGACTTCAAAGTAACCCCATTTAAGTTAATGCGTTTAATCTACTGTTCTTGGTAATATTGTTTAGTTGTCATGCCTCGGGAGATACACATTAGAATTTTTCAGTCATGGTCAGGATTTACAACAAGGAAACAGAATAAACAGGACAAATGTTGATCTTTTATGTAATGCTACATTCGCAAAAACAATGTGTCTACTGTATGTCAACTTATCACACATGCAACAGGGTAGTAGTAGTAGTAAGATATCTGTTGTCTTTCAGTAAACAAATAACAGAGTAAGTGCTAGAAGATAGGTAGAATGAGGAAAGACACTTAGAGTTTACATGTGAAATAGGTGTCTCACTGTAAATTCTGTAAAATGCCAAAATGAAGATCTAAAGGGATCAAGAAAAAATTATATTGCGAAATTATTTGACAAGCATCAATAGTCTATCACATTGATCAGAAAGCAGATGAAGTTATTTATCCTGGTCAATAAGTAACGATACTTAAGAATATGCAGACAAAATCATCATATACGTTTAATTTAGAAGGAGACGAGATGAACCTGCTTCACTGCTCACGGGATTATTTTGATTAAACGATCATACTGAGATTGGGGGAACTTGCGTTAAGTTACTGACAGAACATCATTAATAGTTATATTAAAGCCCTAAACTACCTGCTTTAGTCAGGATGAAAATGAGATTCTTAGAAAGCCATTTGATATATTTTATAGTTGGTAATATACCCGGCATTGAGGTTCAGTTTGTGAAACATTTGAAGAGGTTGATTGAACTTATATGACTCCGAAGATGAAGATGAAACAAATCATCAATCCAGGTCCTGCAGAAGCGTCAGGGTTGCTAAACTAGAAAGCACCCGATATGGTTGTCGGTAACCGGAATAACATTCATTTGCTAGCAACATTTAGGTTATCAAAATCTGGTAGTCTGAGAAGGAACGCTGAAGCGCTGAGTAAAGGCGCCATCTTTAGCTAGTACAACAGCCAATCCACCTGGAGCTGAAGCAGAACTTGTTGACGAAGTTTTAGATGAACCAGAAGACGAGCTGACCCGAGAATATCCAAAGTTAGACCCAGATGACGTTCCGAAGTCAGTGCTGGAAGATCCTAAGTTTGAACCAGGAGAAGACCCGAAGTTAGAACTGGAAGGTCCCAAATTAAATACAGAGGAAGATCCAAGGTTTGAATCAGAAGATCCAAAGTTAGAATCGAAGTTAGATCCAGAGGAAGATCCGAAGCTCGAAGCAGATGATTCAGAAGATCCAAGGTTTGAAGTGGAAGATCCAAAGTTAGATCCGAAGCTAGATCCAGAGGGAGATCCTAAGTTCGAAGCAGGCGATCCAAAGTTAGATCCAGAGGAAGATCCGAGGCCCGTAGTTGAAGTTCCGAAGTTAGAGCCAGAGGAAGATCCTAGGTTCGAAGCAGAAGTTCCGAAGTTGGAAGCAGAAGATCCAAAGTTAGATCCAGAGGAAGATCCGAGGTTCGAAACAGTAGATCCAGAGGGAGATCGTAGGTTCGAAGCAGAAGATCCGAAGTTAGATCCAGAGGAAGATCCCAGGCTCGAAGCAGAAGTTCCGAAGTTCGAAGCAGAAGATCCGAAGTTAGATCCAGAGGAAGATCCGAGGTTCGAAACAGTAGATCCAGAGGGAGATCGTAAGTTCGAAGCAGAAGTTCCGAAGTTCGAAGCAGAAGATTCGAAGTTAGATCCAGAAGAAGATCCGGTGCCTGAGGCAGAAGTTCCGAAGTTCGAAGCAGAAGATTCGAAGTTAGATCCAGAGGAAGATCCCAGGCTCGAAGCAGAAGTTCCGAAGTTCGAAGCAGAAGATCCGAAGTTAGATCCAGAGGAAGATCCGAGGTTCGAAACAATAGATCCAGAGGGAGATCGTAAGTTCGAAGCAGAAGTTCCGAAGTTCGAAGCAGAAGATTCGAAGTTAGATCCAGAAGAAGATCCGGTGCCTGAGGCAGAAGTTCCGAAGTTCGAAGCAGAAGATTCGAAGTTAGATCCAGAGGAAGATCCGAGGTTCGAAGCAGTAGATCCAAAAGAAGGTCCAAGGGTCGAAGCAGAAGATCCGAAGTTAGATCCAGAAGAAGATCCGGTGCCTGAGGCAGAAGTTCCGAAGTTCGAAGCAGAAGATCCAAATTTAGATCCAGAGGAAGATCCGAGGCCTGAAGCAGAAGATCCAAAGTTAAATCCAGAGGAAGATCCGAGGCCCGAAGCAGAATTTCCGAAGTTTGAAGCAGAAGGTTCGAAGTTAGATCCAGAGGAAGTTCCGAGGTTCGAAGCAGTAGATCCGAAGTTAGATCCAGAGGAAGATCCGAGGCCTGAATCAGAAGTTCCGAAGTTAGATCCAGAAGATCCGAAGTTAGATCCAGAGGAAGATCCGAGGCCCGAAGCAGAATTTTCGAAGTTTGAAGCAGAAGTTCCGAGGTTAGATCCAGAGGAAGATCCGAAGTTAGATCCTAAGGAAGATCCGAAGTTAGATCCAGAGGAAGATCCGAGGCCCGAAGCAGAAGTTCCGAAGTTCGACGCAGAAGTTCCGAGGTTAGATCCAGAGGAAGATCCGAAGTTAGATCCTGAGGAAGATCCGAAGTTAGAGAGGAAGATCCAGAGGAAGATCCGAAGCATTCGAAGTTCGAAAGTCGAAGTTAGAGGAAGATCCCAGAGGAAGATCCGAAGTTAGATCAGAGGAAGATCCGAAGTTAGATCCTGAGGAAGATCCGAGGCCTGAAGCAGAAGTTCCGAAGTTCGAAGCAGAAGATCTGAGGTTAGATCCAGAGGAAGATCCGAAGTTAGATCCTGAGGAAGATCCGAAGTTAGATCCAGAGGAAGATCCGAAGTTAGATCCAGAGGAAGATCCGAAGTTAGATCCTGAGGAAGATCCGAGGCCCGAAGCAGAAGTTCCGAAGTTCGACGCAGAAGTTCCGAGGTTAGATCCAGAGGAAGATCCGAAGTTAGATCCTGAGGAAGATCCGAAGTTAGATCCAGAGGAAGATCCGAAGTTAGATCCTGAGGAAGATCCGAGGCCTGAAGCAGAAGTTCCGAAGTTCGAAGCAGAAGATCCGCGGTTTGCAGCAGAGATTCCAAAGTTCGAAGCAGATGATCCGAAGTTTGATCCAGTGGAAGATTCAAACCTGGAGCCAGAAGAACCTAGTCTTGAGCCTGACGAAGAATCAATGTTAAATGTAGATCCAGAAGAAGGAATAAAGTTGGATAGAGAAGAACTTGAGGATGGCGCAGAAGATCCTCTAAACGCTGAAATTCCTGAGCCAAAGGAAGTGGACAATCTTTGGGTTCCTTGTATTCCAGAACTTGCTTGCAATGCTGATGATGTGGATGAACCGCTCTGTAAGTCTTGGTATTGGACTTCTGCCTTGAAACCCGACTCGTCATCAGCGCGGTATTTGACGATTCTTAAGGTATTATCGGGCTGGAGGACGGAGTAGGAGCCCACAACAACTCCATTATCCAGAGTTTCCTCGTGTGTCTTCTGGTCGCCTGTCTCGGCCGCGTTCACTTCGTAGCGGTAATTGAAGGACAAGTTTGGATCTGTCCTCACGATCTGTGCTCCATCTGTGATTGTTGGTAAGGTGTTGTAGTTCTGTGCCTTAGCTGATACTGTGGACGCCGTCAAGACTGTGGCAACAGCCAGCACCAAGACCTGGGGAAACATGGCAGGATTAATAACTAATGCTTTCTTTAATTATGTAAATAATTTAAGTATTCCACATGCAATGAAAAGTAATTACCGTTTATATTCAGTTTTCATAGAATATGAAAAGAGAACTTTAATTTAGCAAGACCAGTGACTTATTTTTTTTAAGGAAGCGTAGTAATAGTCACACTGATATTATTCGTTACATCAGGTATATTATCTACTACTATGTTATATAAAGAGGGTAGAAAATTAAATATTCATGGAGAAGTACGAATAGATCCCACCTTGTCATAAAATTATTCACAGCGGTGCTACAAGTTTTTATTTATTTATTATTTTTTTTGCCCGGTAAGACACTGTGCCTAAGTTAATCTTCACTTTACTACCTTCACAATATTTACATCTTATACAACACGAATGTAAATATCAGTACACTGGAATCATTATCTTTAAGTACAGAGTATCCACTGCACAATCACTACACCATGACGTGTTAGTCTCACCTGAGCTGCCATCATCAGAGTGAGGAAGGAAAGAGAAGTGTTAGGCAGGTGAGCAACTGCTGCTTTATATACTTGTCAGACCCGAGGTCATGTGACTGGCCAGGAGCCACGTGATTGGTCGGTGGTGTAGGAGAAGTTGGCTGGTGTTGACGAAAGTAAAAAATTGTGGTTTGATTCTCAGTGAGATTTTAAATGGTGACTTGATACTGACGTCAGGTAATCGAACCTCTTCGTATTGTTATTAATATTTTTACTGGTTATTTATTTTTACTAATAACTACTGTTAATGTAATTTCACTTTCATGGAATCAGTCAGTCGATCAATGTACCATCCTCAAATTTGGGAATGAGTACCACAGCCCACCACTTCATAAGTTTTCAGGCTCTGTATACTAATCCTCCCAGATTTTGTATCTCACCTATATAGGACCACAGCTTTTAGTTTCATTCACCTTTCCTCTAATTCTACTCCCTTAAATTTTATCAGTTATTATCTCTCCCTCTTTAGCTTATAGTTCCTTTTCGCGATATATTATAATATTAATAATATCAATATTCTTACTTTTTTATTCCTCTATCACTAAGTTTTCTTTCTTCATCGCTAGTTACACTTTCTCGTATGATAAATTATAAACACGAATTAATTATGTTTGAGACACCACTTCGCCTTCACGTACTTCCTTTGTAGCCTTAAATCAGCTAGTAAGTCTAGAACTAAAAAAGACAATAGCTTCCTGATGTCTGCAAAGATTTGTTGGAATTCTAATTGTTCGTTCATTAATGCTTTATTTTTTCCAAAACTATACAATTTCTTTGAAACTCTAATACCCTTTCACTTATAATTATCAAAGGATAAACTTCCCTAGTGTCTCTTCCATTTATGACATTCTTTATGATCTTCAGATAACCTCTTCTCTATTTCTGTTTTATTCTCTTTAAAATTACGTTTAATAAAATTTTGCACACTTGACTAATTCAACCAATTCTCCTAATCTGGGCGGACTGAAAGGTTTCTCTTTTTAATAAAACAATAATAAAACTAAAAAGATCTCCTTTGTAGTAAATAGTTATATATTTCAGTTAGATTCTAATATCCTTCTTGCCTATTGGTTATAGAAATTCTGCGAGAAGCCGATCAACCCCACAACTCTTAACATTTATCATGTTGACCACATTTGCCTCAACTTTTGTTTCTAAAATTAGTAGTTTGATTTTTATTGATTCCTTACTTCCACTATAGTATGTCTCTGCCATCGTCCATGACTTCTCTGTCTACCTTTCTATAACTTCTTCCTCAAAAAGATTCTCATATGTAACTCCTTTCAATCCCACCCCATTATTTCCTCTTCTCTGATTCCTTTCTTACATATCTTCCTGTAATTTTCCCTCCTTTACTATAAGAAAATATTCCTTGGCCTTTCTACATTTTTTTAAATATCTTTATATAGTTTTTTATCTATTTTCTTTAAAAGCTCATTTATAATCTAACTATTTTTAACCTAGCTTTTTTTCTTATATGTTTTCTCAACTCTCTAATATTTCTTATTTGAAGTTATTCCATTACTCTTCACTTTCATATTCTTCAAATCTTTTCTCCGACAACAAAGCAAATATTTCTGGGTTTCAAATTCAAATTCTCTCTTCCCTATATCATTTTAATTTAATCTAGTTTTTCTTTAGTTTCTTTAGTTTTAGACTCACATTTCTCATTAGTACTCACTAAAAGTTTATTCTGCGCCTTTAACTATGTGACACACTGGACCAAGAAACCTGATAACACTCATCACGGCTTCTGTCATAGTGATCGTTGAGGATGGGATCAGAGCCAAGGGTGTACGATATTTTTAGTGAGTGTACATCATGAAGTGGAAATTGTTCTTGTGACAGGAACATCAGATCTTCAGTAGCAATCTCATACACTATAAGAACTTTATAGCTTGGACGAAACCATGTTAACACGGTTACACTGGTATGAGAACTCATGTTTCTTTGGTATAAAAATTTAAGTAACGTATCAGAAGTTTCTAAAAAAAGGAAGTGTTGCGTAAAAGAATATGTCAATGATTATACTGTATACCGTTTATTGACAATCAAGACGGTTTTAAAAATATCTGAAAACTTGAATTTTGTATTTTCAACTTAAAATCAAACCGTGTTCCTGTTAGTTCATTATGTTCCAGTGAGAGATTTCATTTGTTTTGTTTTTACATCACCAATGGAAAAATGAAAATTTCGAAAGTGGACTTGAACATAATTAAGTTAATTTTATTTCCTAGGCGTTAAACCACGATCAATGGCTTTATTCACGGAGTAGCCATAGGAAGTACTTAAGAACTCAACAAATTCATATCTATAAAAAAATGGTGTGAGGAATCTTCAAACTCACAAACATCCACACTACAAAAAACAGGATGGGGTCACCTATGAATCCCTGACATAATGCCATAAGACAACATGTCTAACATATATCGTCTCTTCTTAATAATATTGTATAGTTGTCAAGCTTGTGAGTTTTGATCATTTCAGTCAAGTTCAGGAGTCATAGTAAACACAAACAAGGAAATAACAAACATGTAAACTGTTGATCATCATTTATTTCATAATACAGTTACATAACACTGTCATTCTTCCACTTATCACATATACACTGTTACATAAAATAATATGTCCTGTTTCGGTCAACATAGAACAACATGAATATATGATATTAAAGTTAAGAAATATCTTAAGTAGTTAAACATCCAGAGTTTATATAAGATACATTTATAACTAGTGTGAAGATTCTGTCGAGAAGGAAATATTTTGAAGTTAAAAATATTTTCTGTATTGTGGTTCAGCTTGTGAAACACTTACTGAACACCTATGACTCTCAAGATGAACAAAGAGGAAGACCATACGTCCAGGTACTGCAGAAACTTCAGTGTTCCGCATCTATAAATCACTGGAAAAAGTTGTCGGAAACCGAAGTAACATTTACTTGAGAGCAAAAATTTACGTTCTCAGAATCTGGTAGTCTAGGAAGGAACACTGGAGCGCTGAGTAAAGGCGCCATCTTTAGCTAGTACAACAGCCACTCCACCTGGAGCTGAAGCTGAGCTTGTTGAAGAAGTTGTAGATGATCCAGAGGAGGAGCTGACCCGAGGTGATCCTAAGTTAGACCCAGAAGACGTTCCGAAGTTACTACTGGAAGAGCCGAAGTTTGAACCAGAAGAAGGTATAAAGATAGAACTGGAAGATCCGATGTTAGATCCAAAAGATCCCAAGTTAGATCCAGAGGAAGATCCGAAGTTAAATTCAGAGGAAGATTCCTGGTTAGAACTGGAAGATCCGAAATTAGATCCAGAGGAAGATCCCAAGTTTGAACTGAAAGATCCGACGTTAGATCCTGAAGAAGAACCGAAGTTAGATCCAGAGGAAGATCCCAGGTTAGAAGTGGAAGATCCGAAGTTAGACCCAGAGGAAGATCCCAGGTTAGAAGTGGAAGATCCGAAGTTAGATCCAGAGGAAGATTCTAAGTTAGAACTGGAAGGTCCGAAGTTCGATCCTGAAGAAGAACCGAAGTTAGACCCAGAGGAAGATCCCAGGTTAGAAGTGGAAGATCCGAAGTTAGATCCAGAGGAAGATCCTAGGTTAGAAGTGGAAGATTCGAAGTTAGATCCAGAGGAAGATCCTAGGTTAGAACTAGAAGATCCGAAGTTAGGTCCAGTGGAAGATCCCAAGTTAGAACTGGAAGATCCGAAATTAGATCCAGAGGAAGATCCTAGGTTAGAAGTGGAAGATCCAAAGTTAGATCCAGAGGAAGAACCGAAGCTAGATCCGGAGGAAGATCTCAAATTAGAATTGGAAGATCCGAAGTTAGATCCAGAGGAAGATCCCAGGTTAGAAGTGGAAGATCCCAAGTTAGGTCCAGTGGAAGATCCCAAGTTAGAACTGGAAGATCCGAAATTAGATCCAGAGGAAGATCCTAGGTTAGAAGTGGAAGATCCAAAGTTAGATCCAGAGGAAGATCCCAAGTTAGAACTGGAGGATCCGAAATTAGATCCAGAAGAAGAACCGAAGTTAGATCCAGAGGAAGATCCTAGGTTAGAAGTGGAAGATCCAAAGTTAGATCCAGAGGAAGATCCTAGGTTAGAACTAGAAGATCCGAAGTTAGGTCCAGTGGAAGATCCCAAGATAGATCCAGAAGAACCTAAGTTAGATCCAGAGGAAGATCCGAAGTTAGAACTGGAAGATCCGAAGTTAGATCCAGAGGAAGATCCCAAGTTAGACTGGAAGATCCGAAGTTAGATCAGGAGATCCGAGAAGTTAGATCCAGAGGAAGATCCTAGGTTAGAAGTGGAGAGTTAGATCCCGAAGATTAGATCCAGAGGAAGATCCCAAGTTAGAACTTCCAGATCCCAGAAGTTAGATCCAGAGGAAGATCCCAAGTTAGAACTGGAAGATCCGAAGTTAGATCCCCCAAGTTAGAACTGGAGGATCCGAAGTTAGATCCAGAGGAAGACCCGAAGCTAGATCCAGAAGAACCGAAGTTAGATCCAGAGGAAGATCCCAAGTTAGAATTGGAAGATCCGAAGTTAGATCCAGAGGAAGATCTCAAATTAGAATTGGAAGATCCGAAGTTAGATTCAGAGGACGATCCCAAGTTAGAACTGGAAGATCCGAAGTTAGATCCAGAGGAAGATCCCAAGTTAGAACTGGAAGATCCGAAGTTAGATCCAGAGGAAGATCCCAAGTTAGAACTGGAAGATCCGAAGTTAGATCCAGAGGAAGATCCCAAGTTAGAACTGGAGGATCCGAAGTTAGATCCAGAGGAAGACCCGAAGCTAGATCCAGAAGAACCGAAGTTAGATCCAGAGGAAGATCCCAAGTTAGAATTGGAAGATCCGAAGTTAGATTCAGAGGACGATCCCAAGTTAGAACTGGAAGATCCGAAGTTAGATCTAGAAGAAGCGAAGCTAGGTCCAGAGGAAGATCCGATGTTAGTTCCAGAGGAAGAATCAAATCTGGCACCAGATGATCCAAGGTTAGATACCGAGGAGGAGCCGAAATTGGAGGTAGACGATCCCAGGCTTGATCCAGAAAATGAGGATGAACCACTCTGTAAGTCTTGGTATTGGACTTTTGCCTTGAAACCCGACTCGTCATCAGCGCGGTATTTGACGATTCTTAAGGTATTATCGGGCTGGAGGACGGAGTAGGAGCCCACAACAACTCCATTATCCAGAGTTTCCTCGTGTGTCTTCTGGTCGCCTGTCTCGGCCGCGTTCACTTCGTAGCGGTAATTGAAGGACAAGTTTGGATCTGTTGGTAAGGTGTTGTAGTTCTGTGCCTTAGCTGATGCTGTGGACGCCGCCAAGACTGTGGCCACGGCCAGCACCAAGACCTGGGAATTATTGAACAAAATTTAAAGATAATTTTCTATCATTGTGCACAATTTAATTATTTATGCTGGGTTAAGTAGTATTTTAACATGAAAAATAACTATTCAAAAATTTTGGAGGAACCAGGATAATAAAGAGTTAGACTTATTTTTAGTAACAATATCAGGGAGACTACTTCTACTGCGAAGTTAAGTAAAGATTGTGAAAGAAAAACAGTTCCTGTAGGAGGAGTACAACGTAACACATTGTCAGTTCACTTGATTCATTAACCATGTCTACAGAGTCTCCACTACACTAACACTACACCAAGACGTGTAAATCTCACCTTAGTTACCATCATCATAATGTAGAAGACGGGAGAAGTGTGAAGCAAGTGAGGGGCGCCTGCTTTATATAGAAGCCTGGATCGAGGCACGTGACTACCCAGAAACCATATGATTGGTCGGCGTGATAGGGAAGGCTGCCTGGTGTTGTCGAAAGCAGAAACTGGTGTGCTGATGCTTATTCCGATTCTGAATGGTGACTTGATACTGGCGTGAGAGAATTGCACTTTTCTTTTTCTCACCTTACACATGTTTGGCCTCAGAGACCTGTTAGCTGGTTCTTCCAACAAATTGTCCACAATGCGTTCGAATCAGATGTAATTCCTCCTCTTCTATGTCCTCAATCGTAGAGGCTTTTCCCTGACGTTGACCGCGATATTATTCCTCTGTATCATCCACTCGGTCTACTACCTGGCAGCTTCATTTCGTAGAATTCTTAAGAATATATCTCAAAGTTCATATGTTTTATGTTCCTATACCTTCTTAGTTGCGTTTTCTTTACAAATTTCAACGCCCAATTCATATCTAATATCTACATTCCTTAAGTGTACTCCTAATTATCGTAACTATTATTCTTCAGTGTGTACGTTTATATATGCATAAGTACTTTTACATAAGTTCATTTCCATATAATCAATCAATCAAGGAGCCTTTCTCAGGTCTAGGGATTACTACCACAGGTCACCTCTTTGGTTAAAGAATTCTTTTTTATTTACATTATCAATATTTCTTTCGTGGCCCATTTTTTTTTGTAGCCTAACTTCTGTTTGACAACATTAAACTTCATTCTTCGTCATTATCCACGAAATTATTGGCAAGTCTTCGTTATGCCTTTTCACTATTTGTAATATCATCACCAACATCTGCTCACCAAATTCTTTTGACTGCCACTAACTTTCATCCCTCAGTCGCTAATTACATTTTCTCTTATGATAAATTATAAATGAGTGTCAAATAATTTTGAGGAAGCAGGCAGTCTTGTCTTACTCCATCTCTGGCCTTAAATCACCAAGTAAGTTCTACTAATACTGCAGCTTCTGATGCCAATAAAGGTTTATTTTTGTTTTTTAGAACTTCGAAATCTCCTTCTTTATCAGCTTTTTTCGAGACATCTGTTAAGTCTAATCTACACAGTATTACCCTATTAAATGCTTTATACAATAAACAAAAAGTATATTTTACTTTGGACGTCTAAAATATTTTGATAATTCTCGAGCAAAGGAAACTTAATAAAATTCTTTATAATCTTTGCAATGTTTCTTATCAATCCATTTTTTTTTATTATTCTGCTTCAAATGACATTCATTAAAACTTTACGCCCTTGGCTCATTAAACTAATCTTAAAATGGTTGCACTCTATGACGCTAATCTTTAAACTCAAGCCAAAAAAATGATATTTTAATTTTGTTGAAATTTAATTCTCCTTCTGGCCCAATATTTATAAAAAAAATGCTGGAAATTGAGTCACACCACAAGCATATTTATTTGCCATATTGTTCATCGCCGCCTCAACTTATAATTATATTTTTTAGTTTGATTTTTATCTCCTATTTTGTTCTTACTTCCACTACCAAAGTGTCAATATGCAGCTGCTCATTATATTCTCCTCACATTTTTTTCTTCTTCTGCCACAAACATGATTTTATAACCATTTCAGTTTATATACACACAAAATAATATCCTGTTTTTTTTTTTTTTGTTTTTTTTTAATATTCGTTTATTTCCTTGCCCTTGTGTCTCATAACCACTATTCATCTCCTTGTTTTTCTCTGAGTATCGATATTTTCTGAAGGCTTTTCACACGTTTTTCATACAATGTGCATTTCTTCATTTGATTCTCTTCCAATAACCAACTTTCTTCTCTAAGCCAGGTATTTTTAGACCACATTTGTAATTCAGTTAGATTAAGCCTGATTTACATTTCATCCTACAAGTTTTTCCAGCTCTAATATTGTACACAGCCCCACTAACCCCTCCCGCATTCTCCAGGTGGCTATGGCGTTTGTTTGTCACGTTCATTAGGTGTCCGGGCTTCAGGCGTTTATTTTATTTTATATATTTTTTAATTCATATTGTTTACCGTTCTATCTTCACTTGCCGCACTGAGTTTGAAGAAGTTTACATTAACCGTACTACGACTTGTTGTCACTTTAAAGTTATTCCAGTGTTATTCTTATTCTTCATATACTTCCTTCAACTTCATATATCTGATTTCAAATAAAGTGAAAATTGTGTACCTTCCTCTTTTCAGCTTCCATAATCTCATTAAAATTCATCTTATTTTATCTAAACTCATTACAAGCAATTTTGCATTTATTTGTGTGATTTCTGATTTTATTAAAACTCAATTTTTCCTCAATAACCTTATATACAATGCATGTAACAACTTCAGCCTGACTGACGCTATGTCAACATGATGACACTGGAATGAAAGTTCTTATGTCGCCCTGGTATAAGAATTCATTTAAAAGTATCAGAAGTTTGTCAATTAACTTTGTGTAATCCACAATGAATGTGTTAATCAAGAGAAAATAAATTATTGCGTCTTTTATTCATAAACAAATAGATTTTCACAATAAGTGATAACTCAATTGTTTGTGTTTGGTCTTCAAAATATAATATCATCTGCTTTGTTTTTACACCCACACGATAAAATTTTTACCCCAGCGAAAAAAGTTAACATAATTCATCCATACCTAAGTTTACCGGTTTTCCTAAGCGTTAACCAGAACAGTACCTCATGTAACAGTGAACGCGAGAAATATTCTGAAAACAAAATGTGACTTTCTTGTTGTTTGCAATGCATTGCCAAATTCACGTATACACATACTGTACTCACTGCTTTAACATTATTGAGCGCATTAAATCCCCGAAATAATGCCACAATGAAACACCTCAAACATATTAGCACCTTTTGATAATATTATTAAGTTGTCAAACCTTTGAGGTTTTACCGTTTCATTCATGGCCAGGATTTATTGTAAGCTTAAACAAGGAAACATAATAAACATGAAAACTGTAGATCGTCATTTATTTGATAAAACATTTCCAACACTATAGCTGTGCTCCATACATCACACACACACTGTTGCTTAAAATTATATATCGAGTTTCGCTTAATAACTAACAACATGAATAAGTGTTACTAACGTTAAAAGATAATCATAATGCGGACAAACATTCTCAGTTTATATAAGACACAGGTGTAAGTAATTTTCTTAATGGTTAAAAATGCTCATGCTGGGGGAACTTATTAAGCTACTGGCAAAAACTTCACTACAGTCCGATTAAAACCTCAAACCTTCTAAGTTAGTCGTGCTGAGATCTGAATCAATTAAATCCCCTGAAAATATTCTTAGTTATTAATACACTGTGTGTTATGGTTAAATTTCTGAAACACTTGAAAAGGCAGATTAAACATAGAGCATGAATCACCAGTCCAGCTCATTAAGAAGGGTCAGTGTAGTTAAACGAGAAAGCACTCGATAAGGTTGTCGGTAACCGGAGTAACATTCACTTGATAGCAACAATTACGGTTTCAGAATCTGGTAGTCTGAGAAGGAACACTGGAGCGCTGGGCGAAGGCGCCATCTTTAGCTAGTACAACAGCCACTCCACCTGAAGCTGAACTTGTTGAGGAAGTTGTAGATGATCCAGAGGAGGAGCTGACCCGAGATGATCCTAAGTCAGAACCAGATGACGTTCCGAAGTTAGTACTGGAAGATCCCATGTTAAATCCAGAAGAAAATCCCAAGTTAGAACCAGAGGAAGATCCGAGGTTTAAAGTGGAAGATCCGAAGTCAGAATTGGAAGATCCGAAGTCAGAACTGGAAGATCCGAAATTGGAATTGGAAGATCCGATGTTAGAATTGGAAGATCCGAAGATAGATCCAGAAGAAGAACCGAAATTAGAATTGGAAGACCCAAAGTTAGACCCAGATGGAGAGCCCAGGTTAGAACTGGGAGATTCGAAGTTAGATTCAGAGGAAGATCCCAAGATAGAACTGGGAGATCCGAAGTTAGATCCAGAAGAAGGTCCTAAGGTAGAACTGGAAGATACAAAGTTAGATCCAGAAGAAGATCCCAAGTTAGATCCAGTGAAAGATCCCAAGTTAGAACTGGAAGATCCGAAATTGGAATTGGAAGATCCGATGTTAGAATTGGAAGATCCGAATTTAGATGCAGAAGAAGAACCGAAATTAGAATTGGAAGATCCAAAGTTAGACCCAAATGAAGATCCTAAGTTAGAACTAGAAAATCCAGAGTTAGATCCAGTGGATGATTCAAAGTTAGATCCAGAAGAAGAACCGATGTTAGATCCAGAAGAAGATCCGAAGTTAGATCCAGAGGAAGATCCGATGTTAGATCCAGTGGAAGATCCGAAGTTAGGTTCAGAAGAAGAACCGAAGTTAGAATTGGAAGATCCGAAGATAGATCCAGAAGAAGAACCGAAGTTAGAATTGGAAGATCCAAAGTTAGATCCGGAAGATCCTAAATTTGATCCAGAGGAAGATCCAAAGTTAGAACTAGAAGATCCAATGTTAGATCCAGTGGAAGATCCGAAGTTAGATCCAGAGGAAGATCCGAATTTAGATCCAGAGGAAGATCCGAAATTAGATCCAGAGGAAGATCCTAAGTTAGAACTGGAAGATCCGAAGTTAGATCCAGAAGAAGATCCCAAGTTAGAAGTGGAAGATCCGAAGTTAGATTCAGAGGAAGATCCGAAGTTAGATCCAGTGGAAGATCCGAAGCTAGGACTGGAAGATCCGAAGTTAGATCCAGAAGAAGATCCCAAGTTAGAAGTGGAAGATCCGAAGTTAGATCCAGAAGAAGATCCCAAGTTAGAAGTGGAAGATCCGAAGTTAGATTCAGAGGAAGATCCCAAGTTAGAAGTGGAAGATCCGAAGTTAGATTCAGAGGAAGATCCGAAGTTAGATCCAGAGGAAGATCCCAAGTTAGAACTGGAAGATCCGAAGTTAAATCCAGAAGAAGATCCCAAGTTAGAAGTGGAAGATCCGAAGTTAGATTCAGAGGAAGATCCGAAGTTAGATCCAGTGGAAGATCCGAAGCTAGGACTGGAAGATCCGAAGTTAGATCCAGAGAAAGATCCCAAGTTAGATCCAGAGGAAGATCCTAAGTTAGATCCAGAGGAAGATCCGAAGTTAGATCCAGAGGAAGATCCGAAGTTAGATCCAGAGGAAGATCCGAAGTTAGAACCGGAGGAAGATCCCGAGATAGAACTGGGTGATCCCAAGTTAGATCCAGTGGAAGTTCCGAAGTTAGATCCAGAGGAAGATCCGAAGTTAGATCCAGAGGAAGATCCGAAGTTAGGACTGGAAGATCCGAAGTTGGATCCAATGGAAGATCCGAAGTTAGATCCAGAGGAAGATCCCAATTTAGTACTGGGAGATCCCAAGTTAGATTCAGTGGAAGTTCCGAAGTTAGATCCAGAGGAAGATCCGAAGTTAGAACTTGAAGATCCGAAGTTAGATCCAGAGGAAGATCCCAATGTAGAACTGGGTGATCCCAAGTTAGATCCAGTGGAAGTTCCGAAGTTAGATCCAGAGGAAGATCCGAAGTTAGAACTTGAAGATCCGAAGTTAGATCCAGAGGAAGATCCCAATTTAGTACTGGGAGATCCCAAGTTAGATTCAGTGGAAGTTCCGAAGTTAGATCCAGAGGAAGATCCGAAGTTAGAACTTGAAGATCCGAAGTTAGATCTAGAGGAAGATCCTAAGTTAGATCTAGAAGAAGATCCGAAGCTAGA
The DNA here is from genome assembly GCF_018991925.1 of Homarus americanus. Taxonomy (NCBI): domain Eukaryota; kingdom Metazoa; phylum Arthropoda; class Malacostraca; order Decapoda; family Nephropidae; genus Homarus; species Homarus americanus. Next base: position 10,124,865 of record NW_024735554.1, read on the forward strand.
ACCGGAGGAAGATCCCGAGATAGAACTGGGTGATCCCAAGTTAGATCCAGTGGAAGTTCCGAAGTTAGATCCAGAGGAAGATCCGAAGTTAGAACTTGAAGATCCGAAATTAGATCCAGAGGAAGATCCCAAGTTAGATCCAGAGGAAGATCGCAACGTAGAACTGGGAGATCTCAAGTTAGATCCAGTGGAAGTTCCAAAGTTAGATCCAGAGGAAGATCCGAAGTTAGAACTTGAAGATCCGAAGTTAGATCCAGAGGAAGATCCCAAGTTAGATCCAGAGGAAGATCGCAACGTAGAACTGGGAGATCTCAAGTTAGATCCAGTGGAAGTTCCGAAGTTAGATCCAGAGGAAGATCCGAAGTTAGAACTTGAAGATCCGAAGTTAGATCCAGAGGAAGATCCCAAGTTAGATCCAGAGGGAGATCGCAACGTAGAACTGGGAGATCCCAAGTTAGATCCAGTGGAAGATCCAAAGTTAGATCGAGAAGAAGATCCGAAGTTGGATCCAATGGAAGATCCGAAGTTAGATCCAGAGGAAGATCGCAACGTAGAACTGGGAGATTTCAAGTTAGATCCAGTGGAAGTTCCGAAGTTAGATCCAGAGGAAGATCCGAAGTTAGATCCAGAGGAAGATCCAAAGTTAGATCCAGAGGAAGATCCGAAGTTAGAACTTGAAGATCCGAAGTTAGATCCAGATGAAGATCCCAAGTTAGAACTGGAAGATCCGAAGTTAGATCCAGAAAAAGATCCGAAGTTAGGTCTAGAGGAAGATCCCAAGTTAGATCCAGAAGTAGATCCTATGTTAGTTCTAGAGGAAGAATCAAATCTTGCGCCAGATGATCCACGATTAGATACCGAGGAGGAGCCGATATTGGAGGTAGACGATCCCAGGCTTGATCCAGAAAATGAGGATGAACCACTCTGTAAGTCTTGGTATTGGACTTCTGCCTTGAAACCCGACTCGTCATCAGCGCGGTATTTGACGATTCTTAAGGTATTATCGGGCTGGAGGACGGAGTAGGTGCCCACAACAACTCCATTATCCAGAGTTTCCTCGTGTGTCTTCTTGTCGCCTGTCTCGGCCGCGTTCACTTCGTAGCGGTAATTGAAGGACAAGTTTGGATCTGTCCTCACGATCTGTGCTCCATTTGTGATTGTTGGTAAGGTGTTGTAGTTCTGTGCCTTAGCTGATGCTGTGGACGCCGCCAAGACTGTGGCCACAGCCAGCACCAAGACCTGGGGAAATAAGGTAGTATTATTAACTATTTTTTTTAACATTGTTAATAACTTAAGCATTGTGATGTATTGAATGATAATTTTCTATGAATTAGCAAGTGCAACGTCTAATTTTTTAAGGATCCAGAATAATATAAAGTTGCAGTGACACTACAGTATTAGTTCCGTTATCGGGTATAATACCTTTTACCTTTATGTTACATATTGAAATTTCCTTGAGGAATATGTCACTCTGTGTGCTTTTCCTTAAGGCCTTCACAGCACTTCGGAAGAAGTTGTCATACTTAGGAAGACATGATTTTGAATATTAATGGCAACAACATAATTCATCTTCCTTCCGTTGCCATTGTAGTATTTACATCAAAATCAGTTGCCCTTACAATGGCATCCCTAACTAAATGAGTACAATTACTCCCCTTTTAATCAGGACGCGTTTACCATTCAGAACTGTCTCACCTGAGTTGCCATCTTCATAACGAGTAGGACGGGAGAAGTGTGAGGCAGGTGAGCGGATTATGTTTTATATACCAGTATGGGCCGAGGTCATGTGACTGTCCAAGAGCCAAGTGATTGGTCGGCAGTGAAGAGAAGGTTGGAGGGTGTTGACGAAAGTCGAAACTGGTATCCGGATACTCATATACTGGCGTGAGGTCACTGCACTAGACACTACTACATTATAAAAGTTTATCATTCACAAGATGAACCAAACTAACATACCTAACCTAAAATACTACAGTTATCTTTCCTTCTGTTAAACAAATAAAAAGTAATGTTGCGTTATTTCGCTGTTATTGCTGTTGACAAAATATTTCGGGTGGATCACTGCAGACCAATAGTTACATGTGGCCTTCGAATGCTGGGGAGGAAGATTACTTGGAAATCATATAATAATGTTTAGATAATGCTCAAATTTAGTTTAGGTTAGATTAGGTTAGGAGCCGATATTTTATGAACTATTAAGTATATCACGTAGTGGTATCTGGCAGTTTGGCGGAAGTTTCCAGACTCGCCGACTGAAAACAAAGGCGCTCATGATTTCACGCCCATTAAATACCTGTATATGATTATTATTATTATTATTATTATTATTATTATTATTATGATTATTATTATTATTATTATTATTATTATTATTATCATTATTATTATTATTATTTATTATTATTGTTATTATTACTCTTACTCTAATTAACACTATTATTTACAGAGTACGTTCATTTCCTTATACACACTGTTATGTAAGTTCATTTTAGTGGCATCAATCTATCAAGGTGCCATCCTCAAGCGTGGGGATGGTAACCGCAACCACCACTCAAAACTTTTCAGACTGTGTTTGCTTATCCTTCTAGAGATTGTTTATCACCTGGGACTGAGGTATGAATTTCATTTACCAATGTCAGTCTCTGTCACCCCTGGATTTACTATCATCAGTTTTACTAACTATTGTCTTTACCACGAAAGTATAGCCAAAGTATCACTCCTTTTTGTTAATTAAATTACTAGTATTGATCTCGTTGCTCTAGCCAAACTAAGTTTGGTTAATATAGATTCTGTCTCTACAGCATTAACTCGAAGCTCATATTCATTGACTTTTTCCACCAATCTCTTAACCAAACTTGTACTGTACTGCCTCTTTAATATCTGCAACAATAATGGTAAATATATAATGTAACTCTCCTGCTAACATATTCACCCATCGCTACTCACATCTTCTTATATCAGAAGCTATACACATATACTATTAATTACAGCAATGTTGGAGACAGTACCCACCCTTGTCTTACCCCTGTCTGGCCCTTAATCACTTTGTACTGTTTTCTTACGAATACTGCAGCTTCCTGATGACTGTAAAGGTTTTATTAGAGTTATAATTACTCCTATATTTTCCAATGTGTTTTGCCTTATGATTTTTTGTTTTAAAAAACAAACAAATGCTGAATATTATTTCTCCACCTAAAATCATTTCACGTAAATTTTTAAAACCTAAGGAGCATTTCCTTGTTCCTCTTCCATTTCTAAAATATTTATTAATCTAAACATAATTTTTTGTCTTTCTAGTTGTTTTCTGTCTCAGTTTACGTATGATAAACATTTACACATATGGATTATTAAATTTATCTTGTTGATGGATGGTCTACTAACCACTAGTATACAGGGTCTCCTCTCTGCTGAATAAAATCATTTGATATTAACCACAGGGATATGAAAAGCGGCGTCCAGTAATGAAGGGGTTAACATTGATGTACACTTTAGCTCCTATTTTTCAAGGTAAAGTCACAAGTATTGATATTTTACTTCATTTGGAATATCTTCTAAGTAATTAAGTGTTCAATTATTAAGTTTAATTTTCCATCTTTTTCTGCCCAGTGGTTATACAAATCTTGCTTATCTTCTATTCTATTGTTGCCTCCCTGGTATCATACCCCACCTTTCCTTTACTTCTTCTGCCTCAAATATGAGAGTATTATGTTTACTTTTAATATTCACACCGAATGATGTCATTTTATATTTTCTTTCCTGTTGTTTCTGTATTTCCTCGTGATTGTTTCTGGCAACCATTGTTCGTTTCCGTTAGCCTTTCTTCAGTTTTAAATTTATTTGCGCCATTCTTTCTCTGTCTCAATTCTCATAACCAATTTTGTTCACTATTCTATTCTTTATATAACTACAATCGTAATCCAGAGGCATTTAATCTGATTTATGTATTATTTTCCAAGTTGCTCCCAACTCTAATATAGTACACCGCTCCCACTCTGTTTGTTTGTCACGTTGGTTGGTTATCCGGAAGACATCTGGGGCAGATTTTAGCCAAGGAGCTAAAACTGGGGAACAACAGGAACCAAAAACAGTGCGGGGTTTTTTAATTGTATTGTTCCCCATTGTCGTGTAAAGTGCGAGGCAGTGTACATGGAACGTACTACAACTTGTTATTACTTTTAAATCATTCCATTGTTGTTTTTGTTCTTCATATCCATCCTCCAACATAACTAAATATCTATTTTCAACTTGAGTTTAAATTCTATCCTTACCTATTTTCAACTTCCCCAAAACTCATTAGATTTCATCAGAATTTATAATTTTTAATTTCTTTGGTTTTGTTTTACCTTCACTAACTCATTATTTATAGTTTTATCTACAGAAGCACAACAAAAGTTGTACTAATGTCAAGAACTATAGTTCTTCAATAATACTCTTTTATATGACATGAACTTTAACTTGACTGAAGCCATGTTATTAACACGCTAACAGAACTCTGGTATAAAAATTTAAATAAAGTATCAGAAGTTTGTCGACTAAGAATGTGTTCTGTAGAGTAAATGTGCCAATGAGGAGCAAATAAATGATTTATTTTATATTCACAATCAAGTAGAATTTGATAATGATTGACAACTGTTCTTGCACTTTTTTCCTTGTAATCGATCTGTGTACCTCCATGTTAATTATCTTTCAGTGAGAGATCTCATCAGTTTTGTTTTTCATCAACATGACTGAATTTTATCGGGAAGATTTGTAATGTTGATTTTAACCATAGCTCGTGCAACAGTAGACGCAGGAACAAAATATTGAAATCAAGATGTAACATTTTTCTGTGTATATACTGTACTATCAAATTCACACATGTACAGTATATACACACACTCACCTCCAAGACAATATTGGACCTCTTGAATCCCTGAAATAGTGCCATAAGACTACATGTCTAACATATATCGTGTCTTCTTAATAATATTGTATAGTTGTCAAGCTTCTGAGTTTTGATCATTTCAGTCAAGTTCAGGAGTCATAGTAAACATGAAGAAGGAAACAACAAACATGTAAACTGTTGATCATCATTTATTTTATAATAGTTACATAACACTGTCATTGTTCCACTTATCACATATACACTGTTACATAAAATTATTTGTCCTGTTTCATTTAACAAAGAACAACATGATATGTGCTATTATAGTAAAGAAATATTTAGAATAAAGTCAAACATTCGGAGTTCATATAAGATACAGGTGTAGGTGGTGTTAGGAAGGAGACACGATGAATCTACTTCACCTGATTGTACTGAGATTTAAATTGTCGAAATCCATTGGAAATATTTTAAAGTTCATAATACACTCTGTATTGTGGTTCAGTTTGTGAAACACTTGAAGAGGTTGAGTAAACATTCTATGAGTCCAAAATAAACAAAAAGTATGAAGCCTAATTCCAGGTCCTGCAGAAGCGTCAATATTGTTAAACTAAAAATCACTCGATAAGGCTGTCGGTAACCGGAGCAACAATCACTACACTGTAACATTTTGGTTCTCAGAATCTGGTAGTCTAGGAAGGAACGCTGGAGCGCTGAGTAAAGGCGCCATCTTTAGCTAGTACAACAGCCACTCCACCTGGAGCTGAAGTTGAGCTTGTTGACGAAGTTGTAGATGATCCAGAGGAGGAGCTGACCCGAGATGATCCTAAGTTAGATCCAGAAGAGGATCTAAAGTTAGAATTGGTAGAACCGAAATTAGATCCAGAGGAAGATCCCAAGTTAGAACTGGTAGAACCGAAATTAGATCCAGAGGAAGAACCGAAGTTAGAACTGGGAGATCCCAAGTTAAATTCAGTGGAAGATCCGAAGTTAGATCCAGAGGAAGATCCCAAATTAGAACTGGAAGTTCCGAAGTTAGATCCAGAGGAAGATCCGAAATTAGAACTGGGAGATCCTAAGTTAGTTCCAGTGGAAGATCTGAAGTTAGATCCAGAGGACGGTCCCAAGTTAGAAGTGGAAGATCCCAAGTTAAATTCAGTGGAAGATCCGAAGTTAGATCCAGAGGAAGAACCGAAATTAGAACTGGGAGATCCTAAGTTAGTTCCAGTGGAAGATCTGAAGTTAGATCCAGAGGACGGTCCCAAGTTAGAATTGGAAGATCCGAAGTTAGATCCAGAGGAAGATCCCAAGTTAGAACTGGAAGACCCAAAGTTAGATCCAGAGGAAGAACCGAAGTTAGATCCAGAGGAAGAACCTAAGTTAGATCCAGAGGAAGATCCCAAGTTAGATCCAGAGGAAGATCCCAAGTTAAAGCCAGAGGAAGGTCCCAAGTTAGAACTGGAAGACCCAAAGTTAGATCCAGAGGAAGAACCGAAGTTAGATCCAGAGGAAGATCCCAAGTTAGATCTAGAGGAAGATCCTAAGTTAGATCTAGAGGAAGAACCGAAGTTAGATCCAGAGGAAGATCCCAAGTTAGATCCAGAGGAAGATCCGAAGTTAGATCTAGAGGAAGAACCTAAGTTAGATCCAGAGGAAGATCCCAAGTTAGATCCAGAGGAAGAACCGAAGTTAGATCCAGAGGAAGATCCCAAGTTAGATCTAGAGGAAGAACCTAAGTTAGATCCAGAGGAAGATCCCAAGTTAGATCCAGAGGAAGAACCGAAGTTAGATCCAGAGGAAGATCCCAAGTTAGATCTAGAGGAAGAACCTAAGTTAGATCCAGAGGAAGAACCGAAGTTAGATCCAGAGGAAGATCCCAAGTTAGATCTAGAGGAAGAACCGAAGTTAGATCCAGAGGAAGATCCCAAGTTAGATCCAGAGGAAGAACCGAAGTTAGATCCAGAGGAAGATCCCAAGTTAGATCTAGAGGAAGAACCTAAGTTAGATCCAGAGGAAGATCCCAAGTTAGATCGAGAGGAAGATCCGAAGTTAGATCCAGAGGAAGAACCGAAGTTAAATCCAGAGGAAGATCCCAAGTTAGATCCAGAGGAAGATCCGAAGTTAGATCTAGAGGAAGAACCGAAGTTAGATCCAGAGGAAGATCCCAAGTTAGATCCAGAGGAAGATCCGAAGTTAGATCTAGAGGAAGAACCTAAGTTGGATCTAGAGGAAGATCCCAAGTTAGAACTGGAAGAACCGAAGTTAGAACCAGAGAAAGATCCCAAGTTAGAACTGGAAGATCCAAAGTTAGATGGAGAGGAAGAACCGAAGTTAGATCCAGAGGAAGATCCCAAGTTTGATCTAGAGGAAGAACCGAAGTTAGATCTAGAGGAAGATCCCAAGTTAGAACCGGAAGATCCGAAGTTAGATCCAGAGGAAGAACCGAAGTTAGATCCAGAGGAAGATCCCAAGTTAGAACTGGAAGATCCCAAGTTAGATCTAGAGGAAGAAACGAAGTTAGATCCAGAGGAAGATCCCAAGTTAGAACTGGAAGATCCAAAGTTAGATACAGAGGAAGATCCCAAGTTAGATCCAGAGGAAGATCCAAAGTTAGATACAGAGGAAGATCCCAAGTTAGATCCAGAGGAAGATCCCAAGTTAGAACCGGGAGATCCGAAGTTAGATCTAGAGAAAGAACCGAAGTTAGATCCAGAAGAAGATCCCAATCTAGAACTCGAAGATCCCAAGTTAGATCCCAAGTTAGATCCCAAGTTTGAATTGGAAGATCCGAAGTTAGATGCAAAGGAAGATCCGAAGTTAGATCCAGAGGAAGATCCCAAGTTAGAACCGGGAGATCCGAAGTTAGATCTAGAGGAAGATCCCAAGTTAGATCCAGAGGAAGATCCCAATCTAGTACTCGAAGATCCCAAGTTAGATCCCAAGTTTGAATTGGAAGATCCGAAGTTAGATGCAAAGGAAGATCCGAAGTTAGATCCAGAGGAAGATCCTAAGTTAGAACTGGAAGATCCGAAGTTAGATCTAGAAGAATCGAAGTTAGATCCAGAGGAAGAATGAAATCTGCCGCCAGATGATCCACGATTAGATACCGAGGAGGAGCCGATATTGGAGGTAGACGATCCCAGGCTTGATCCAGAAAATGAGGATGAACCACTCTGTAAGTCTTGGTATTGGACTTCTGCCTTGAAACCCGACTCGTCATCAGCGCGGTATTTGACGATTCTTAAGGTATTATCGGGTTGGAGGACGGAGTAGGAGCCCACAACAACTCCATTATCCAGAGTTTCCTCGTGTGTCTTCTGGTCGCCTGTCTCGGCCGCGTTCACTTCGTAGCGGTAATTGAAGGACAAGTTTGGATCTGTCCTCACGATCTGTGCTCCATCTGTGATTGTTGGTAAGGTGTTGTAGTTCTGTGCCTTAGCTGATGCTGTGGACGCCGCTAAGACTGTGGCCACGGCCAGCACCAAGACCTGGGGAAATAAGATAGTATTATTAGGTATATTTTTTAACATTGTTAATAACATAAGCATTGTGATGTATTGAATGATAATTTTCTATGAATTAGCAAGTGCAACGTCTAATTTTTTAAGGATCCAGAATAATATAAAGTTGCAGTGACACTACAGTATTAGTTCCGTTATCGGGTATAATACCTTTTACCTTTATGTTACATATTGAAATTTCCTTGAGGAATATGACACTCTGTGTGCTTTTCCTTAAGGTCTTCACAGCACTTCGGAAGAAGTTGTCATACTTAGGAAGACATGATTTTGAATATTAATGGCAACAACATAATTCATCTTCCTTCCGTTGCTATTGCAGTATTTACATCGAAATCAGTTGCCCTTACAATGGCATCCCTAACTAAATGAGTACAATTACTCCCCCTTTTAATCAGGACGCGTTTACCATTCAGAACTGTCTCACCTGAGTTGCCATCTTCATAACGAGTAGGACGGGAGAAGTGTGAGGCAGGTGAGCGGATTATGTTTTATATACCAGTATGGGCCGAGGTCATGTGACTGTCCAAGAGCCAAGTGATTGGTCGGCAGTGAAGAGAAGGTTGGAGGGTGTTGACGAAAGTCGAAACTGGTATCCGGATACTCATATACTGGCGTGAGGTCACTGCACTAGACACTACTACATTATAAAAGTTTATCATTCACAAGATGAACCAAACTAACATACCTAACCTAATATACTACAGTTATCTTCTCTTCTGTTAAACAAATACAAAGTAATGTTGCGTTATTTCGCTGTTATTGCTGTTGACAAAATATTTCGGATGGATCACTGCAGACCAGTAGTTACATGTGGCCTTTGAATGCTGGCGAGGAAGATTACTTGGAAATCATATAATAATGTTTAGATAATGCTCAAATTTAGTTTAGGTTAGATTAGGTTAGGGGCCGATATTTTATGAACTATTAAGTATATCACGTAGTGGTATCTGGCAGTTTGGCGGAAGTTTCCAGACTCGCCGATTGAAAACAAAGGCGCTCATGATTTCAGGCCCATTAAATACAAAATTACCTGTATATGATTATTATTATTATTATTATTATTATTATTATTATTATTATTATTATTATTATTATTATCATTATTATTATTATTATTTATTATTATTGTTATTATTGCTCCTACTCTAATTAACACTATTATTTACAGAGTACGTTCATTTCCTTATACACACTGTTATGTAAGTTCATTTTGTGGCATCAATCTATCAAGGTGCCATCCTCAAGCGTGGGGATGGTAACCGCAACCACCACTCAAAACTTTTCAGACTGTGTTTGCTTATCCTTCTAGAGATTGTTTATCACCTGGGACTGAGGTATGAATTTCATTTACCAATATCAGTCTCTGTCACCCCTGGATTTACTATCATCAGTTTTACTAACTTTTGTCTTTACCACGAAAGTATAAACAAAGTATCACTCCTTTTTGTTAATTAAATTACTAGTATCGATCTCGTTGCTCTAGCCAAACTAAGTTTGGTTAATATAGATTCTGTCTCTACAGCATTAACTCTAAGCTCATATTCATTGACTTTTTCCACCAATCTCTTAACCAAACTTGTACTGTACTGCCTCTTTAATATCTGCAACAATAATGGTAAATATATAATGTAACTCTCCTGCTAACATATTCACCCATCGCTACTCACATCATCTTATATCAGAAGCTATACACATATACTATTAATTACAGCAATGTTGGAGACAGTACCCAGCCTTGTCTTACCCCTGTCTAGCCCTTAATCACTTTGTACTGTTTTCTTACGAATACTGCAGCTTCCTGATGACTGTAAAGGTTTTATTAGAGTTATAATTACTCATATATTTTCCAATGTGCTTTGCCTTATGATTTTTTGTTTAAAAAAACAAACAAATGCTGAATATTATTTCTCCACCTAAAATCATTTCACGTAAATTTTTAAAACCTAAGGAGCATTTCCTTGTTCCTCTTCCATTTCTAAAATATTTATTAATCTAAACATAATTTTTTGTCTTTCTAGTTGTTTTCTGTCTCAGTTTACGTATGATAAACATTTACACATATGGATTATTAAATTTATCTTGATGGTGGATGGTCTACTAACCACTAGTATACAGGGTCTCCTCTCTGCTGAATAAAATCATTTGATATTAACCACAGGGATATGAAAAGCGGCGTCCAGTAATGAAGGGGTTAACATTGATGTACACTTTTGCTCCTATTTTTCAAGGTAAAGTCACAAGTATTGATATTTTACTTCATTTGGAATTCCTTCTAAGTAATTAGGTGTTCAATTATTAAGCTTAATTTTTTATCTTTTTCTGCCCAGTGGCTATACAAATTTTGCTTATCTTCTATTCTATTGTTGCCTCCCTGGTATCATACCCCACCTTTCCTTTACTTCTTCTGCCTCAAATATGAGAGTATTATGTTTACTTTTAATATTCACACCGAATGATGTCATTTTATATTTTCTTTCCTTTTGTTTCTGTATTTCCTCGTGATTGTTTCTGGCAACCATTGTTCGTTTCCGTTAGCCTTTCTTCAGTTTTAAATTTATTTGCGCAATTCTTTCTCTGTCTCAATTCTCATAACCAATTTTGTTCACTAATCTATTCTTTATATAACTACAATCGTAATCCAGAGGCATTTAATCTGATTTATGTATTATTTTCCAAGTTGCTCCCAACTCTAATATAGTACACCGCTCCCACTCTGTTTGTTTGTCACGTTGGTTGGTTATCCGGAAGACATCTGGGGCAGATTTTGAGCCAAGGAGCTAAAACTGGGGAACAACAGGAACCAAAAACAGTGCGGGGTTTTTTAATTGTATTGTTCCCCATTGTCGTGTAAAGTGCGAGGCAGTGTACATGGAACGTACTACAACTTGTTATTACTTTTAAATCATTCCATTGTTGTTTTTGTTCTTCATATCCATCCTCCAACATAACTAAATATCTATTTTCAACTTGAGTTTAAATTCTATCCTTACCTATTTTCAACTTCCCCAAAACTCATTAGATTTCATCAGAATTTATAATTTTTAATTTCTTTGGTTTTGTTTTACCTTCACTAACTCATTATTTATAGTTTTATCTACAGAAGCACAACAAAAGTTGTACTAATGTCAAGAACTATAGTTCTTCAATAATACTCTTTTATATGACATGAACTTTAACTTGACTGAAGCCATGTTATTAACACGCTAACAGAACTCTGGTATAAAAATTTAAATAAAGTATCAGAAGTTTGTCGACTAAGAATGTGTTCTGTAGAGTAAATGTGCCAATGAGGAGCAAATAAATGATTTATTTTATATTCACAATCAAGTAGAATTTGATAATGATTGACAACTGTTCTTGCACTTTTTTCCTTGTAATCGATCTGTGTACCTCCATGTTAATTATCTTTCAGTGAGAGATCTCATCAGTTTTGTTTTTTCATCAACATGACTGAATTTTATCGGGAAGATTTGTAATGTTGATTTTAACCATAGCTCGTGCAACAGTTGACGCAGGAACAAAATATTGAAATCAAGATGTAACATTTTTCTGTGTATATACTGTACTATCAAATTCACACATGTACAGTATATACACACACTCACCTCCAAGACAATATTGGACCTCTTGAATCCCTGAAATAATGCCATAAGACAACATGTCTAACATATATCGTGTCTTCTTAATATTATTGTATAGTTGTCAAGCTTCTGAGTTTTGATCATTTCAGTCAAGTTCAGGAGTCATAGTAAACATGAAGAAGGAAACAACAAACATGTAAACTGTTGATCATCATTTATTTTATAATAGTTACATAACACTGTCATTGTTCCACTTATCACATATACACTGCTACATAAAATTATTTGTCCTGTTTCATTTAACAAAGAACAACATGATATGTGCTATTATAGTTAAGAAATATTTAGAATAAAGTCAAACATTCGGAGTTCATATAAGATACAGGTGTAGGTGGTGTTAGGAAGGAGACACGATGAATCTACTTCACCTGATTTTACTGAGATTTAAATTGTCGAAATCCACTGGAAATATTTTAAAGTTCATAATACACTCTGTATTGTGGTTCAGTTTGTGAAACACTTGAAGAGGTTGAGTAAACATTCTATGAGTCCCAAAATAAACAAAAAGTATGAAGCCTAAGTCCAGGTTCTGCAATATTGTTAAACTAAAAATCACTCGATAAAGCTGTCGGTAACCGGAGCAACAATCACTACACTAACATTTTGGTTCTCAGAATCTGGTAGTCTAGGAAGGAACACTGGAGCGCTGAGTAAAGGCGCCATCTTTAGCTAGTACAACAGCCACTCCACCTGGAGCTGAAGCTGAACTTGTTGACGAAGTTGTAGATGATCCAGAGGAGGAGCTGACCCGAGATGATCCTAAGTTAGACCCAGATGACGTTCCGAAGTTTGTACGAGAAGAGCCGAAATCAGATCCAGAGGAAGATCCCAAGTTAGAACTGGAAGATCCGAAGTTAGAACTGGTAGAACCGAAATTAGATCCAGAGGAAGATCCCAAGTTAGAACTGGAAGATCCCAAGTTAGAACTGGTAGATCCGATATTAGATCGAGAGGAAGATCCCAAGTTAGAACTGGTAGATCCGATATTAGATCCAGAGGAAGATCCCAAGTTAGAACTGGAAGATCCCAAGTTAGAACTGGGAGATCCCAAGTTAAATTCAGTGGAAGATCCGAAGTTAGATCCAGAGGAAGATCCCAAATTAGAACTGGAAGATCCCAAGTTAGATCCAGAGGAAGATCCGAAGTTAGATCCAGAGGAAGGTCCCAAGTTAGAAGTGGAAGATCCCAAGTTAAATTCAGTGGAAGATCCGAAGTTAGATCCAGAGGAAGATCCCAAGTTAGATCCAGTGGACGATCCCAAGTTAGAACTGGAAGAACCGAAGTTAGATCCAGAGGAAGAACCGAAGTTAGATCCAGTGGACGATCCCAAGTTAGAACTGGAAGAACCGAAGTTAGATCCAGAGGAAGAAGTTAGATCCAGTGGACGATCCCAAGTTAGATCCAGAGGAAGAACCGAAGTTAGATCTAGAGGAAGAACCTAAGTTAGATCCAGAGGAAGATCCCAAGTTAGAACTGGAAGAACCGAAGTTAGATCCAGAGGAAGAACCCAAGTTAGATCCAGAGGAAGAACCCAAGTTAGATCCAGAGGAAGAACCGAAGTTAGATCTAGAGGAAGAACCGAAGTTAGATCCAGAGGAAGATCCCAAGTTAGATCCAGAGGAAGAACCGAAGTTAGATCTAGAGGAAGAACCTAAGTTGGATCTAGAGGAAGATCCCAAGTTAGAACTGGAAGAACCGAAGTTTGATCCAGAGGAAGAACCGAAGTTAGATCCAGAGGAAGAACCGTTAGAACTGGAAGCTCCAAAGTTTGATCCAGAGGAAGAACCGAAGTTAGATCTAGAGGAAGATCCCAAGTTAGAACTGGAAGAACCGAAGTTAGAACCAGAGAAAGATCCCAAGTTAGAACTGGAAGCTCCAAAGTTTGATCCAGAGGAAGAACCGAAGTTAGATCCAGAGGAAGATCCCAAGTTAGAACTGGAAGATCCAAAGTTAGATCCAGAGGAAGAACCGAAGTTAGATCTAGAGGAAGATCCCAAGTTAGAACCGGAAGATCCCAAGTTAGATCCAGAGGAAGAACCGAAGTTAGATCCAGAGGAAGAACCTAAGTTATCCAGATCCAGAGGAAGAACCGAAGTTAGATCTAGAGGAAGATCCCAAGTTAGAACCGGAAGATCCCAAGTTAGATCTTAGATCTAGAGGAAGATCCCAAGTTAGAACCGGAAGATCCCAAGTTAGATCTAGAGGAAGAACCTAAGTTAGATCCAGAGGAAGAACCGAAGTTAGATCTAGAGGAAGATCCCAAGTTAGAACCGGAAGATCCGAAGTTAGATCTAGAGGAAGAACCGAAGTTAGATCTAGAGGAAGATCCCAAGTTAGAACCGGAAGATCCGAAGTTAGATCCAGAGGAAGAACCGAAGTTAGATCTAGAGGAAGATCCCAAGTTAGAACTGGAAGATCCGAAGTTAGATGTAGAGGAAGATCCCAAGTTAGAACCGGAAGATCCGAAGTTAGATCTAGAGGAAGATCCCAAGTTAGAACCGGAAGATCCGAAGTTAGATCCAGAGGAAGAACCGAAGTTTGATCCAGAAGAAGATCCCAATCTAGAACTGGATGATCCCAAGTTAGATCTAGAGAAAGATCCCAAGTTAGAACCGGAAGATCCGAAGTTAGATCTAGAGGAAGATCCCAAGTTAGAACCGGAAGATCCGAAGTTAGATCTAGAAGAAGATCCCAAGTTAGAACCGGAAGATCCGAAGTTAGATCTAGAAGAAGATCCCAAGTTAGAACCGGTAGATCCGATGTTAGTTCTAGAGGAAGAATCAAATCTTGCACCAGATGATCCAAGGTTAGATACTGAGGAGGAGCCGAAATTGGAAGTAGAGAATCCCAGGCTTGATCCAGAAAATGAGGATGAACCACTCTGTAAGTCTTGGTATTGGACTTCTGCCTTGAAACCCGACTCGTCATCAGCGCGGTATTTGACGATTCTTAAGGTATTATCGGGCTGGAGGACGGAGTAGGAGCCCACAACAACTCCATTATCCAGAGTTTCCTCGTGTGTCTTCTGGTCGCCTGTCTCGGCCGCGTTCACTTCGTAGCGGTAATTGAAGGACAAGTTTGGATCTGTCCTCACGATCTGTGCTCCATCTGTGATTATTGGTAAGGTGTTGTAGTTCTGTGCCTTAGCTGATGCTGTGGACGCCGTGAAGACTGTGGCCACGGCCAGCACCAAGACCTGGGAAAATATGGCAGGCTTATTAACTAATGCTTTTTTGTTTTTTGAAAATTTTTAATAATTTAAGCATTCAAGATACAGTGAACATTAATTGTCTTTGTATAAGGACAACGTCCATTGTAACAATATCAAGTTCATCATTTATATTACCAAGTTACTTTAATATAGATAAAGAGCAGTTATTTTAGGAGTTTGAAACCGTCCACACAAATTTCTTCAGAGCGGGGTTGGAAGATTTATTTTTATTTACTCAGGAAGATACGAGTTTATATATTCACGGTAACTATTTAATTTTTGTTTTACGTGTTAATACAGTATTCCCATCTATCATACCAGAAGGACGAACCCGAATAC
Source organism: Homarus americanus (assembly GCF_018991925.1). Taxonomy (NCBI): domain Eukaryota; kingdom Metazoa; phylum Arthropoda; class Malacostraca; order Decapoda; family Nephropidae; genus Homarus; species Homarus americanus. The sequence continues at coordinate 10,140,438 of NW_024735554.1, forward strand.
ATGAGCCCAGTGAGACAAGTAGAAGAGCAATACGCAAAGTGACTCTAACCTGAGTAATGTTCAAGAGCTTTAGAAGATCGTATTCAATTGATTTTTAGCAATTTAAGAGAAGAAAAATTCACTGAAGATACCAAATGTAGAACAGATCCGCAGTGGATGAAAGAGATCCTCATCTGGATCATGACAAAAACAAAACACAGAAAAATACGAGCTACTGGATGTACAGATGAACCTGTAGCGCTCAGTATAGACAAGACCAAGACAATAGTGTGGAAGCTTATAGGGGAGGCCTTCGTTCAGGTGGAGAATACTACAACCTTATAATTATGTTTATCATATACATGTGAGTGTGTGTGTGTGTGTGTTTACACACACACACACACACACACACACATACATATATATATATATATATATATATATATATATATATATATATATATATATATATATATATATATATATATATATATATATATATATATATATATAGATATATATGGAGTTCAGAAGATGAATGCTTCTATAATGAAAACAGATAAACTTGATGGTCACAATTGATTTTTCCACAATTAAGTCCAATCACTTCCATGAACAACAGAAACTTCAATTAAGAAATTATCCACTATGGTGAGAGGAGTGACACAGTGAAGAACAATCATCTAATACAGAATCACTTTTGTCATCTGTTAATTTCTGCAAACAACAAAATACCATTAACTGTTAGTATAGTTTCGCCTGCACAAAAGCTACACCAGGACGTGTTTCACATCCAGTATTGTGTCTTACCTGAGCTGCCATCATCAAAATGAGGAAGACTGGAGAAGTGTGAAGCAGGTGAGAGGCGCCTTCTTTTTATACCTGCCTGGGTCGAAGTCATGTGACTGACCAGGAGCCACGTGATTGGTCGGCGGTGTAAAGAAGGCTGGTGGGTGTTGACGAAAGTAGAAACTGGTGCCCAGATGTTCAGTCAGGTTTTGAACGGTAACTTGATACTAGCGTAAGGGAACTGCACTCATCATCATCATCATCATCATCATCATTAGAAGTTGTAGTAGTAGTAGTACTAGTACTTAATAAACAAATTAATTTATTCGTATTAACATGTAAGTTCATTGTGATGTAAGGGTTAATGTGTTGTACTGGCACTCCTCACTAGTGCAGTCAAGGACGCTTGACAATAGTATCTCATGGTAATAACTCAGTGTTTGTTTGTGTGTGTGTATAAACATATTACCAGTTATACTCAATCGGTAAACTGACCAAATTTGACCCAATTAATAACTAACTTATATCTATGTAGTTATCAAACACATCACAATCTATTAAATACCATCATATTCTATTTGTTAATTACCTCAGTAAATAATTAAGCATTATCAAATTAAATGCTTTATTATTATTACTAAAAGTTATTTTCTCTGAGGTGCTTTAGTACTTATAACCTTCGTTAGTAAACTGGGATTTGGATACTATGGGTGAGTCGGGGCCTCATTCACACGGTGGTCTGGAAACCTCACAGTGTCCTTGTGACACACGAGGTGTTGGAGCTGACACACTGAGCCTCTGTTAGTCTGTGTGTGTTGGTGTTGCTCACTACCCCAGCCCGACGTACTCTGTAGGCTGCTGCTACAAACTACAGCTGGCGTACGGTTGCTGATTCACCACCCCGCCTCACTCTCTGTACTATCGATGGTGACTACAAAAGATAGGTACTGCTGGCTGGTTGCTGCAGATGGGTACTGCTGTCTGGTGACTGCTGATGGGTACTGCTGCCTGGTGACTGCTGATGGGTACTGCTGGCTGGTGACTGCTGATGGGTACTGCTGGCTGGTGACTGCTGATGGGTACTGCTGCCTGGTGACTGCTGATGGGTACTGCTGTCTGTTGACTGCTGATGGGTACTGCTGCCTTGTGGCTACTGATGGGTATTGCTGCCTGGTGACTGCTGATGGGTACTGCTGGCTGGTGACTGCTGATGGGTACTGCTGGCTGGTGACTGCTGATGGGTACTGCTGGCTGGTGACTGCTGATGGTACCGCTGGCTGGTGATGACTGCTGGTGGGTACTGCTGGCTGGTGGCTGCTGATGGGTACCGCTGCCTGATGACTGCTGATGGGTACTGCTGGCTGGTGACTGCTGATGGTTGTGCTGGCTGGTGGATGCTGATGTGGGTGCTGCTGGCTGATGACTGCTGATGGGTACTGCTGGCTGGTGACTGCTGGTGGGTACTGCTGGCTGGTGGATGCTGATGGGTACCGCTGCCTGATGACTGCTGATGGGTACTGCTGGCTGGTGACTGCTGGTGGGTACTGCTGGCTGGTGGATGCTGATGGGTACTGCTGGCAGTTCTCCTGGGGAAAGATATAGCTACTAAGTGCAAAAAAGTGTATACAATCTTAATATGTTAGCTATCTTCCCATTAGAGATAAAGTGTTGTGCCATTTCACACATAGTGTGCTTGGACATGTCCCTAAAGGGTTTTACCTTCACACTGTCGAGGACGTAGTGCTCAAGTGTGTGGCCATATGTCTGGCCACACACTTAACATCTAGGTTTGTTCACATCTGCTTGAGGAACGTACTGCCAGAGGTACTTATATCCTAATCTTAGTCTAGCTGTTACAACATCTTGCAGTCTAGTGATCTTGTTTCTTGCTCCATATTCATGGATTGACCATTTCCTGTTTGCACTTGTCTGCTTGCGTCAAATTCATCAACAAGTTCTTTCCTGATTACAGTTTTAAAGTTTCTTTTTGACAGACCCAGACTGTATTCAGCAGTGTCTTTGTTAGACGCGAGTTTGGCGAGGGCATCAACTCTGTCATGTTCTCTGAGGCCTATGTGAGAGGGGATCCACAACAGTTTAATCTTGACACCCAGGTCAACAAGGTACGCATATCTGTGTTTGGCTTTGGAGACAAGCGCGTGACAACTTAAGTTGAGGGTGCCAAGGGCAAGTAGTGAGGATAGAAAATCAGTGATGATGAGACTGTCACTGACAGTGGTTTCAACAAATTTACTGAATGTGAGTACGACAACTAATTTAGTTTGTAGAATGGATACCCAGTTGTTAATTCTAACTCCTTTCTCAATTGTATTACCGTTAGGTTGAGTCACAACGACAGCACTTCCAGCCCTTCCACAGGCAATGTTAGAGATCCGTCAGTGTAGAATAAATCACTGGTTCCCAAACTGGGGGCCATGGCCCCCCCAGCAAAATTTAGGGGGCCATAAGCTGAGGCTATGTACACATAAAAATCCCAAGCCCCACCACACTAGAACAGCCAGTCAGCAGCTGAGCCAGCCAGAGATATGGATTGGGAGAGGGGGGCCATGGATAAGGATCATATATGAAAAGTGGGTAATGATCAGAAAAAGTTTGGGAACCACTGGTAGATGGTCTGTGTGATATTATCATCAGTCTGTAGGGTGTGTATGTGTTCAAGAGCTTTCACTTTAGCAGTATGTTAGAGATAAAGACTGTGCGTAATTCTTTAGGCGAGTATGTCGGTATTGTGATATCGAAGGGAACTGTCCGCCAGGGTGGTAGAAAGCCCTGTTGTGTCTCAACTTTGCACAGATGGTCTTGTCCAAACATCTTCATGGTAGCTGTAGTTTGGATCCATTTAGATTCACTAGTCCCATGATTCATATATTCTAGCAATTTTAGGAAACAATGTTATCAGGATCACCACGTAAAAGCCTCAGGACTATCATGAGGTTGACTTCAATTATTCTACCTCCGACACTGGGTATACCTAGTTCTTTCTTCATATTGAGTACTTTAGTGCTCATGGGACAGACTAGGATAATTCTGAGGGCTTTACTTTGCATTTTTCGAGTTTGTCAATGATACTGGATACTGCTCGCTGTCGCCTGCTGCTGCAACTGGATACTGCTGGCTGATTGCTGCTGATGCTACTGGATTCTCCATACCGGCGCGTACTCCCTGCTGATGCGTGCTCCCTGCTGATGTGTGCTCCATGCTGATGTATGCTCCCTGCTGATGTGTGCTCCCTGCTGATGTGTGCTCCCTGCTGATGTATGCTCCCTGCTGATGTGTGCTCCCTACTGATGTGTGCTCCCTGCTGATGTGTGCTCCCTGCTGATGTATGCTCCCTGCTGATGTGTGCTCCCTGCTGATGTATGCTCCCTGCTGATGTGTGCTCCATGCTGATGTGTGCTCCTTGCTGATGGGTACTCCTTGCTTGTCCCTTTGAAGTCTGATTTAAGGACCATTTATTTTCGTATTACTTTCACACACCTGGCTCTTAGGGCACTTTGTAGTACATATATGATGTTAAATTAAAAAAACCCATTATATTAATAATTAGAGCATCATTTACGATGGTAGGAACTCCTGATCCCATCAGGATTTTCAAGGACCAAAATGGCAATTCCCGTCAGGTGTCTATGAAACACAAAATCTTGAAAAATAATCACTTTATTAGGCAGTGAAAGCTTTATCTGGCCTGGGTTATAAAATTATTTTTTTCTTAGTAATGAAAAAAAAATGAATTTCTTTGCAAAATATTTTCTTTTATTCTTTAGCACTACGAATTAAAAAAAATAGAATGTACAAGTATTTCAAAACTATGGGAAGTGTTATGTGTATGCATCTGTAAGCTATTGTACATGTCAAGACTTTATGCATGATATTCACGGAAGCAGTTTTTCGCTGCATTACAACAGAGGAGAATGCCACAGTGGCTACATATTGATGTTGGCCTTGATTCTACACATTTCTTTGAACACACTTCACTTCTTCCTTCTTTGCAAGGAACTGAGGCCAATGGACACCAGTGTTGGTGAGTCTGACTGAGGAAGGAACACTGTACTCAACTTTCCGCCGTTTAGCAGAGCATGGGGTACATCGATTCTTGGAAAATATGAGAAGTCCTTTTGGAAGTTCCCTTCGAAAATCCGATAACCTGTCAGAGGTGTAAACATCAGCTTGTCTATACTCAACATAGGCATTGATAACACTCATGTCAAGCAGGCCAAAGAAGATTCTATGCCACCATTTCATACTCTTTATGTTTGCTCCATACAACTGCCGAAGCATGTCGTGCTTATCGACACCTCCCATATTGGCATTATAGTCCTTCACCACTTGGAGACATGTGATTACCGACTTGGTTCAATTTTTTCTTTTCACTGTACAGCTGTGGTTGAAACTCCATGGTAATTAGAGACAAAGTGAGCTGGTTTATTATTCATCCTCTTACATGCAGTTATTCCACTGGATGTAGATCTGTAGTCAAAGTTCCCTCTCTTTAGGGTCTTGTCAATTGCGAAGGGAGGGAAATCCTTTCTCGAATATCTGATTGTACCGCATGCTAGAATCTTTTGGGCTTGCAAGATTTCCATTAAGGGAATTGAAGAAAAATAGTTATCAAAATAACTTTGTGGTTTTTACCATTTAGATGTTGAGTTAGTTTGTAAACTACATCTCCTCCTAAAGGCCTAAACCCAGTTCCTTTCTCTTCGTGGTTGTAATATCCTTTTCATTAATTTTGCCAGTGTATATTTCAAACTTGAAGATATAGCCATCACTGTCTGCAAGACACCACAATTTATAGCCTCTCTTGATGGGTTTCATGGGGTTGTACTGCTTCAAGCTGCTTCTCCCTTTGAAGCGAATCATGGATTCGTCAACACAGAGATGTTCACCAGGGGCTCTTTGCTCTCTGAACTTGGCATTCAAATAATCAACAAGAGGCCTAACTTTGAATAGTTTATCCTTATGCTTTGGATCCATTTTAGTATTGTCATTCAAATGTAGATTACCAAGAATTTGGATGAACCTATCACCAACCATAGCTACTTGAATTGGGTGGACATTCATATCATCCCGTCATCCAATAATGGCGCACTGAAGGAAGTCGATGGTACCCCCATCATAATGTTAAATCCTAGAAAAACATAAAGCGTATTTTTTTTTATACTTGCTGGTTTACCTTTCTGAACACTGTACATAGTTGATTGAAAACAAATTTCATCAATCAGTTTCTCATCAAAGAGTGTAAACAATGCTTGAAGACCAGTACTAGCTGATAACTTATCTTCTGTGACTGGCTGAAACTCTATGTTTCGTGCTGCTTCGGGTTTTTTCATCCATCGTCTTCGTGAGTTGTTTTGTTCAGTTTCACATGGTATATCTTCATCTTCTTTGGAATATGTAGTTTCCTTGTCACCTTCGTCTTCATTTCCAATGTAAATCACACAATGCCGGTACGGTTTTGAGCACGATCTAGTGCATAATATGGCTGCTGTTGTAAAACTGGAACATCATCATCACAGTCTGATTCCACATCTGTGTCATTTTCAAAATCTGAGGGCAGCTCCTGTAGTACTTGTAAGTAACTTGTCACTTCAAATCCTTTGGAACGCGATGCCATATGTGGAATACAATACAATTGTCACTTGGGTGGAAAAAGTCTAATTTCTAATATTTTTTAACTGAAGAAAGCTTGAAAAGTACCTAGTTTATTGCAATCACTAGTATATATTTCATTTTTTTTTTAAATATAAAGCTGTACAAGGTGTGGTCATATGTAGAATAGTATAAAGTACAAACAAAGGTTGTTTTTAGGTTGCACAACACAAAAACTTGACAAATCTGACCTAAACTTATCATCCTTACTCAACCTTTTCGTGAAATAACATATACAAAAAACAAAAAAACATAGTTTTTGAAGTATCTGGGCATGTTTAGATATCATTTACTTAGCCTGAAATGCAGTTCGTGCAATGCTAAACAACTGCCTTAAGTTATATTGCTGAACTTCAGAATTCAAGACGAAGATAAAAATTCTTATAGTTATCCGTAAGCCAAACTGTATGAGAAAGAAGAAACCTTACCCAGGGCCAGGAGTTACCAAGACCAGTTTGATAACAGACACAGCAGAGTAATCCTTGGGGAAAGGCGGTGTGGTCAACGAAAACCCATGCAGAGTAGAGTTCCAGATAGGTGGGATCCTAGGAAGAGAGAATATAATGTGGAGAAAACCATCCAGTATCAATAACATCATGATGCCATATAGTATTCACCTATGCGCCTGATGGGAATTCACAGTAAGGGGATCCTGGTGGGTACTGACCCCACCCATACACTCTTCTTATAATTATGTCAATGTAAAGTTATCCCAAATCAACAAGTTATCCATAAATGTAACATATTTATGAATATATTTACAAAACTTAGTGTTGAAACTCACCTTTGTTATGTTGATGTGGGGGTCTAAAGTGGAGGTAGTTTTTCTGCTGTTCCCACCTCAAAATGCTTGTTTTGATCTGCCACATGTTCAGCAACAAGGAGCGATTGTTGCTAGATGTCTCTCTAAAAACGTTTCTGGGTGGGAACTGAGGGTCCCCACAGGCTTCAGTTGCATCTAAGTGGATCCCTTAGACTTTTATGCCGACAAATAAGAGGTGGGACCTAGAATTCCCAACAGGCTTCAACGGGTTATAGTGTACTCCCTGCTGATGGGGACTCCCTGGGGATAGATACTCCATGCTGATGAATACTACCTGCTGATGGATAGTCCCTGCTGATTGTGTACTCCCTGCTGATGGGGACTCCCTGCTGATGGTGACTTCCTGCTGATGTATACCGCCGTCTGACAGGTAAAGTCCCACTCGAACGTATTACTGGTGTACTTAGTTTACGTTAGTTTTATCTTGTGTCATCATGAAGTTTGGTCAAAGTTTATACAGGCATATCCAGGGTAGAGTTTATGTTGAAATACGAGTTTCTTATCTATCTTCCAATAAAATCCCTGTAGTTTACTGTGATACCGTAAATGTAATAAGTGCATTAATTCTCTACATATTCTAGTTACTGTATTGGCTATACATCGTAATTTTTAAATTAACTTTTCAACGTAATTATTGGATTTTCTCGAATCTGTAATTATCATGTTACCTTTGTGGTTTCTCTATCTTTATATCGTCATGGAATACATTGTTTTTGGAAGGCCGTCAATATGCTCACTTTAAACCACAGTATTGTTACCGTATCTTATATGTAAGGCAAGTGGTAAAGGTACTGTGCTCTGTAGGGGATCACTTATTACCTATCATTGTTCAGTCCTTCACGACGAGACTGCTTTTTACGTTAACGTTGATGTATATTTATTTAGTTATTGGTAGATAGGTGGGTAGTTAGATAGACATAGGTAATGTAGTGAAGCTACCTTCGAGCTCTCCTGACTTTCCCGCGTGAGGCAGGGCTCTGCAGGTGGTGAGGTGTTGCGCATGAGCCGAGTATCGACTCTACCGAGTTGCCATCCGTACAAATTCTTCTCTAATGTTGCTATTTTACTTATGTCTTATGCATTGATATTATTTTACGTTGAAGAACAAAAAATATGATGCTCGTTTATAAATTGTAAGGTAGATGAGTTTTGATTATTTAATCGAAATATTTTTGCTGGCAGAAGGACTGAAGTTTCTATTCTGTGCTGTAAAGTTGTTTTATGAAGAAGATTGAATTTTGTTTATTCAGATTAAACTTTAGTTAAATTATTTTAGTATTTATTAAATAATTAACTAACTGCTACTGTCGAAAGACATAAAACAAAAAAAAAAGCAATAGGAGCGGAAGGGAGGGCTGATATAAAGGACTAATTGGTAACTCTCCTCAGTCCAGCAGCAGGATCCAGCTGCTTCAAAACGCACCAATGTCAAAATGGCGCAAGTGAAGTCCACCCGGATAAGTCTAATATTATGGGTGTTTTGTGTGTGCGTGTGCATCGCGAGTGCCAAGGGGGACACCACTAGTGATAGAGTAAACCCCGAAAACCAACACGATGGCCAAACAACCACAGTGCACCACAAGTCTACCGCCACCCAAAAAAAACACAGTCCAAAGCCACTGCTAACGACTGGCGATGTTGATGAGCAAGAAGGCGTATACAGCCCCTCAAGTAGCAGTAGCAGTAACATTAAGACGAGCTCGGACTGGCAGGGCAGCAGTAGTCAAGGCAGTAGCAATGGGGGGTCGGTGAAAGAGGCAGCCAACAAGAGGAACATCAGCAGTCAGGGCAGTGGAGCAACTGCCCAGGAACTGAGATCAACTACTTCCCTGGCGGGGAACCTCCTGTTGTTGCTCATCTCCGTCGTCATCGCTGGTTCTCTCTTCGTTACGCTCCTCTGCTTCATACACAAGTGGAAGGAGAACATGGGCACAGCGTGAGTACTCCATCTTGAGTGTTATTCCCATGTAGCTGCCCGTACCGTACCTAGCAACAAAGAGTTCGCAGTAGCTTGTTACACCCCCTACAGTCAACCCACTGGAAATATAAAATTAATATCCTCATGGGACTCCAGGGACCTCGCATAACATTATGCACGAACAACAAAGAAAGGGTATGGTGATCGTTCGTGTGTGGATGAGTTAATACGACTGCCGATCAATTACCACAGTTACCCATGGCATTAATAGTTGTATGAGTATAGATTATGTCTTTTATCAGTTACGTTTATATACAACATGAACATATAAATCTGACAGAGAAACAACTTTAAAGGGAAACTGACCCAACGTCCTCTAGGGTTTTTTCTCATCCCCAAAACAAAAATTTCGATTCAGTCAAAGGGTTAACGACGCCATAGTGAGAGAATGAATGAAATTAGCTGACATGTTTCTGTAGGAGGGACAATAATTACCCGTCTGTGTCCTGGGAATAAAGTGGTGAAATTGCGTAAAACGGTGTAATTCATTCTAAGGGTGTTTACCTAGTGTGTGTGTGTGTGTGTGTTGGTTAGTTTATGGGTGTGTGTGTGTGTGTGTGTTGGTTAGTTTATGGGTGTGTGTGTGTGTGTGTGTTGGTTAGTTTATGGGTGTGTGTGTGTGTGTGTTGGTTGGTTTATGGGTGTGTGTGTGTGTGTGTGTTGGTTGGTTTATGTGTGTGTGTGTGTGTGTGTAGGTTGGTTTATGGGTGTGTGTGTGTGTGTGTGTTGGTTGGTTTATGGGTGTGTGTGTGTGTGTGTTGGTTAGTTTATGGGTGTGTGTGTGTGTGTGTGTTGGTTTATGGGTGTGTGTGTGTGTGTGTGTGTGTGTGTGTGTGTGTTGATTTGGTTTATGGTGTGTGTGTGTGTGTGTGTTGGTTTATGGGTGTGTGTGTGTGTGTGTGTTGGTTAGTTTATGGGTGTGTGTGTGTGTGTGTGTGTTGGTTTATGTTTGTGTGTGTGTGTTGGTTAGTTTATGGGTGTGTGTGTGTGTGTGTTGGTTGGTTATGGGTGTGTGTGTGTGTTAGTTTATGGGTGTGTGTGTGTGTGTGTGTTGGATTTATGGGGTGTGTGTGTGTGTGTGTGTTGGTTGTTTATGTTTGTGTGTGTGTGTGTTGGTTAGTTTATGGGTGTGTGTGTGTGTGTGTTGGTTAGTTTATGGGTGTGTGTGTGTGTGTGTGTGTTGGTTGGTTTATGGGTGTGTGTGTGTGTGTGTTGGTTGTTTATGGGTGTGTGTGTGTGTGTTGGTTAGTTTATGGGTGTGTGTGTGTGTGTGTTGGTTAGTTATGGGTGTGTGTGTGTGTGTGTTAGTTTATGGGTGTGTGTGTGTGTGTGTGTGTTGGTTAGTTTTGGGGTGTGTGTGTGTGTGTGTGTTGGTTAGTTTATGGGGTGGTGTGTGTGTGTGTGTGTGTTGGTTTATGGGTGTGTGTGTGTGTGTGTGTGTTGGTTGTGGGTGTGTGTGTGTGTGTGTGTGTTGGTGCTGGTTATTTACGGGCGTGTGTGTGTGTTGGTTATTACGGTGTGTGTGTGTGCTGGTTAGTTTATGGGCATGTGTGTGGTTGGTTAGTTTATGGGCGTGCGTGTGTGTGTGTTGGTTGGGGTTTATGGTGTGTGTGTGTGTGTTGGTTAGTTTATGGGTGTGTGTGTGTTATTTATGGTGTGTGTGTGTGTGTGTTGGTTATTTGATGGGCGTGTGTGTGTGTTGGTTAGTTTATGCGTGTGCGGCTGGTTAGTTTTATGGGTGTGTGTGTGTGTGCTGGTTAGTTTATGGGTGTGCGTGTGTGTTTGTTGTTTATGTGTGTGTGTGTGTGTTGGTTATTTATGGGTGTGTGTGTGTGTGTGTGTTGGTTAGTTTATGGGTGTGTGTGTGTTGGTTAGTTTATGGTGTGTGTGTGTGTGTTGGTTAGTTTATGTGTGTGTGTGTTGGTTATTTATGGGTGTGTGTGTGCTGGTTAGTTTATGGGTGTGTGTGTGTGTGTGTGTGTTAGTTTGATGGGTGTGTGTGTGTGTGTTGGTTAGTTTATGGGTGTGTGTGTGTGTTGGAGCTAGTTTATGTGGGTGTGTGTGTGTGTGTGTGTGTGTGTTATTTATGGGTGTGTGTGTGTGTGTGTGTGTATATAGTTTATGGTGTGTGTGTGTGTGTTGGTTATTTATGGGTGTGTGTGTGTGTGTGTGTGTGTTAGGTTTATATGTGTGTGTGTTGGTTAGGGGTTTATGGGTGTGTGTGTGTGTGTGTTGGTTAGTTTTATGGGTGTGTGTGTGTGTGTGTGTGTTATTTATGGGTGTGTGTGTGTGTGTGTTGGTTAGTTTATGGGTGTGTGTGTGTGTGTGTGTTGCTATTTATAAGTGTGTGTGTGTGTGTTAGTTTATGGGTGTGTGTGTGTGTGTGTGTGTTGGTTATTTATGGGTGTGTGTGTGTGTTATTTATGGGTGTGTGTGTGTTGGTTAGTTTATGGGTGTGTGTGTGTGTGTTAGTTTATGGTGTGTGTGTGTGTGTGTGTGCTGGTTAGCCTATGGGTGTGTGTGTGTAAGCTTGGTTAGTTTATAAGGTGTGTGTGTGTGTGTGTAAAGTTGGTTAGTTTGTGTGTGTGTGTGTGTGTGTTGAAGGTTTATGGGTGTGTGTGTGTGTGTTGGTTAGTTTATGGGTGTGTGTGTGTGTGTGTTAATATGGGTGTGTGTGTGTGTGTTAGTTTGATGGGTGTGTGTGTGTGTGTGTGTGTGTTAGTTTATGGGTGTGTGTGTGTGTGTGTGTGTTAGTCTATGGGTGTGTGTGTGTGTGTGTGTGTGTGTGTTGGTTAGTTTATGGGTGTGTGTGTGTGTGTTGGTTAGTTTAGTTTGTGTGTGTGTGTTGGTTAGTTTATGGGTGTGTGTGTGTGTGTGTGTGTTAGTTTTATGGTGTGTGTGTTATTTATGTGTGTGTGTGTGTGTGTGTGTTAGTTTATGGGTGTGTGTGTGTGTGTGTGTGTGTGTTGGTTAGTTTATGGGTGTGTGTGTGTGCTGGTTAGTTTATGTTTGTGTGTGTGTGTTGGTTAGTTTATGGGTGTGTGTGTTGGTTAGTTTATGGGTGTGTGTGTGTTGGTTATTTGGCGGGTGTGTGTGTGTGTGTGTGTTGGTTAGTTTATGTTTGTGTGTGTGTGTTAGTTTATGGGTGTGTGTTGGTTAGTTTATGGGTGTGTGTGTGTGTGTGTTGGTTAGTCGATGGTGTGTGTGTGTTGGTTAGTTTATGGGTGTGTGTGTGTGTGTGTGTGTGTGTTGGTTAGTTTATGGGTGTGTGTGTGTGTGTGTTGGTTAGTTTATGTGTGTGTGTGTGTGTTGGTTATTTATGGGTGTGTGTGTGTGTTGGTTATTTATGGGTGTGCGGTGTGTGTGTGTTGGTTATTTATGCTCAGGTGTGTGTTGGTTAGTTTACGGGTGTGTGTGTGTGTGTGTTGGTTAGTTGCCTATGGGTGTGTGTGTGTGCTGGTTATTGGCGGGTGTGTGTGTGTGTGTGTGTTGGTTATTTATGGGTGTGTGTGTGTGTGTGTTGGTTAGTTTATGTTTGTGTGTGTGTGTTAGTTTATGGTGCGTGTGTTGGTTAGTTTGGCGGGTGTGTGTGTGCGTTGGTTAGTTTATGGGTGTGTGTGTTGGTTAGTTTACGGGCGTGTGCGTGTGTGGTGTGTGTGCTGGTTAGTTTATGGGTGTGTGTGTGTGTTGGTTAGTTTATGTGTGTGTGTGTGTGTTGGTTAGTTTATGGGTGTGTGTGTGTGTTGGTTAGTTTACGGGTGTGTGTGTGTTGGTTAGTTTATGTTTGTGTGTGTGTGTTGGTTAGTTTACGGGTGTGTGTGTTGGTTAGTTTGGCGGGTGTGTGTGTGTGTGTTGGTTAGTTTATAAGTGTGTGTGTGTGTGCTGGTTAGTTTATGTTTGTGTGTGTGTGTTGGTTATTTATGCGGTGTGTGTGTGTGTTGGTTAGTTTATGGGTGTGTGTGTGGTGGGTGTTTAGTCGGCGGTGTGTGTGTGTGTGTGCTGTTGAATATGGGTGTGTGTGCGCTGGTTAGTTTATGGGTGTGTGTGTGTGTGTGTTGGTTAATATTATGGGTGTGTGTGTGTGTGTGTGTTGGTTGGGCTTTATGCTTGTGTGTGTGTGTTAGTTTGGCGGGTGCGCTATTAGTCGATGGGCGTGTGTGTGTGTGTGTGTTGGTTAGTTTATGGGTGTGTGTGTGTGTGTGTTGGTTAGGTTTATGGGCGTGTGTGTGTGTGTGTGTGTGTGTGTTGGTTAGTCGGCGGCGTGTGTGTGTGTTGGTTAGTTTATGTGTGTGTGTTGGTTATTTATGGGTGTGTGTGTGCGTGTTGGTTAGTTTATGGGTGTGTGTGTGTGTGTGTTGGTTAGTTTATGTTTGTGTGTGTGTGTTGGTTAGTTTATTAAGTGTGTGTGTGTGTGTGTTGGTTAGTTTATGGTGTGTGTGTGTGTGTGTTGGTTAGGTTTACGGGTGTGTGTGTGTGTGGTTGGTTAGTTTATGGGTGTGTGTGTGTGTGTGTGTTGGTTAGTTTATGTTTGTGTGTGTGTGTGTGTTGAATGGCGGTGTGTGTGTTGGTTAGTTTATATGTGTGTGTGTGTGTGTTGGTTGGTTTATGGGTGTGTGTGTGTGTGTGTTGGTTATTTGATAAGTGTGTGTGTGTGTGTGCGCTGGTTAGTTTATAAGTGTGTGTGTGTGTTGGTTAGTTTATGTGTGTGTGTGTGTTGGTTAGTTTATGGGTGTGTGTGTGTGTGTTGCCAGGTTTATGGTGTGTGTGTGTGTGTGTTGTTGTTTATGTTTGTGTGTGTGTGTTGGTTAGTTTATGGGTGTGTGTGTGTGTTGGTTAATGGGTGCGTGTGTGTGTGTGTTGGTTAGGTTTATGGGTGTGTGTGTGTGTGTTGGTTAGTTTATGGGCGTGTGTGTGTGTGTGTGTTGGTTGGTTTGCTCAGGTGTGTGTGTGCTGGTTAGTTTATGGGTGTGTGTGTGTGTGTGTTAATATTTATGGTGTGCAGGTTATTAGTTTATGGGTGTGTGTGTGTGTGTGTGTTGGTTAGTTTATGGTGTGTGTGTGTGTGTTGGTTATTTGATGGGCGTGTGTGTGTGTTGGTTAGTTTTATGGGTGTGTGTGTGTGTGGTGTTGTTAGTTTATGGTGTGTGTGTGTTGGTTAGTTTATGCGTGTGTGTTGGTTATTCTTATGGGTGTGTGCTGGTTATTTATGGGTGTGTGTTGGTTAGTCTGGTAAGGTGTGTGTGTGTGTTGGTTAGTTTATGGTGTGTGTGTGTGCTGGTTAGTTTTATGGTGTGTGCTGTTAGTCGAGCGGGTGTGTGTAAGGTTAGTCGGCGGGTGTGTGTTGGTTAGTTTATGTGTGTGTGTGTTGGTTAGTTTATGGTGTGTGTGTGTGTTGGTTATTTACGGGTGTGTGTGTTGGTTAGTTTATGGGTGTGTGTGTGTGTGTGTTGGTTAGTTTATATGGTGTGTGTGTGTGTGTGTGTGTTGGTTAGTTTATGTGGGTGTGTGTGTGTGTTGGTTAGTTTATGTGGGTGTGTGTGTGTTGGTTAGGTTTATGGGTGTGTGTGTTGGTTAGTTTATGGGTGTGTGTGTGTGTTGAAGGTTTATGGGTGTGTGTGTGTGTGTGTTATTAGTTTATGGGTGTGTGTGTTGGTTAGTTTATGGGTGTGTGTGTGTGTGTGTTGGTTAGTTTATGGGTGTGTGTGTGTGTGTTGGTTATTTGCAAAAAGGTTAGTTTATGGTGTGTGTGTGTGTGTTGGTTAGCTGGTGGTGTGTGTGTGTTGGTTAGCTCTATGGGTGTGTGTGTGTGTGTTGGTTAGTTTGCGGTGTGTGTGTGTTGAATAGGTTTGCGGGTGTGTGTTATTAGTTTACGGGTGTGTGTGTGCTGGTTATTGGCAAGGGGCGTGTGTGTGTGTGTGGTTGGTTAGTCGATGGCGTGTGGTTGGTTAGTTTATGGGTGTGTGTGTGTGTTGGTTAGTTTATGCGTGTGTGTGTGTTGGTTAGTCGGCGGGTGTGTGTGTGTGTGTGTGTTGGTTAGTTTATGGGTGTGTGTGTGTTGGTTAGTTTATGGTGTTGGTTATTTATGGGTGTGTGTGTGTTGGTTAGTCGGCGGTGTGCGTGTGTGTGCGTGTGTTGGTTAGTTTATGGGTGTGTGTGTGTGTTGGTTAGTTTATGGGTGTGTGTGTGCGTGTGTTACAGTTTATGGGTGTGTGTGTGTGTGTGTGTTGGTTAGTTTATGGGCGTGTGTGTGTTGGTTAGTCGGCGGGTGTGTGTGTGTGTGTTGTTATTTGCGGTGTGTGTGTGTGTGTTGGTTAGTTTATGGGTGTGTGTGTGTGCGTGTGTTGGTTAGTTTGATGGGTGTGTGTGTGTGTGTGTGTGTGTTACAGCCTGGGTGTGTGTGTGTGTGTGTGGCTGGTTAGTTTATGGGTGCAGGTTATTAATGATGGTGTGTGTTGGTTAGTTTATGGGTGTGTGTGTGTGTGTTGGTTAGTTTATGGGTGTGTGTGTGTGTGTGTGTTGGTTATTTATGGGTGTGTGTGTGTGTTTAGTTTATGGGTGTGTGTGTTGGCTTAGTTTTATGGGTGTGTGTGTGTGGCTGGTTATTTATGGGTGTGTGTGTGTGTTGGTTATTTATGGTGTGTGTGTGTTGGTTAGTTTATGGGTGTGTGTGTGTGCTGGTTAGTTTATGGGTGTGTGTGGTGTTGGTTAATTATGGGTGTGTGTGTGTGTGTTGGTTAGTCGCGATGGGTGTGTGTGTGTGTGTGTGTTAGTTTACGGCGGTGTGTGTGTGTGCTGGTTAGTCGATGGGCGTGCGTGTGTGTGCTGGTTAGTTTGGCGGGCGTGTGTGTGTGTTGCTTGGTTTGGCGGGTGTGTGTGTGTGTTGGTTAGTTTGGCGGGCGTGTGTGCTGGTTAGTCGAGCGGGTGTGCGTGTGTGTGTTAGTTTATGGTGTGTGTGTGTTGGTTAGTTTGCGGGTGTGTGTGTGTGTGTGTTAGTTTATGGGTGTGTGTGTTGGTTTAGTTTATGTGTGTGTGTGTTGCTAAGGGTGTGTGTGTGTTGGTTAGTTTATGGTGTGTGTGTGTGTGTGTTAGTTTATGTGTGTGTGTGTGTGTGTGTGTGTTATTTATGTGGTGTGTGTGTGTGTGTGTGTTGGTTAGTTTATGGGTGTAGGTGGGTAAGTTAGTTTATGTAGGTGTGTGTGTGTGTTAGTTTATGGTGTGTGTGTGTGTGTGTGTGTGTGTTGGTTATTTTATGGGTGTGCTGTTAGTTTATGGGTGGTGTGTGTGTGTTAGTTTGATGGCAGTGTGTGGTGGTGGCAGCAATTTACGGGTGTGTGTGTGTGTTGGTTATTTGTGTGTGTGTTGGTTAGTTTATGTGTGCGTGTTGGTCAGTTTATGTGCGTGTGTGTGACTGTGTGCGCGCACGTGTGACTACTTATACACGCGTACCTATCCCTCGTGTAATCAATAGCTTCTGTTTATTTTATAAGGAATCCAGAATAACACACCTGTACTTTACCTGTGTTTATTGCCGTCCATAAACAAACACACTCAAACACCATGAAACAAACACACTCAAACACCATGAAACAAACACACTCAAACACCATGGAACAAAACACTCAAAACCTGTAAACAAACACACTCAAAACACCATGAATTACACTCAAACACCATGGAACAAACACACCAAACAACATAAAACAAACACACTCAAACACCATGGAACAAACACACTCAAACACTATGGAACAAACACTCAAACACCAACAACACTCAAACACAAACAAACACACTCAAACACCATGGAACAAACACACTCAAACCCATGGAACAAACACACTCAAAGAAAAACAAACACACTCAAACACCATGTAAACACACTCAAACATCATGAAACAAACACACTCAAACACATGGAACAAACACTCAAACGCTGTTAAAAAACACCTCAAACACCATTAAACAAACACACTCAAACACCATGAAACAAACACACTCAAACACTATTAAACAAAACACTCAAACACCATGAAACAAACACACTCAAACATGAAACAAACACACTCAAACACTCTGGAACAAACACTCAAACATAAAACATCTCAAACACTATTAAACACACTCAAACACCATGAAACAAACACACTCAAACACCATGAAACAAACACACTCAAACACCATGAAACAAACACACTCAAACACCATGAAACAAACACACTCAAACACCATGGAACAAACACACTCAAACACCATTAAACAAACACACTCAAACATCATGGAACAAACACACTCAAACACAATTAAACAAACACACGGTCACCTGTATACCACTCATTACCTGTGCCTCATTATGTTGGAGTAATTATTGGTGATTTATTCAGACGACACCTGTCATGACATCTGTGTATGATTGTCAGGTGTGTGTGTGTGTGTGTGTGTCTGTCTGAGAGAGAGAGAAGGAGAATGTATGTGCATATGTGAGTCCATGTGTACAAATTGTGTGTTCGTGTGTGTACAATAATCTTTCTCTAAATATACAAATAATTATAATAAAAAAAATAGGTTTTAATTAACAACAAATAGCAATTCATAATGTTACTTCTCATTACAAATATAATTACCAAGTTACAATATTATTAGTTGCAGTTCGTAGAAAATGGTACGGGAAATATCCATATAGTGACGTCACCGGATCTCCGTATTCGTGATGTCATAGTCCCCCCATTGTGACGTGACAGTCCCCATACAGTGACGTTAATATTTGTGGTACACGTCAACGCCGGGGTGTGTATACCTAACGAATCAATACAGTGATAAGATCATCACTCCCTCCTCCTCCCTTCCCTCTCGAGGATACAGTTGACTTCCCGTGCCTGACTCACACATCTGACTCATGTTAGTTACTCCCTCGTGCTGTCTACTCATTCCTTCGTCCTGTCTAGTTAATCCCTCACGCCGTTTAGTCACTCCCTTACTGATTAGTCATTCCCTCGCACCGTTTAGTCAATGTATTGATCACTGCACCACGGTGTATTGATCACTGCTCGCAGGTATATTGATCACTGCCCCAGTATCTGATCACTGCCCCGGTGTATTGATCACTGCCCCCGGTGTATTGATCACTGCTCGCAGTTTGATCCTGCCCCTGGTGTGATCCTGCCCATTGATCACCCCAATTGATCACTGCACCTGGTGTATTGATCACTGCTCGCAGGTATATTGATCACTGCCCCGGTGTATTGATCACTGCCCCTGTATTGATCACTGCCCCCGGTGTATTGATCACGCCTGTATTGATCACTGCCCCAATATTATCACGCCCCTGGTGTATTGATCACTGCCCTATTGATCACTGCCCCGGTGTATTGATCCGCCCCTGGTGTATTGATCACTGCCCCTGGTGTATTGATCACTGCCCATGGTGTATTGATCACTGCCCCTGTTGATCACTGCCCCCAATATTGATCACTGCCCCTGGTGTATTGAT
This sequence comes from Homarus americanus, assembly GCF_018991925.1. NCBI lineage: Eukaryota > Metazoa > Arthropoda > Malacostraca > Decapoda > Nephropidae > Homarus > Homarus americanus. The sequence goes on from NW_024735554.1 coordinate 10,159,164, forward strand.
CACTGCCCCCGGTTTTATCACTGCCCTGGTTTATTGATCACTGCCCCTGGTGTATTGATCACTGCCCCATGGTGTATTGATCACTGCCCTCTGGTGTATTGATCACTGCCCCATGGCGTATTGATCACTGCCCCCGGTGTATTGATCACTGCCCCGGTGTATCGCACTGCCCCATGGTGTATTGATCACTGCCCCATGGTGTATTGATCACTGCCCCTGTATTGATCACTGCCCCAGGTGTATTGATCACTGCCCCTGTGTCTTGATCACTGCCCCCTTATTGATCCTGCCCCCTGGTGTATTGATCATTACCCTGCATTGATCATTGCCCCTGTTGATCTGCCCCTGTGTCTTGATCAGTGCCCCTGGTATTGATCACCCTGTATTGATCACTGCCCCTGTATTGATCACTGTCCCTGGTGTATTGATCACGCCCTTGGTGTATTGATCACTGCCCCTGTGTATTGATCACTGCCCTGTATTGATCACTGCCCCTGTATTGATCACTGCCCCTGGTGTATTGATCACTGCCCCTGGTGTATTGATCACTGCCCCTGGTGTATTGATCATTGCCCCTGTTGATCCTGCCCCTGGTGTATTGATCACTGCCCCTGTATTGATCACTGCCCCTGGTGTATTGATCACTGCCCCTGGTGTATTGATCACTGCCCCTGGTGTATTGATCCTGCCCCTGTATTGATCACTGCCCCGTATTGATCACTGCCCCTGTATTGATCACTGCCCCCTGGTGTATTGATCACTGCCCCTGGTGTATTGATCATTGCCCCTGTATTGATCTGCCCCTGTATTGATCACTGCCCCTGGTGTATTGATCACTGCCCCTGGTGTATTGATCTTTGCCCCTGTATTGATCACTGCCCCTGGTGTATTGATCACTGCCCCGGTGTGATCATTGCCCCTGTATTGATCACTGCCCCTGTATTGATCACTGCCCCTGGTGTGATCTGCCCCCTGGTGTATTGATACTTGCCCCTGTATTGATCACTGCCCCTGGTGTATTGATCACTCCCGGTGTATTGATCTTGCCCTGTATTGATCATGCCCCTGGTGTATTGATCACTGCCCCTGGTGTATTGATCTTTGCCCCTGTATTGATCACTGCCCCTGGTGTATTGATCCTGCCCCGGTGTGTATTGCCTTATTGATCACTGCCCCCTGGTTCATCTACATAAGGCTCTACCTGGTGTCCGTATCTAATCAACATACACAGTGAGGCCCTCGGGGTATTGATCGTGGCTCCACCTGGACACTAATACCTTACACACTTACCTGACTGACTCTCACACCTGGACACAAATACCTGACTCGCACTCATGGACACTCATACCTTACACACGAACCTGATTGACTCTTACACTTACAGCTCGCATACCTGGACACTAATACCTTACATCCCTACCTGCTTGACTTACACACGTCTACCTGACTCGCACACCTGGATATTAATACCTTACAACACCTTCCTGACTTTTACACATCCACCTAACTGAATCTCACACGCCTATTTATTTGATTTTTACACTTGCTTAACTGACTCGCACGACTACCTCCCTGCCTGACTCACACGGCTAACCTACCTGCCTGACTCTCACGACTCCCTGACTGACCCTTGCCCCCGCTGCCTCGCCTACCTGACATTTACACGGTACCAGCAACTTGTCACCTGTGCTCCCGACTCCTTCATCAACACACTATATAGCATTCTCTATACATAGCTCACTCATTGATTTTATCTCCGAATGTTCCTCCCGCTTTGAATTCATCTTTATCAGTAATTAAAGCAGCGGTTTTTCCTCTCTCTCTTTCACCTTTTTATTTTATTTAGCTCAATGCCCTCCTCTCCTGATCTGACTGGTGAGATATTTTTTCCTATCTTACGTGAGGTTTTTTCGGGTGAAGTTTAATGTAGGTGGTGGTCTATTCCTTGGTTGGTCTTTTGATTCTGTATCTGAATGGAGACGCTATGAGAGATGCTGAAAAGACAAGACCGAGTTTGAAAGGGATTTTTTTTTCTTTAGTCCTTTCTGTTGACGTAACAAAGAGACATGTCAGGGACCATAAATGTAACGAGTAAATTTTTTTTTTTTTCATTTCAGTTCAGGATTCTTATCTCCTTTCTCTTGAAATGTTAATGAAGATTTTAAGAGTAAGAGACAGTAACATGTGTTTTAGAGAGACGGGGCAACTGTGAGATGGGTGTAAACAAAGATACGGTATTACACAATTTAAAAAAAGACGGAGGCGTTGCGAGAGGTGTAAACAGAGAGGTAAACCTTCTCTGTGTGGGACTACAGTATTGGTCCCTGACGTCACGGGGAGGGTCATGGTGGAGGGGCTGTAGGCGCCATTTATCCCTACTGTGTTGTCTGCTGTTAATTTAAAGTAGGAGGGTGGGAGGGAGAGAATAGAGCGAGGGTGGGAGGGAAAATAGAGAGAGGGTGGGAGAAAGGGACAGAGAGAGGGTGGGAGAGTCGGACAGAGAGACGGTGGGAGGGAGAGAAAGAGCGAGGGGTGGGAAGGAGGAATAGAACAAGGGTGAGAGAGAAGGACAGAAAAGAAGGAAAACAGCGAAGCAGGGTGTGTGGGAAGGGAGGGATAGAGAGGGAGAAAGGGAAAGAAAAAAGGGAATGAAGTAGGGAGAGGGAGAGAGGGAGGGGTTAAAAATAAAAATATGGAGAGAGAGAGATAATTAGGGAGACAGTGAAAAAGAAAAAGAGTTGGACTGGAAAAGAAGATTGAAAGGCAGGTAGGGAGAAAGACGGGGAAATATGACAGATAGAAACAGACAGGAAGAGACACGGGGTGGTTTTATCGCCTTTACTGTCACCTTTAAGGAGGGAAGAGATACAGAAAGAGAGATGGGAAAAGAAAGGGAAAGAATAAGAGAGAGGGACAGAAAGAAAGACAGGTAGAAAGGTACAGACAGACACAGACAGACAAAGAAGGCGAGAGAAAGCCACACATTTGTCTGGTGACTTCGATTTGCTTAGTATGTTACTGGGCTGTCCTGACTGGTTGTCCTGACTGGGTTGTCCTGACTGGGTTTTCCTAACTGGGCTGTTCTCCTCACATTTTTATTATATTTAGGACAATAGCAATACAGTATTATCCCCTGCAATCAATACTCGTAATCATTAGCTATATATATTTTTTCAATAAAATTATGACCCACCGAATACAGTACTGAAATATATCCTTCCACTTTTTAATATATTTTAGGATGTTTTCATAATTCTGACTACATATTTGTAGAGACTTTTAACTGGCTATTTTTTTTTAAAGCGCGAGCAAAATTAATTAGCGCATGAAAAGTCCAAGGAGAGTGACCTGGATGTACAGTGCAGTGGTCATTATAACTTTGAACACACCTGAAGTTGTTTTCATTATTTTGTACGTGTTTAAGGGTTTAGTTCAGAGATTTATAATTGGCTGACGCTGATTTTGGGGGCCATAGACACACTACATACTGTATGTGATCTGTACACACACATTACAGAATATATATATATATATATATATATATATATATATATATATATATATATATATATATATATATATATATATATATATATATATATATATATATATTGGTTAGCTGGAACTCGCCAATAGGTGGATTTGAAATCAGGTTAGAATTTTTCCGGAAAAATTATCTCAGTTCCGGGTCTGTGAACAAGTTTCTGGGGACGAAAATCAGCTGCATTTTCCAGGAAAAAAATCCGAGAGATTTTATCATGCACCTATACGACCCCACAAGTCAGGCGCGTGGGTGGCCTAGTCGCTTGGATCCTTAGTTTATATTATAATGCCATTATAAAAGGTTGCTTCCTCTCTAGCTGCTGTTTTTGCATACAAATTGTGCTGTCCAGTACTGTACACTACTGTACCAGGACACAATCAGCTAATAATACATCGTTAATGCGGTGTTAAGACATAAAAAGTGATTACAGTTACATATATTGTAAGCTAGTGATCTTCTTACTTGCTCCATATACATGTTTTACATTGAAACATCTCATCACAGTAAACAGTGGATTGACTATTTCCCGTTTGCACTTGTCTGCTTCCGTCAAATCCATCATTAATTTCTTTCCTTATTACAGTTTTAAGGTTTCTTTTTGACAGACCCAGATTGTATTCAACAGTGTCTTTGTTAGACACGAATTTGGTGACGTACACATATTTGCGTCTGGCTTCAGAGAAAAGCGCGTGACAACTAAAGTTGAGGGTGTCAAGGACAAGTAGTGAGGATAGAGAAACAGTGATGATGAGACTGTCAATGACAGTGGCTTCAATAAATTTAATAGCTGTGAGTGTGGCAACTAACTCATTGTGTACAGTGGATTCCCAGTTGTTCATTCTAACTCCTTTTTCAATTGTATTACCTTTAGGTTGGGTCACAACGACAGCACTTCCAGCCCTCCACAGGCAGTGTTAAGAGCCGTCAGTGTACAGTGGATGGTCTGTGTGATATTATCATCAGTCTGTAGGATATGTATGTGTTCACGAGCTCTCATTATGGCAGTGTGTTGGAGATAAATACTTTGCGTAATTAATTAGGCGGTTATGTCGGTATTGTGATATCGAAGGGAACTGTCCTCCTGGGTGGTAGGAAGGGCTATTGTGTCCCAACATCTTGATGTGTGTAGCTGTAGTTTGGACCCATTTAGATTCACCAGTCCCATGATTCATATATTCTAGCAATTTTAGGAAACAATGTTGCTAGGATCACCTCATAAAAGCCTCAGTTCTTTCCTCATATTTAGTAAGTACTTTGGTGCCAGATTGTTTGTTGAACACCTTAGTTTTTTCAGTGGAGATAATAAGACCGAGGTTCTCACAGGCTGCGTGTACATGGTTCAGGGTGGTTTGCATTTCACGATGAGTTTTAGTATGTACAAGAATATCATCAGCATAGCTTATTGTGATATTGCTGGGGTTGTCTGGTATTTAATTTAATAATGCCTTCATAAGAACATTGAAAAAGGTGGGACTAAGTGCAGCAGCCCTTCTGTTAGTGAGGTAACCACTTATCCAGTATAACAGCCCACCTCCTATATCCATTTTGGCTAGTTCGTACTATATAAGTTGCCTGCTAGCAATATAAAATGCAGCTTTTAGGTCAAGAAATGTGGTGTATCTGTCTTTCATCACCATGTACAGTTAAAAGTGTAGTGATACAATTATGTACACTTTTACCATGGGTGAAGTCATGTTAGGAGACATGTGTTCTCTGATTATATATAAGAGTCTGCCAAGAACCATCCTCTCAGGAGTTTTACACAGGCAGCTGGGTAGTGATATGGGACGAAAAGCATCAGGCTGTCCCGCCTTCGGTAATAGTACTGCAATACTGCTGGTAAATGATGTGGGTAGTTGGCCCTCGGCATAGCTCATATTGTACAATGCCAATAATGGATTACCCGGCACACGCCTTGGTAGTCTTACGATATTATAGGTGACTTCATCCTCACCAGGGGCAGTGAGTGGATCTACCCCTGGCGAGGGCGGAGTCAAGCTCCCACTCATCGTACTGTTTGTCCAGCATAAAGTTAATGAGATTACTTCTCTCTACAGACTTCGTATCAAGGAGTTCTCGAGTCCTATTTGGTAACATGTTATAGCTAGAGTCATGAGCCCATATTCTTATTAGCTCATTCGACTTTTTCAGCAGGTCTGGATGGGAGGTAAAAACAGTAGGCACTACTGTTTTATTCAATTGTTTATTCCTTGATAGGAAGGGATCCTAGCTGTCACTAGTACCCTAAATGCACAGAATCATCTGGCAAGGTGACAAGTATATACAGTATAAATATTATAAAGGGCTTATAAAGCTAAGGAAGGATGTTCTAACACATAATCAATATTATTTAAAAATATCTGGCCGTATTGGGAGGATCATCGTTCCGTCAGGGGTTCTGTTTTATCTCTGTTTTTATGTCCCTCCAGGCTTTGCTAAGGGAAGTATGTTGGTTCAGGCTATTAGAAAATGTTGTTCATGTATTTTTTTCGGAATTCGTTCGCACGCTCCCTATGCGGTAGCTTGAGGTGTTCTCACTTTTTTGCAACCCTTACTTATCCTCCATGAGTCTTTTTTTTCAGTTTGGGGTCATCAAAGCACTGCTATTATCTGTTCCTATAATGTTGACCACATTTACTTCACTTTTTTTTTTGAGTGGTGGTTATTATTGATGACGAAAGCATATGTCTTACAAGATCGTCATGGAAACTTTGGTAGTTGTCCGGTTTGTAATCCTTGTACCAGTCATAGTTGAAGTCTATGAAATGATTTTCACGATCTTGCTTGATTTTGAGTCCACGTCTGTTGACTCTATACTAACTTGGATTGGTTTGTGATCAGTGACTACATCAGAGCTATGAGTTGTGTATGATAGATTAAAACTAACAAACTTGTCTAGAGCCCCGCCATAGATGTGTGCGTTAGGCGTGTGAGAGTGTGTGTATGTGTGAAGACGTGTGGGGATGTGTGTGTGGAGGTTTGTGTGTGTGGGGGGATATGTGCATGTGGGTTTGTGTGTGAGGACGTGTGTGGGGGTGGGGGTGTGGGTGGGGATGTGTGCGTGCGTGTATGGGGGGTAAGACTCCAGAAAGACCAATATTCATGAAAGTAGTTAGAAAGTTAACTTTATGAGTAATAATACATGAAATTCCAACTTTTATTTTTCCAGTCTTGCATATTTTCCCGTAGCGGTAAGAAATTGTACTTCGGTATAATACGACTGACCTCCCTTAACTGGAAGGGAAGGCGGGGTTTTGGTTCTTGCCTTGACCCATGTAAAATGTGCGTGTGTAAAGTTTCTGGTCTCTCCTTCCGTTTTAGAGCTATAACTGGAGCAAACAGACAGAAACACTCACAGACAGACAGACAGACAGGCCCTTTCATTATATTATTATTACGGATTAAGTAAGTGTTAAGGAATGCTGGACTAAAGCGTTTCTCGTCCGCGTTTTGACGCGATATTCGTAGAAACTGAGAAATCTTTTTTCTTTACTCTGGATGGGTGGATGGAATCTCTCTTGGGTTAAAAACAAAAACAGTATCACCGCGAACTCCTTAAATGATCCCACAAGTAGTGTTTAAAGAGAAGCTCCGAGTCTACAACAAACAAAAGGTTAAACTTGTGTACTGTTGAAGTGATCTCGTGGCAAAGACCTTCAGTCGTTATGGTGTTTCCCAGGGTTCTGTGAATGAGTTTTCGATAAAGGAGAACAAATTTCGGTCCAAAATAGTCCTCTTACAGACTTGAAGGACGAATGTCTACTGCGTCTTTGGTTAATTGCTAGGATTTATGTATGTAATAATAATTTAACTTTGCCTAAACATTTGTCGATCTACCTCTGCTTTGGCTTCCTTTTATCCCCGGTGTAGTGAAAAACTCCTTCATTGCACATCTCGAGTGGAGCCAATGGGATGTCAAAAAATTTAATGTAGTGTGTCTGAATAATTTATTAGTGAAACAACTAAAAATTCCATAATAATACACGAGGTAGAAAGACGAGGGCCTACGCCACCGCAGCTCTAAATACTTTCACCACTGACACTATTAATTTGGGAAGAATAAAATACATACACTTTATATATAAATATTTAGCTAGAGTAGTCTATGCGCTATATGTAAATAGTAAAACGTCTACGAGTATAAGTTACATCTCATAGCCTCATTCTATTATAATTAATCCGTGTTACTAACCTCTTGATCGTATCTCTGTTGTTGAAAACTCTAAATATCTGTTATACTGTAAGGATTCTTTATACTACCCGATTGTTATGGCCTCAATATTACCCAACTCAATTGTTCCTACAGAGTTGCACCGGAAACAACATCAAGCCAGGATTAGATAGCTTCATATCTAGGTATATAATATAACATACTATGATACTCTTAACGTGGGCAGATTGGATCCTGGTCACGGGGTTAGTGATGTTTCACTCCACCATGGCTTCAGAAGTCTTGTTTAATGTTATTATACAGGGTGAGTCAAAAGTCTCCATACTTAGGCAAAATGATCACTTTATTATGCAATCACTTGTAAGTCACAAAATATGCTCTATGTGGGCACCATTACACTGAATGCACCTACGGATGCGTTCCTCCCACTGATGGCGAACGCACGTTAACAAGTCTGGTGTTATGCGCGCACACGCATCACGAATGTTTTGTATCTTCACCTGGTACACCATGGCCTTTAAGTGCCCCCACAAGTAAAAACCAAGATGGGGCGCCACCCCATTACGGTATCCGCGTGCGCCAGTGGCTGGATCAGCAGTTTCCGGCTCATCGGATTGGCCGCTGTGGGTCCCGTGGAGTGGCCTCCGAGGTCCCCACACCTCACCCCCCTTGATTTTTAATTGTGGGGGCACCTGAAGGCCATGATGTACCAGGTGAAGATACAAAACACGGACCACCTAAAGGAACGCATTCGTGATGCGTGTGCGCACACTCTTTATTCAATTATTCACCCTATGATCCATACACAATTAAAAATAATACTGGTGTGTATAGTTGTTGTCTGAAGTCCATGGACCATCTATAATTAAGAGAGGTTGTTTCTTTCTAAGCGTGAGGAGCCCTCCCAGCGTCACGTTTTGTCACGTGGTCTGTTTACCCGGGAAATACTTATATGATTCTCTCAACTAAAAAGCTATAATTATTTTTACTGCACTTGGCAATTTTGCAAATTTACTATGAGGTAATTTTCTATTAACTTATGGAAAATACACAAATCTTAGTTGAGGAAAAAGATTTTCTCACATAAGGCCGAAAATAAAGTTTCTGAATTACTCTTAATTCGAGCGGGTTGTTCAAATTCACTTCTTTGGTCAACTCGTCCGAGCTGCTATATTAGATAATTTACGTAAGCATTTAAGCTACTTTTTAATAAGAACATATACATGTTTATTTTATTTAAGTACATAGCTATATTTACATTTGTTGATACTTTTCACACATGAGTAGCAGATCTCATAGGTTTGGTTTTTGACAACTCTGTTCAGTACAGCAATATAGTTCATCAGTAAACTCAATTTAACGTGATTAAATATGGCATTGTAGCAAAAACATCATCTGTGCCAATGTACGGTACACGATATCAGGGGCGGATCCAGGAATATCAAAAGGGGGGTCCAAGAAGTTTTGGGTGGGGGAACATGGCGAGCCAGCAGGCCCACTGGCAGGGGGGGGACGACTCTGTAAGTCCCCCATTATTTCTTTTAAATGTGACCAATATCATTGACATTTTGAAGCCATGTGCACTTGATATTAGGAGATATTCTGAGGTCAAGAGTAAATACTTCTTACTATACGAAAATAAATTAACTAAAAAATAATAATAAATAAATAAAATTAATAAATATTGAAGTGATAACCGTGGTAACATTATGAGATGTTCTTATTACCACCATGCTATTGTACTATTCCACATGATACTAAATGTTACTTAATACTTCCTTGAGACTATAGTATATATCAGGTGCCTCAAAGAGAGCTCAGGTTCTCAACTGGGTCAGCCATGTTAATATTGTTATTATTATCCACTCTGTATCTGTGTTTTTCTGGCTAAATAAACCGTTTTAATTCAATTAAAAAATGACTGAGTTCAATACTGAATTAAAGAAAAAGTATTGGAATTTTCTGATGAAAGGGGGGTCCGGACCCCCAGGACCCCCCGGATCCGCCCTTGATTATGCTATTCGTGTACAACATCGTACAACATCAGTACATCCCTATAATATCCCTATAACACTACAGTTCAGTGCACACTCACATGGTAGCTATATAAGCAACATCGGCAATCGTTTGCTGTCAGCCTTCTGCAGTGGTAACGAGATTACTGGTGGAGTGAAGCCTGTGAAGGTATGAGCTCTGAACAATGGCTTAGATAATGAGATTAACGACATCTGGCATTTACTGTAACCATCACTGTTTCCTCAATTGGCTCGTTGGGAAAAATTAGTTACCAGAAGCCAAATACAGGTACAGGGATATTAAAACCAAGGTCTATATATTCTATAGACCTTGATTAAAACATGACCTTGAGCACTCAGTAAGACCTATCCAGTCATCTAGAAATTTAGTATGAAACTTTTTGTAATCAAAACCTACCCAAAAATAAATAAAAATGCTCAAGGACTCAGCTACTAAAAAATGTTCCCCTGTTCCGTGAACCTCCCTCATATACTGCGTGTATATATATATATATATATATATATATATATATATATATATATATATATATATATATATATATATATATATATATTAATGGTTACAATAAGAGCCTGGTCTAACCACGAGTGGAGTGTACAATATCCCCGTCATTACACCACAGGAATTTTTTTTCCTCTTGAATAACTAAGAGGTACTGTGCGGTATGTTATCCACTTTTATCACGCAAGCATTTATTGACAGTCATCGGTAACCATAGCAACCCCTGAACTATGACGTATAAATATTGGCAACCTTAACAATTGGATTTGATGACACAACACACATCTCATATGTTAGTTCCCAGTGAGTGATTACCCTGTTGCATAGCAACCATGTGTTTGATGACTTAATAACACACGTAACTATAGCAACCACGTGTTTGATTACTTAATAACACACGTAACTATAGCAACCACGTGTTTGATGACTTAATAAAACACGTAACTATAGCAACCACGTTTGATGACAACACAGGTAACCATGTTAACTGGGTGTTGAAGTAATAACACATGTAACCATGGGTGTTGAAGTTAATAACACAAGTAACCATGGTAACTGGGTGTTGAAGTTAATAACACAAGTAACCATGGTAACTGGGTGTTGAAGTTAATAGCACAGAACATAAGAACATAAGGAGTCTGCAATAGGCCGGTTGGCCTGTGCATGACAGCTCCTGTCGAGAGTTACTACCACTCCCTATCATCCATGAATCTATCTAGCCTCCTTTTAAAACTTTCCAGCGTTCCAGCACTTACTACAAAGTTGCTAAGCTTGTTCCACTCGTCCACCACCCTATTTGTGAACCAGTTCCATCCTATCTCCCTCCTAAACCTAACTTATCAAACTTAAATCCGTTGCTACGAGTCCTATCCTGCTCGGATATTATAAGAACTTTATCTATATCGCCTTTTTTTTATTCCTTTCACCCACTTAAATAATTCTATCATATCTCCCCGCACTCTTCGTCTTTCTAGGGAATGCAAGTTTAGTTTCTTTAACATATCTTGATATGGAAGGTTTCTAAGTCCCGGAATCATTTTCGTCATTCTTCGCTGCATCGACTCCAGTGAATTGATATCCATTCTATAATAGGGGCACCAGAACTGAACCGCCTAATCGAGGTGTGGCCTGACTAGCGCAAGATATTTTTGCAATAGGACCTCTGCACTCTTATTACTTACACTTCTAGATATAAAACCTAATACCCTGTTTGCCTTATTTCGAACATTAACGCACTGTTTTCTAAGCCTTACGTCTGGGCTTACAAGTACCCCTAAGTCTCTTTCACAAGTCGACTTCTCTAGGTTGATGTTGTTAAGGCTATATACATTGACAGTATTTGTTCTTCCATTATTAAGTACGCTGCACTTGCTGGTGTTGAATTTCATTTGCCATTTTCTGATCACTCCTGCAGTTTATTTAAATCCTCCTGTAGTGCATTTGCATCCTGCCCTGAATTAATCTGCCGCCCTGTTTTGGTGTCATCCGCAAACTTGCTTATGTCACTGCTGATCCCAGTATCTAGATCGTTTCTGTAGATTATGAACAAGAGTGGGCCCAGTACCGACCCCTGGGGAACCCCACTGGTTACACAGCCCCACTCAGATTTAACACCATCTACGCTGACCCTATGTGTTCTATTGGTGAGCCATGATTTTATCCAATTTAAAACTTTCCCCTCGATATCATGAGCCTTAACTTTTCTCAGTAGCCTCTGATGGAGTACTCTGTCAAACGCTTTGCTAAAGTCTAAGTAAATAACATCGTAATTTTCGTCATTATCTACTACCTCGAAGACTTTCCTAAAAAACGTCAGCAGATTTGTTAGACAAGATTTTCCATTTGTAAACCCATGTTGAGAGTCGTAGATTAATTTGCTTTTCTCTAAATGCGATCTGATGCTATTTGCTATAATTGATTCAAGAAATTTCCCCACTACTGACGTCAAACTGATCGGACGGTAATTTGACGCTGATGCTCTGTCTCCCTTTTTGAATATGGGTACTTCATTTGCCTGTTTCCACAAGTCTGGCACAACTCCCGTGTCTAATGATTTTGTAAATAATTTACGAGGGGTCCACTAATCTGTCCTTACACTCTTTCAAAACTCAGGGAAAATTTCATCCGGCCCTGGGGATTTTGTCTTCTTTAATTTATTTATCTTCTTAAGGACATCCTCTTTTCTGATAGTGATATTCTTTAATTTATCTTCTTCATTCCCCTAAATATCAGTTCCACCTCTGGAATTTCCTCGTGAATTTCTTCTGTGAAAACTGATAAAAAAATAGCTGTTTAATGCTTTGCTTATTTCCTCACTGTCATCGATCACTTCTCCTCTCCCCGACTTTAAAAGCCCCACTTTGTCCTTGACCTTTGTCCTATATACCTGGAAGAATCCCTTGGGATTCGCCTTGGATTCTCTGGCTATCCTGATTTCGTAGCCCCTCTTTGCCTTCCTTACATTTTTCTTAACATTCATAGATAGTTCATTATACCAATTTCTGAGCTGCTCCTCCCCTCCCTTTAATTTCTTATAAATTCCTTTCTTCATTCCTATGTCATGTTTTAAGTTTTCTGGTCATCCACCTTGGCTCATTCTTATTTGACCTAATTTTTCTGTATGGTATATTTTGTTCTTGTGCTTTATGTAGTATACGAGTGAATATATTATAGTCTGTCACCTGTGACCTCACCTGTTCCTACTGGAGACTGACCTGACTGTTCCCAGGCGACTTCACCTAGGTACCTTCTTAACCCCTGATAATTCGCCAATCGAAAGTTTGGAACTCTGACCATATTGTCATTGTTTTTCGTTTCCCAATTTTGGGGGAACCTGATTTCTCTGTGATCACTGTTCCCTAGTTCTTCCCCTACTGTGATATCTCTGATAATATTTTCTTTATTTGGTAATACTAGGTCTAATATATTGTCACCTCTAGAGAGGGAAAAACCAAAGCAAATATACAGGTAAAGATGGAGAGACGGAAAATAGGAAATAAACAGCGAAAAGAGAAGAGTGGTGTAAATAAAGAGGGAAAAACAAACAGGGAGAGGGAGAGAGAAGCCTATAAGGCAGATTGCGGAAGTATGAGACGGAGATAAAGTGAAGAAATTTGGGACAGAAATGAGAAACAAAGAGTAAAAGCGAGACAGAAAAGGGAGATCTAGAGAGGACATGAGAAAGGAACGAGAGAGCGTAAAAGAGGAGAGAGAGAGAGCAGGGTGAGTGAATATTTACCGAGCAAAGGAACGAGTGAAGTGTTAATCACACCACCACACGCATCGCATCACTAACTTCATTGTCCCCATCAGCTGAACCCGAGCCCTCCCATCGCTCACTCCACCCAGGGATAACACCTTTGATACTTACGTGAAACATTTTACCTTCGGGGTAACACCTATAATAATTACACTGAGTAATGTTCGCTATGGAAAACACTTTAAAATTTACACTGAGCAGTATGTCAATATGAGGTAGTCTTTCAGCCCCAGAAAGGAAAAATAATTAACATGCGAATCCTTAAAACAAATTTTCCCAATATTTTGAAAATATGTGCAAGTTTGAACGCAACAGCCGACATTATGTAAAGTTTTCTGTTTTTAATCTTTCAAGCATTTTCCCAATATAATGCAGGAAGTAGGAAGAAAGCGGGGGGGGTGCACGTGCGCGCACACACACCTCTTTGTCTGCCACTCAGCTTCCCTGTCATAAGGTATACGTTTGTGATGTATAAAATAATGTACTGTAATATAAAAGGTTCTCATCCTCTGTAAGTTACTGGAAGAAAAAACATCTTCGCTGATTATTGTTATACCTGTAACAGTTAAATATTATTGTCCAAATTTAGCATTACTACATCCATAAATATGTGCAGTTTATAAGCACATTGCATTTTGTGGGAAAATAAATCATGAAATCAAAATACAGTTCACACATGAACACACACTTACGACACAGAGTCAAATATATTGTATAAAAGCAAAACATATCGTCTATAGTCTATACCAGCGGTTCTCAACCTGGGGGGAGGGGTACAAGGGATTGAATGTTGAAAATGACACGCAGTTTGTCCTTTTTTCGACCTCATCACGAATTCAAAGGCTTGTGGAAAAAAAAGTGCCATCCTTCCCATTAATTCCAGATGAAATACATTTGAACTTCTAGAAAGATCACCTTTGTCTTGGGTTTATTTGGATCTAGAAAGAGAATAAAGGCAATGAAACTGAAGCTTGAAAAAACAGTATTCTACCTTTGGGAACCAGGAGAGGGGGGGGGGAGGCACCATGGATTCAAGCTTGATCATGGGTGGGCTCTGCTTCAAAAAGGTTAAGAACCACCGCTCTATACTGTAGACTTGTAGAGTTTCCAGAAGAAGCCGACAAGCAAATGAATAAGTGGTTTTCGGGGGAAGAACGTGCTGGTGTTGGATAATTCTGGGTAGTGTGAAGCGACGGGGGTAAAGCAGATGTAAACCTTACTACCTTAGTTGAAAGGGGATACCATAACTAAACACAGCCGTAACATCGCCTGGATGACAGTGAGTAATGGGAGAGTCGGTGTTGCTCTTGAATCTTTGCAACACGCTGGGAAAAGTTTCGCAACAGTGATGAAATACAGATGTTGTTAAAGAATATTGACTTTCAACGTCACAAGGGTCATGGGAGCGATTATGTTCTGGTGTTGTATATAAACAATTCACAGCCAGGCCCTCTGCAACACTTATTGATATTCTGCATTAGTCTCGCTCTCTCTCTCTCTCTCTCTCTCTCTCTCTCTCTCTCTCTCTCTCCTAAGAGTGAGGGATTGCGGATGTCTCGCGATGCAGCAGCTGAGGCAGGATTTCACACACACACACTCACACACACACACACACACTTACGAACGAGAGATAGGTGTCTAGCCGTTAGTCCTAGTGCGTGGTAAGAGACGTGCAGGGGTGGTGGTTATTTGTGAGCGGCTGGTAGATGGTTGTGGTAGTAAATCTTATATAAAAGGTTTGCTTATTGTTTTTGACGTGTGGGTGGTAGTAGTTATGGTCAAATAGGAATGATTATTAACGTATGGATGGTGGTAATTGTAGTAGTTAGTCAAATGGATGGTTATATGACTGGTAGATGTAGTTGTAAGCATTCAGATTAAGTGGTTGTTTAGTATATGGTTTGTCGGTGGTAGCAGTTGTGATTGTTACGTGTGGTTGTATGGTAGAAAGTGTTGTGGTTGATTAAGTTTGGTGCAAAAGTTACGATCAGTGGCGAAGAGGATAAAAGTAAAATTCATTTTGGAAAATTCAGTAGATGAATGGAAACACCACACTGTATACTGTCTTTGGTATACAAGGAGGCAGCATGGCCGGTACTGCACTCGACCGCCTTCATTTCCCTAAATTGTAAACCACTGACCCATGGAACAGAAGGAGACCGTTATAAATAAGGCCCGGATAGTTATGCATTTGCATATTTCATATGCAAATGCATATTTTGCGTGATTTCTATGATAAGTGCATATTACCTAGATAACTGCATATAAATGCATATTTTGGTAAAATATTCATCTGGCAGTATCTCTTTGTTGCCACTGAATGAGCACACGTGGTACTGGGAGGTGAGGTGAGGTGTGGTTAGGTGAAGTGAGGTGAGGTCACGTCGCTTTAATCTGTCGTTTCCACACCTGGTCATGACTCATTGGTATTTCTGGGTTAACCCCACCCCCTGACAACCCCACCCCCTGATTTGAAAAGCTGAAAAAGGTCAGTCAGATAATGTCTGGTGATGCTATTATTGACGAGACGGTACAGCCACTCACTATGTCAGACCTCCTATGTATGAAACATGCACCAATCGTCTCGTGTGATGTAGAAAGGGTGTTCTCAGAATATAAAGCTATGCTGACAGACAACAGGCGGGGTTTTAACTTTGAGAACTTACGCCATGTCATCATCAAATGCAACCACAATCTGTAATGTCTGAAAATATGTCAGTCTATAATGTAAATACATGTTCATATATATTTTTTGAAGCACTTTCACATATATATGTTAAATACATTACGTATATTGCTCAATAAACATTAACGTTTGTTTATATTAACTATTTTGTTTCCGTATAACCTGCATTCTTGGCTTTATAAGTGACATTTTTTAGTGCATATAAATGCATATTTCCCCTGTTTTTACGGGGATTAGCCCACCGGGGCCTAGGGGGCGAAAATGTAATGATAATAATAATAATAATAATAATAATAATAATAATAATAATTCATAGTAAATAAAATTTATAATAAAAAATTTAAAATAAAATAATAAATTAATAATGATGAGAATAATAATAATAACAACACTGTAATAATAATAATAAAGAAATACACAAAATTAAAAAAGATAAAAAATGAGAAACAATATATGTATGTTGTGTTCTCAATAGTAAGAGAAACAATTGAGACCCTACAATTATGTGTAAATGAGGCAGAAAATCAGATGAGCAACCTGGAGCTTGGTTACAATTTTCGTGATGCCATATGGCAGCAGGGTCTACCATTAGACAACACATTATGCTTCCAATATCTTCCCAGGCGGTAGTACCTCCCTGTTTGGTAGCTCCCTACCTACTACCTAGTAGGTAGCGCTAAATAAAAGAGTATCTAGCTAATTTAGTCTCTCGGTGAAACTTTGATGTTAAATTTGAACGTTATTTTTGTGAATTAGCTCACGTCAATCAGTTAATACATTCATACATGTTTATTGCTCATTTACGAGGAATTTATTCAAAGTGGTTGTCGCTGAGAATCTGGACAGAATAATAATGAATGTATACAGGAAAAAAGACGCCTGGTATCTAGTTTATGTAATTTTGTCCCGTCAGATACATTTCCACTGCGAATTATGTGTTTATATTGAATACATTGCCATTTTCATTGTTGCTGCTAGTTATTGTCAGTCCCATTGTCACTGGCATTGTCATTCTTTCAAAGCACCTTAAACCAGTGCCATGATCCGTTTTAAGTCGTTAGTCTGTCTCCTACGCAGGCACTATGTCAACACCCTTACCCTGCCCCTCTCCTGCATGCGGTTCCCTGGGTATTATACACTCTTTTTCACCCCGCATGCGGTTCCTGGGTATAATACACTCTGCCTTCCCCCCTCTCACATGCGGTATCCTGGGTATTATAAGCTTCCCCCCCCCACATGCGGTACCCTGGGTAGTAGGCAGCTACCAAACAGGGAGGTACTACCGCCTGGGAAGATATTGGCAGCATAATGTGTTGTCTAATGGTAGACCCTGCTGCCATATGGCATCACGAAAATTGTGACCAAGTCCCAGGTTGCTCATCTGACTTTCTGCCTCATTTACACACAATTGTAGGGTCTCAATTGTTTCTATTACATGACAAAACAACATACATATAGCGTTTCTCACTGTTGATTTTTTTCATTCTTGCATTTCTTTGTATTTATTATTATCACAGTGTTGTTATTATTATTATTACCATTAATATTTTATTTTACTTTTTATTATAAATTTTATTTACTATGAATTATTATTATTATTAATTTTCGCCCCCCGGGCCCTGATGTGGGTCAGTGACCTGTGCCCGGGTGGGCTAATCCCCGCAAAAAAAAAAAAAAATACCACTCCTTTTCACCCCGCATGCGGTTCCCTGGGTATTGTACACTCCTGCACCCCTCACATGTGGTACCCTAAGCATTATAAACGTCTGCCCCCCTCATACAATTATTGTTATAATTACCTTATTACCCTCCTCCACAGGCGGTACCCGCGGGTGGTGTACTCGATGCTGCGGCAGAGCGAGGATGAACCCGAGGACGTTCTGGGCGAGATCCTCATCAACATTGGTCTCGCAGCCCCCGAGGACTCGAGACCTCTTACTCCTTCCTCCTCAGAGACGTCAGACTCACCCGAGGCCTCTGACCACGAGGTAAGAGAGACAGACACCGACAGTGAGAGACAGAGAGGAGACAGGTAGATCAAAGAGACAAACTGAGACTAAAACTAAGGTACTGTATAGACAAATAGGATAAAAGACAGACAATAAAAGAAGCTTAACTAGACAAATTTATAAATATATTGTTTGAAGTAAGGTAGCCACTGGAGTAAGGTGGCCACTGGAGTAAGGTAGCCACTGGAGTAAGGTAGCCACTGGAGTAAGGTGGCCACTGGAGTAAGGTGGCCACTGGAGTAAGGTGGCCACTGGAAATAGGTGGCCACTGGAGTGAGATGGCCACTAGAGTAAAGTGGTCACTGGAGTAAGTTGGTCACTAAATTAAGGTGGCCATTGGAAATAGGTGGCCACTGGAGTAAGATGGCCAGTGGAGTGAGGTGGTCACTGGAAATAGGTGGCCACTAAATTAAGGTAAGCACTGGAAATAGGTGGCCACTAGAGTAAGATGGCCAGTGGAATGAGGTGGCCACTAGAGTAAGATGGCCACTGGACTAAGGTGGTCACTGGAGTAAGGTGGTCACTAGGGTAAGGTTGTCACTAAATTAAGGTGGCCACTGGAGTAAGGTCACTGGAGTAAGGTGGCCACTTGAAATAGTTGGCCACTGGATTAAGGTGGCCACTGGATTAAGGTGGTCACTGGAGTGAGGTGGCCACTGGAGTAAGGTGGCCACTGGAGTGAGATGGCCACTGGAGTGAAATGGTCACTGGAGTGAGATGGCCACTGGAGTAAGGTGGTCACTAAAGTAAGGTGGCCTCTGGAAATAGGTGGCTACTGGAATGAGATGGCCACTGGAGTAAGGTGGCCACTGGATTAAGGTGGTCACGAGTGAGGTGGCCACTGGAATGAGGTGGCCACTGGAATGAGATGGCCACTGGAGTAAGGTGGTCACTGGATTAAGGTGACCACTGGAGTGAGGTGGCCACTGGCATAAGATGTTCACTAGAATGAGGTGGCCACTGGATTAAGGTGGCCACTGGAGTGAGGTGGCTACTGGAATGAGGTGGCCACTGAAGTGAAGTGGCCACTGGAATGAGGTGGCCACTGGAGTGAAGTGGCCACTGGAATGAGGTGGCCACTGGAGTGAAGTGGCCACTGACGTGATGTGGCCACTGGAGTGAAGTGGCCACTGGAATGAGGTGGCCACTGGCATAAGATGTTCACTGCAGTGAGGTGGTTGCAAAAGTAAGGTGGCCACTGAAAATAGGTGGCTACTGAATTGAGATGGCCACTGGAGTAAGGTGGTCTCTGGAGTAAGGTGGTCACTAGAGTAAGGTGACCATTTTTCTGGTAGGTTGCATAATTGTGAACGTCCCCTTATGTCATTTGGAATATTAAGTGACCATAATGCTAAACATTATTGAGTGACCATGATGCTAAACATTATTGAGTGACCATGATGCTAAACATTATTGAGTGACCATGATGCCAAGTGTAATTGGTTAATTATTAGTATAGTCCAGTATTTCCTTACGACAATCAAGAGGACCTCCTTCCACAAAGACTACTCCTGCCTCTCTGTTTAATTTTCAACTCTTCTCTCGATCCTGACACATATGTGGATAAAATAAATTTGGACAGACCAACTACACAGAGTCATGATAGCAGACGGAAAGCCAGAAAATAGTGATAAATAAAAACTGTAATAGCCAAGTGCTGAGTGGAAAATGAAGAGACAAAATAACAGAAACAAAAACAGTGGGACAAGGAGATTTCCAGAGGACGAAGTTGATACTTTGAGACTGGAGATGGACAGGTACAGTTTTTTGTTATGTTTTTTGTTTTAATATTTGTATATTTTGTGCATGCTTAATAAATATGGCTCTCGCATCATCTATAATCTCACCTCAGTGTTTCCTTCGCAGGTGAATATCAATGATTTGGATGGGTCAAAGTTCACCACCATTCCGCTAAGGTCAGAAGAGGCTGCCAAGAGACTCATGGTCCAAGAACCAGAAGAATCTGATGAGGTTAGATATATGTAGTTCTTTTTTTTTCATTTTTATAGAAGAAAATTTATTTAAACTCAAATTTCTCTGTTATTCGAAATCTTTGAGATTTCATATACAATATTTCTTGAGGATTTTAAAAGAAACTATAGCTTTAGCATGTTTTACCCTTTAATCTTATAATAATTGATATTCAGTCATTTTGACCAAGGACAGCTGACAAAGCCATGAAACACCGTACTTGTCTCCAGTAGAGCCCTTATGTAAGCAGGATCTGATGTTCTTAGGGTTAGGATTTATCTGTACCTCCTCTGGTCTTGGAAGAACTTACACTCAGTGCTGTCACAACACTGGCAGATTATTCTAAGATTTTTACAATACTCGCTCCAAAAAAGTTTACCCTCACAATTTACTGGATATGTGGCTTATATAACCTTGAGCTGTGACCTCTTGTGGGGCAGTTGTCCTTCTGAGATGTTTATAAACTTCAATTAAGTCACCCCTTGCCTGCCTATAGTATTACCTAAGCAGTTGCACGTAGCACATGCTCCAGTCTGATGGTCCTCCTTTGGATAATTTCATCAACTGGCATTCGGGGACCAAACGGAATAACAGTACTCCAAACGGTGAAGCACCTCACTCTTGAAGAGTGTTACAAGGAACTGGCTGTCTAGATATCTCAATGGCGTTCTTATAGACCTACAAGCTTTGTTACTTGATTCACCTTCTTTTCAGAATGGCCTGAGAACTTTAGTTCATTGGCAACATACACACTGGGGTCCTTTACATAATCAGTCTCTGTTAATGCAGTTTCATCGTCCCATTGGGACATGTAATACACCTTCTTACTGTTGGTACGACCTAAATGCATCCTCTTACACTTCATCACATTGAATCTTAACAGCCATTTCTTCGACGACTTTGCAACTGGCAGAGAACTTTCTGTAGCTTTTCATTGTCCATTTGGTTCTTTATTTCTCTGCATAGCTTGGCATCATCCACAAACATATGTATGGAGGAGTATATAGTTTCTGGCATGTCATTTATGAAACAAACAACAACAGGCTCAATACATTGCCCTGTGGTACCCTGCTTGTCACTGGTACACGTTGCAAGGAGCGGACTTTCCTTACTTTTATTCTATCCTTCAGATTTATTCTATTTCATATATTTCTTCTCTTTTATTTTTCAATATATTTATTTTCTTTATATTCTTCTTTCTTATATTCTTATTTACAGGTACTTATTTTCTTGCTCATGTCTATCTTTTATATTAACCTTTTTTGGTGTATATATTTAATAATATCATATGCTGTGTCTTTATTTCCACAGTATAAGTATATATCTTATATTTATCTGCTTGTATTTTCCAAGTCAATATTCTTTTCTTTACTTCATTTATTTTCATATATAGTATTGTATTTTCTGAATTTCTATGTCCTTACCTTTCTGAAGTATACCCTGTTTTAATTATATTCAAAACCATGGATTAGTCTGGGGAAACCATGTCATTCTTATTACAACACTTATTATACTTTCAACGGCAGCCTGCCACCACCCAGACTTTTATTAGAATATAACATATCTCATGGAACTGTTAGTGAGCTTCTAGGCATGTGAGTTACTAGTTATTTTCTGAGAACCAATGTGTAGGAGGAATAGAGCGGTGATACTTGTAGTTTACTTATCCACTATTTATTAACATATGGAGTAAACAAGATGTTATCTAAGTACACTCAGACCAGACTGGACCACTTAGGTCTTACTTTGCACATAGCAGAATAGATATTAATTTCTTGATTACAACATTACACACTCATTATATCACTTCATTGTCAATACAGATGACTATATAACACACTCAACAAAATCCAAAATTAAGATAGTATCAAACACATCCTGTAAGTTCGGAATGAACAACATGGCACTTAAACTAGCATTCAGTGGTAGTACACCTGGTTGGTGGACTCAACTCTTATAATCAACAGTACCACTGGTAACACCAACATTCATGGGTTCAATACTTAACCTGGGATAATTATATGTCTGCTAATTATCACCAATCATATACAACAATAATACTTTGGCCCATATAACTGTAAGGAGTGCCCCAGGGTGTAACAACAAACGAAGAACGCTGTTCAGGTCGGTTGCAGTCCGACACAGGGCGAGGGAGTTTGGGCCTACTTCCCAGGGTGATCTTGTCCTCGGATTCTAATCTCGCCATATTAAAGACATCCTTCAAGAACCATCTTGCCCATAGGTGGCTACCGAACCTCAGTAGTGGTGCCAACACAGACAGTGCCTGGAGATGCATTGAGGAAGAGTCACGAACGTGTAAATGTCTAACTCCAACTACACATAACATTTGTCTGGCAACGACACAGATGACACTTACTTTACTCGAATTACTTGGCACAGGATTATTTCACTATGTTAAAACATGAACACTGATATTCACAAAACCGACTAAGTTAAACTGACTTAACATGGTGGCGGGAAACAATCGTTCACATACCTGGAGATGCATTGAGGAAGAGTCACGAACGTGTGATTTTTCCTTGTGCATCCGTATATACGTGAGCCTGGGGCAGTTCCAGCCCATGCATACATACCAGAAAGGCTAATCTCACCAACAGCAGAAATCATATTCAACTCGGTCGCTGTACACTCAACTATGAAAATCAGTGTCATGGGTCAAGCTAATTTTCCACGTCTATCCCTATAATCTAATCAGAGTTGGAGTCTGTCAGGCAAAAGTTAAATGGACGTTAAACACACACTAACAACTCTACTTACAGGAAGCCACAAACCACAGCCACGGAATTCTTCCTGACAAGAGCCGTTAGGTCTTGGAGATTTTGAGTTTGACAGAATCTTTTCAGGAGATTAATGACTTTCTAAAATAGACAACTGACACTAACTAAACTACAAACATCCGCTTCTCTGATGTTTGGGCGGGCATCAAAATAATCTAACTTCAGTAGCACTTGGAACTCATGGCTATCCCCAAGGACGATATAAGGATATGCCACTCATACTGACAAACTCGACACTCACTTACTTGACAAGTTTTACTAACAATAAGGACAGTTGAAGCTTTCAACATCACTCACAATGGATCTTGAATGTTCCAACTGTAATCAGACATATCTAAGTTGCCTCAACATATGCAACCACAGTTGCAATTTCAAATTCTGTGTCATTACTAAGGAATAACGAAGTCTCAGGTGCACTCTAAGATTGAGAGAAAACGGAGGACTCAGGCGTCCTGAAGCGATGAGAAAACCGACTCCTCAGATGAGGGACTCAAATAAAGAAAGCATAGCTACATGTTTTGTGGGCTATTAACCGTAATATGAATCATCTGATTTTACGTTAACTGACGTGTACGACCATGGTCATTACAATGTGACGATTTCAGCACACACACTGCTTGAGGTCATGAAGAAAATTTCCGATCCACTTTAGGGCACTTCCCCAAATCCCATAACCTTCCAATTTAATTATGTCTTTCGAGGATGCATGCCAGCCACGTGGATGAGCTAGCTGTAAGGAGAACTTAGGCCATAGGCTCGTGCACTGCGATTGGCTACTACTGTACTGTCATGTGACTGAATGGGATGCCTATGATTGGCAGATGCATCTCCTAGCCTATCTGCTGTCATTGTACATGCTTGTTTGTTCACTCTCTGCTGTTTTCACATACGATCTGTGTTGTGCAGTACTGTACATTACTGTACATCAGCCAAGCAGTGTTAAAATGTAAAAAGTTATTTTTTTTATGGGGAATAGCCTACCCGGGCACACTTCATCGACCCACAATGGGGCCTGGGGGTGGGCAAAAAAATAAGAGTGAAAATAATTTAAAAAATAGAAGAGAAAAATACTATACTGTATTAATCTACACCAGGGGTCACCAAACTATGGCCCGCGGGCCGGATCCGGCCCGCGACGTCAGTTCATCAGGCCCGCCGACGGTACTTGAATTTGCTTGATAAAACGTATGGAACACGAGACGTTGTGATACAATTTAAATTTAAATATTATGCGGCCCGCGCTCGTCATTCTTTCAGTTATCCGGCCCACTGTGAAAAAAGTTTGGTGACCCCTGATCTACACCATGAAGATGCTGGAAAACCAGCTTTAGAAGTGAAACAGATTGTAACAGTATGGAAACACAGAAGAAGGCAGAGTATTCCACAGTTTGGCTGTGTGAGGAAAGAAGGATCTACTATAATGGGTTATTCTAGCGTGACCGACATCCACACAGAAATGGTGGGCACTGCAGGTAAGACGAGTGTTATGAGCTCACTGCCTTGCCGGTGGTACACAGGATGCCAAATCCACCGAACATTGCCCGTTAAAGTACCTGTAAAAGAGAGACTGAAGCAACATTGCGGTAAAGAGAAAGGGGAGAGAGATTATCAACTAAAGGGGGAGAGCTAATAAGACGAAATGCCTTTGATTCCACCCTATCTAACAGTTGGACAGAAGAAGAGCCACCCAAGATATGAGAGTGAAGTAGCTACAACATCTGTACAGCATTCCCAGCTTTCAGGGGGCAGCTTTAGCAATGTTGTGGTTGTTTGGCTTCCATGACATATTAGAGCATTCAATAAGTGTGGGCATACCATATGTAAATGTACAGTACTGTACTGTGCATAGCAGAGTGGACAGTATATGTCTACTGTAGCCTGATGTGTAGAGTGTGTGTACATTATACAGCATGTGTACAATGCCAAAAGTTAAAAAAAAAACTGTGGTACCAAGCTGCCACAGTTGATGGTACAGAACAAAACAGGTCATCCTGTATCATCATATCACCATTTGGCCTGCCTGTGTCACAAGCTCAAGACACAGCATCTGTTAATGAGTACAGTACTGAATAGAGTATTTAGTAGTAGGTTTTGTTTATTTACATAAATACAGCTCTGTGTCTGTCTGACTACAATTAAGCCGTTGTAGCAACAGTGCTCCATTCCAGATGCATAGTTTATACATGGAAACATTCACCGGTGCCCAGAAAAATTCCGTACATGTGCAATTTTTTCCAGGGATAAGAGAATTCATCTCAATATCTGGAAATCTCTCAAACCTGGAACTGCTCTGCTCCAATTGTTCCAGCTAATGGTGATATTACTGTACAGTATTAGACACAAATTGTCAAAACTAAAGGTTCATAAGAGCCAGGACCCTGACAGCATGTATCCCAAAGTGCTAAGAAATATGTGCAATGAGACTGATGAGCCCCTTAAAGTTCTGTTCTGTAGATGGATGGACAAGCAAAAGATCCCCAGTGACTGGAAAAGAGCATATGTGAGTTCTATATTCAAATAGGGGATCACCACTTCACAAATAACTATAGGCCAGTGAGCTTGTCAGCATAGTGTGTAAGTACTAGAGGGCATTATACAAGATGCCATGAAGGAATATTTACTGCAAAACAACTTAGTAATGGAATGCCAATGTGGTTTTATACCAGGATGCTCCTGCTTGATGCAATTATTTCAGGTGTGGATGTTTGGACCTAGATCCTGGAGTGTGGTGGCAATATCGACAATACTGTATATTTCTGGAATTTGCCAGGCTTTTGACTGTGTATGCCATGATAGGCTGAAAATTCAACTGGAAGGGTACTGAATTAAGGGGAGTGTCCTAGCATAGATCAGAGTCTTTCTTCGTGACCGCAAGCAGTGTGTGGTGATTAATGGCATGAAATTGCCATACGTACCCATGACAACCAGGGAACCACAGGGCAGTGTATTGGGCCCATTGTTGTTTGTTTGTTTCATAAATAACATGCCAGAAACTATACACTCCTCTAAACAAATGTTCACAGATTGTGCTATGCTATTCAGGGAAATTAAGAACCAAACTGACTGTGAAGAGCTACAGAAAGATCTTTGTCAGCTTCAGAAGAGGTCAAAGGAATGGCTGTTAAGATTCAATGTCATGAAATGCAAGATGATGCACCTAGGTCATCCCAATAGGACAACAAAACCAGCATTAATGGAGACCAAATGTGAAAAGGACCTGGTTGTGTATGTTGACAATGAACTGAAGTTCTCGGACCATTGTGAGAAGAAGGTGAATGAAGCCACTAAGCTAGTGGGTTTTACAAGAAGGGCTTCCCTGCTTGGAGTACTATCACCCCATCTGGTCCCCCAAGATATGCTAGAGACTGCACTACAGCATCTCAGGTACCCAGAGAGATTAGAATGCCTGCAATTGTCTAGCTTATACTATATGCGGGCAAGGGTGACTTAATAGAGGTTTATAAACGCCTCAGAAGATATTAATCAGTTCATACCTGGAGCAGGCAGATGCCTGCCCCACTAGGGGTCACAGCTTAAGGTTGAAGAAGCCACAAGTTCAGAAAAGTGTCAGGACAAACTTTTTGTGAACTCCTGGAACAATCTGGCAGAGTGTGTTGCGTTGTGACTGCACTGAGTGTGAGGCCATTCAAGACCAGACTTGACCAACACTGGTACCAGAAGATACATTCTGGAACCGGTACATGCCCAGTACTTGTCAGCAGTGCATAACAGAGACATGACTGACTGCTCAAGTGGCTAATGAGGCAATCAGTAGTGAAGAAGATAAAGTAAAGCACCATATCCTTCATCCCTTCTTTGCCTCCAAGTTTATATCCCTTCCATTAGTGATACTTCTTAATACTATATTTCAATCCTCCTCATCTCATACATTGTGTTTTCTCTTTGACTCATCCTGTGTTGTACCATTTCAACACAGTATCATCCCCTGATATTAAAATTCTCTAACATTAAAATCCTTTACAATAAAATTATTGTCCAAGCTTATCTGAATAGACAGTAATTCTCATCTTTAACTCACAAATTAAAATAAAAACATTTGTTCCCTCTCTCCAGGAACTTCTGCAGTAGATGTCCCTCCAGGAAAATCATTTCTACATATCTCTGCTGCAAGATGGTGTTTTTTCAGTGCCACAGCTTATAGCCACGCATAAGTGGAGAAGAGTGAAAGAGTAAGAAAATGGGAGTGAGCGACTGAGAGAGTAAGTGAATATGTGTATTGAGAAAACCTTCCGATAAAGGTGCTTTTATTAACTTTGAGTGTCATCAGGCCCACGATCATGAGAGAGCCCAAGGTGACCAGCTTTTTGGACTACAGAATATCAAATATATATTATTATGTATACAGTACAATCATACGTGTCCATCCCTAGTACACTTTCCTATTATCATGCAGTTTCTGGGTAAAGTAATCTGGCAGTTTAGATTTAGGACCTGTTTTCATCCTCAGTTATTGGAACAAAAATGCACAAAAATGATACAGTAGTTAGATTTACAGTATATCGCTGAATGATGAAAAATTAAAATGTGTAGCACTTTATTACATAGCTTATTTAGAATCTATACATGTTCATTGTGTGCTCTATGGGTGGTGATTGTAGTGGTTGTATATACCAATAGCAATAATGTTAATTTTAATTAATTATTATTTTGTTTGCCACTCTAAAATTCCCCAGCTGGATCACCAACTTCCTTAGGACTCTATTTTGTCATCCGTCATTTCTCCGTCCGGTAATCAGGTCCTTTAGCAAAAGATTGATATTAACAATCAATCTCAGTCCATTGTAATGATCTGTTAGTATGGTTGTAATAATACTAAATTCGTAAGATGATCCCACACTCAAACGGCATCCTGCCTGTGGGGTGTGAGGACAAGAGAGCCAGACTAAGATCATAGCAATGTGACTTATTTTTATAGACTGGTAAAGTGTAAGGGGCAGTAAGTATGACAACAGTGCCACACTACATGACACACATGACCTTTTTACTTCATGACACGCTAAAATTGTCTTGTACAGTATACTGCACAGTAAGTGAAATTTCAAAAGAAGCTTTCTCATGTATTACTATGTGTCTGAGTTGACCATCATAAACATACATATGCAAAACAATTTTACTGATAGGGCATGTCATGAATTAAAAGAAATATTGGGATATGTTTTACTCAAGAAGAGGTTTGAAAACAAAATAAATGAGAAGTAGGATAATAAGTAAAGCGCTTTATTTATATAGAAAATTAGGATAGATAAACTTCATCAAAGAACCGAACATGAAAAAGTTGAGGTGAAGAGAGGAAGAACTTGTGGAGATAGTAGGGACACCAGTTTGTTGAGATAACAGGGAACAGTGGTGGTACAGATAACTGCAGGGCTGATCAATACTGTATTGTCATTTCAACTAAGATCTCACCTTAATATGGAGCAATAAGAACAAATGAGATTTGGAGTAGAAGAAAATACTGTATCATCACAACTGCTAGGCAACAGGTAACCTGATATCTGAGGCTGTAAGTTACTACAGTACTTCCACAGTTAATAGATTATTTCATTAGGTTAAATTGATGCAGATGACATGTAGAAGAGTTAATGGTGTAATGTACTGTACAGTATATTCTAAAAATTAGGAAACAAATATAGCATCATAACCTATGGTAATATGCCACATTATGGAGTTTTGTGCAGAATGTATCTCTGTTTTTCCCACAACAAGTTAAGATAATAAGTTAACAATTATGAAAGTTATCGAGGTGTTTTCCGACACATCCTGGTTAACATACAAGGGATGCTGTACTCTGTCTATCATGTGAAAACTGATCCCCATAGTTCTTTAGATACTCAGTCAAACTGGACACAATAGTTAAATTTATTTTTTTAACAAATCCCCCTGAAAATATTAAGTACGTACTGTACAGTATTGTACAGTACAACAAGGAGTCAAGTGATGTACTGTACTGTATAATGACCATAGTTTTGTAAGTACTGTACTGTACTGTAAATATAGTGCAAAATTTAACTACATTACCTGTTTTAAAGAAAGGTCACAACATCCTGATTGCAACATCAATCATGCCTAATAGCAGGCAAGCACAGTCACCCACAAAAGTCCTGCCTTCTCTCCCCTTCAAACATGAACCCCGAGATTCAGGCTTGTGAACCTGAAGCAGTAGACACTGATGCATTATTCGGCCCATAAAAGCTTCAGATTAACGAATCTGAATCTCGGGGTTCAGGAGGCGAGGAGACAGGATTTTTGTGGTTGACTGTACCTATAACTATGACATAGAACATAATGCTTGCAAACAGATCACAGCAAGAACTACAGTACTTGCAGCATTACACTTGCAGTTATACACCAATCAGGTTTTATGAATACTTGACACACTAATATTCCATTTAAACAAACAAAGATTACAGCAGTAACTTGTCATGATCCCAATACAGATATGTTGACTACAATGGAGATTATAACAAAATCTTCATACATTCAAATACATAACTATGACTATGTAACCAAGACTTACATTAACTGCACTAGTAATAAACCTTCAGTCCCTTCACTCTGCCAGTAAATGAACCTTGGAAATGTTAAGCTCTCATGATGGTGGCCTGTGGTGAGTTTACCTGTCCAACCCTCGCTATATTTGGGCAAACTTGATGGTGTGCTTATGAGGCCAAGTCCATGCTCTCATTCTGAATGTAATAGAGAGCACAATACTAAAATTAGAGAATTGCCTTTGCATAGATTATTTACCTACTGCCTGGGTTATGTAGCTAATGCATGAATCTAAAACTGTATGTTAAATCCTCATTACTCGATGAACATAGAATGCATTAGGGAGCTATAATGATTGTTGACAACCAATTATAACTTTTTGTCCACCCATGATGTGTATGTTAAATAATTTTTATACTACTTAATTACAAATATGTGAATAAAACTACAGTACTTTATTATAACCTTGCTTAAGTTATATACAAGTGTGATCATGTAGCTTCAGGGATATTACATGGAATACACTACTCTAGCTTAGCTTCTGAAATACAGTATGTATGACATGAAATACTTAGCTTCTAAAATATGTATGAATGTACAATAATGATGTACATGGATATAAACAAACATTGATATAGTTGGCTTACAAATGATGTGTATAAATATACTGTATTGCAATCTTGACCATATCAAGATACAGTACTGCACAGTACTATTAATTCTACCCAGTGTGGCAGTCATGGCAGTGTTGGACTTAGCCTGGATCACACCATCAGTACACCTACCCTTCCATTACATCGTTATACAGTACCCATGTGTATAAGTGTCTCCTAGATGGTAGGTGGTGTCTTAATGCATACAGCTGTAGCTAAGTCACATAATTTTAGATATTTTTTAAGTTTTGCAATGTGTAAAACTACATTACAAACTGTGTTATTTTGAACAAATGTATACTGGTATCTTATCATGTTGTATGGCAATACCTTATGAAAAATGTTCAGATGGTTGAATGTCGACTATTTTTTCATTGTCCAATAGAAAATCAATCTCATTTTGAAAGATATATTTGTATTTTTTGTCCTTAGGCTGTTAATCCATTTTAAAGTTGAATGCCTACTGGAATCCTTTGAGGTGCCTCTTGCCAACATCCCTGTCGTCCAACCCCTCCAAGGCAATGCAGCTCTTTCTTGGTGTGCTGAATAATTAATATTTTGCTAGAACCATGAACATCTCCTTGGTGAGCTCAATTACACCACTACCCTAAATACTTCCCCCTGGTGAATTATGGTAATTGTTGTGAAGACTAATTACAATAACTTATTGTTGAAGTATGTACTGGATAACTAAAATTTTAAGATGTTTTGTGGAACTTGTCTCATAGACACAAAGGATATCTTCACATGGTAAGTGAAGGCTTACCAATAATCTGATTAACAGATCCTGTAAACAGAACTTCATCAAGACCCTGAATAGCTTGTTCTTAGTGAGCTGAGCTTTACCAAGCCCTTTTATATCTTCTCCTTGATGAACATCATTTCAATAAGTCCCTGAGTGGCTCCAAGTTGAGTTTCAACAGAACCCTGAGTAACTTCTTGGTGAGCCAAGTATCATCAAGGCATTAACCAGTAATGTAATGTGTACTGTACATCTGTATAAATATGTTTGCTGTACATAAAAGTTAAATTCTTTTTCCATTTTGACTTTTTCTTTATAACCTTTATTGCAGTTAATTTTCAATGTAGTTCTGATTGATTACTGCAACTCTTAGAATATATAGTTTGTAAATATTTTGTTAATGTTAGTTGAGTGGGCACAACCCTAGGTGGCATTTTGGGAGTCTACAGAAAGTTAAAATTTGAGCAACTGAAAAAAACTAATAAAATTTTCAATAACACCAATAAGCCTTATGTAATAGTACTGTGTGTCTTTCTCCACGACTTATTTGCCAAGAATCTAAGTCAGTAGAAAAATCATCGTCCAAGATACTTTATTCTACAATTCTTTTTTGTTTAAAAATGAGCTCTTGGGTGGTGCCTGTCTAAGGCAGTCCACGGATAGTCGCTTTTTTAATGCCACAGAAATCTCTCTTCCCTTTTTTTCTACAGATCGTTTAATTCCTCGCATGGCCACGGGCGGGGGTAGTGGGCTACATCCCTCAAACTTTCTTGAATATCTAATGTTTGAATATATTTTAGATGCTGTCATTTTCAATAGCTGAAGCATAAAAAATTTTTCATAAAAAATGATAATTACAAATTTCACTGACTCCATGACCTGATATTTTACCCCAAAACTGTAGCAGTTCCTGAAAAACCCACCGCAGGTCAAAATAACGTAAATCAGGATCATTATAATATGGGGGTCAATGGGATACGTTCCCAGCCAGTCTGACACCCACATATATCACCAAAAATAAAATTCCGACAATAATATACAGTCAACCCTCGCTTTACTCAGTCCCACTTTACGCATTTCCACGTTTAACCGGTACCCTGCCGAAACCGGAATGCTCACTTTCCGCGGTGTGTGTACCCTTTTACGCGGAGAGCGGCGCGAGCAGGGTGCGCACAAGGTCGCCCAGTCATCAAAACATTACCGAGTTCTTCACCCGCCACCCACCACAGCCGGCCCAAGTCAGTGATAGTGATAATGATAGTGAGGATATGGATTTATATGGACTTTGAGGGGTTTGACAAAGAGGCCCTGCAAGCCTCTGTGATGGATAGTGATACAGGTGAGGGCCAATAATAATCTGCCCTCTGCCTCGGAACCAACCCCCCATCCCCGTGTGCCCAGCCATCTTTTCTACTAATGTAAGTGTTAAAAAACCTAATATTATTGATATTTCTCTTAATTATTAATTGTGTGTGCATACCATCATAAAATTAAGAAGTTATTTTTACTACAACGTAGGTATTGTGTCTGAAAAAGTGGAGTTTCGGGGTCAGCCCGGTCTCTATTTCAATTAATCCCATATGTTATGTTGTTCACTTTACGCGGGCCGCCGTGGGTTGAATTAACCGCGTAAAGTGAGGGTTCACTGTACATTAAATGTAATATAACAACACTGGTCGTCATCACATGTCCCCTTCGAGGCTAAGAGGACTTTTGAAGGTGGAGTGGAGATGTCACTTTGACTCCCACACTGCTTCACAATGTCATGTTTCACCTCCAGAGATAAAGTTTTCTTGAGTGCCTTGGCCTTCCCTTACACTGCTCACTTCAGTCACAAAAACAGAGCGAACAATGATAACAATGATAGCAGCCAACACTGCTCACATCATGTTCACAACAACAGAGACAAAGTGCTTTACAGTTACAAAAAACATAGCAAATATCACTTCACAGTCACCAAAACACATTAGTGATGTCCTCTCACTGTAAGGTAAAAAAATAAAAATACTGATGATAAGTAAAAACACCGATACTGACTTATAATCGTTGAGCTACACAATAACAGGCATGTGCGATCACCGTGGAACAAAGCTTGGGGCTGTAGTGCACCAGGTGGCCGTTCATGGGTAGACCGCAGCTGACAAGTGCAGTGAGAGATGTGTTCCATA
Source organism: Homarus americanus (assembly GCF_018991925.1). NCBI lineage: Eukaryota > Metazoa > Arthropoda > Malacostraca > Decapoda > Nephropidae > Homarus > Homarus americanus. Next base: position 10,192,213 of record NW_024735554.1, read on the forward strand.
TTCCCCACATCAGCTATTTTGGCCAGACAATGACCACCATTCATGCAAATATTTTTTTTGTAAAAAGGGGGGTTCAAACAAAATATTGTAGATAGGGAGATCATAAATCAGGGGATACCTGTATGTTATCAGTTTTGTACTGACCGTCACTAAGGTTTATAGAATTTGTTTCTCTAATTAGACTTGATTGAACCAGAAGTCTTTCTGTGGTACACGAGGATTTATACACATTTATATTGTTATTCCAATCCATGACATGATTATTATCCCTAATATGTTCAGTACTCGACATAGCGTAGTGGACAGTGTATGCTAGTGTGTAGAGGGTGTTTGTACAGTATACAGTGCAAGTACAATCTCTCTTTCATGGAGGGAGAGGAGACTGACAGTTAGCAACACCTGCTACAGGAGATGGTACAGGATAAAGGCAGGCCATCCTGCATCATCATATCACCATTTGGCCTGCCTGCATCACAAGTTCAAGACAACAGCATCTGCTAGTGAGTACAGTAGAGTATTTTTTTTTTACGGGAATTAGCCCACCCGGGCACAGGTAGAACGACCCACAACGGGGCCTAGGGGGCGAAAAAATAAGAATAGAAAGAAGTTAAAAATAGAAAAGGAAACGGTTATATTAATCTACACCACGAAAATGCCGGAAAACCAGCTTTTTAAAGTGAGACATTGTATGAGTAAGGAAACACTGAAGAAGGCAGAGCATTCCACAGTTTGGCTGTGTGAGGAAAGAAGGATGCACTATAACGGATTATTCTAGAGTGACCGACATCCACAGAGAAACAGTGGGCACCGAAGGCAAGACGAGTGTTACGACCCCACGGCCTTGCCAACGATACACATGATGCCAAGTCCATTGAACAGTGCCCGTTAAAGTACCTGTAAAAGAGAGTGAGTGAAGCAACATTGCAGCAAAGAGAAAGGGAAGAAAGATTGTCAACTAAAGGAGGCGAATTAATAAGACGAAATGCAATTGGGCCAAGCTGTGAGGTGTTATGGTTGTTTTTCAACTCGTATTTCTGGGTAGATAAACGTAACTTTCTTCATTTATTTTTACTTCGTTACATATACACACCATCCTACATACCGGTACGTATTGTGAAAAAAGTAAAAGAAATAATTGTCCTTAGGGCAAACACGTAGCAGGAGGAAAGTGCAGAGTGTAGGGGGTGGGGAGCTTTGCCAGGGAATCGGCGTCCCAGCTGGTCTTCATTACTATGGTGAAGCAGGGAGTGTATGCAAATGGCGACTGTATCAATCTTTCAGTTGGCTTTTATTTACTGATTTGGCAATAAAAAAAAACTTTGTAACTTATTTATTTTTATTATTTTTATTTATTCTTCACATTTCCTGGTATTGCATATATTATTTTAAGAAAACTATGGCTACAGAAGGATAATACAACCAAAAGTATGCTGTAAAATACGGTACTGTATTTTTGGTGTTTTTTTATGTCATTATTTATCGTTCTTATTCATTACATTCACTGGAAAATATTGACAATCGGCTTTTACTAACTGGTGGTCACCCATTTTAGTCCAGATCTTCGAGGGTTCACTGTACATGCTAAATGTAAATGAGTTACATAAATTAATCCTTTATCAACTGTAGTTTTCTTTGATTTAGTTCTATCTAAAGCATTTAATACCTGTAGTAATGAATGAACATGCATAACCTATAATACTTCCATGCTAAGCTGGCCCGTAAGCCTCGCCTCTCGTCTACAGCTAAAAATATTTGATTGGTTCCCATAAGCATTTTACCTCCCCTCGGATTGCGTGTATACTGTATAAGTGGGTATTTATCTCGACCTTTCATAACAAACATTTAAGATTTTCTAACATCCTTTCTGAATTGCTAATGCCTTGAAATTATTTGCATTTTGATTATCCATATATTTAACATTATTTTAGATAATAACAGGTCTGCTTACCAATTATGATCACATTTAGTTTGAATTTTCTGTGAACAGCTGTTTGTATAGATGAGGGGTGGGGCCTAAGGCCAGGTTAGTGTGGAAAGGGTATAGTAGTCAAAATACTGTACAGTTTAACCATTTGGAAAATAATTTATCCAGTAAACTTGCACATGGATTTTACTGGTTACAATGATCTAAATAAAAAACAATGATGACATATGTTGCATTTATTCCTTCAAAATTAATTTACATGCAGCTGTACAAACAGCTTATATCGGGACCTATGATTCATCTACAATGCCAATAAGAATATAAGTTTTGATTATAAAGGTATATAACCGTTTCCATTATACAAATTAATCCAGGAAAGTAACTCTTTGAAAACTAAATATAAACTTGTTGTGATTCAAGTGCAATCAGCTCAGTAGATTCTCTCACCCTGCAATTAGATAAATTACTGTAATTAGTGAAAAACTTGTAGCCTAAACCAGCACAATGTAACACTTGTAGATTAAATGTGAAATAAGTTTGAACACTGCATGAGTAAGCCCTTACACCTGTATTTCATCCCTTCTATGCTCATGTGAATCTTAAGTTTCCAATGTACAGGTAAATAAAAAATTACAGTACATAATTAATTAACACAAATTACAAGAGTTAAACAAGGGTCACCTGAAGATGACATAGTCCCTGACTGTGTCTTATTCCATAGTTCCCCTCCATGATGACTTTGCTTCTATGAACTTTCTTCACACAAGAACAGGAAGAAAATCTAATTTAAAGAACAATTTGTGACTCCAATTAGTCCACTTCCATACAAACTGGTTAGCATCACAGAATGAAAAGTATTTGCCAATCAAGTTTTCATTCTAGGGGCATCAAATTTCAGCATGTCATAGGCTCCCAATGAGTGCTATGAGCAACAACTTTAGGATTTTATTCTGGCTAATGCCTGAAAATTTTATTTTGGCTAATGCCATAAATTTTATTCAACTGAGGGAACCGTAGCAATCAGAGGGTCAAGGAGTTGAGTGGGGCAGTGCATACACAATTTTGCTTCAGTTGCATCTTGGCAGTTAACCTGGTATGTCACTTACAGTACACAGACCCTTCAATTAAATCTCCTGTCGCTCACATTGCCCAGCCACAAGCTCGGATTTCAGTGTTGAGATTGTGAAATAATGCTTTGAATATTGTCAGTTATTAAATTTTTTAATATGATTTCATAAATACTAAACGTACTGTTCTGTACAACTTGAATATTCAAACCTTGAACAATAATTAAGAATCATGTCTCGCTCCCACTATTCCCATGCTTGCTTTTGTGAGGTGTTATATTTGGTTCATTTAGTTATATGGAAGTTTATTTAGTTTCACCGAGGTTTATACTGGATTATAATAATCATAGGTTTTATGATTTCGTAAACAGTGGGGTAAAGAGCCGAGTTACACATGTACGTAATTTTTTGAGGTAGATTTGATTACTACAATCCATACATGCCATACAAAAAAAAAGTTCAAAAAATCATTTATTCTACTATAAATTACAATGCAATTTGATAACATTCATAACATATATACAAAGAAATATGAAAAAAATGCCCCATTTCACTCATTTTTTTTCAATTTACCTCAAAATTATTAGTCGTATAAAAATATGATCGGACTGTTGGAAACTTGTAATTTTCCACATCTGGTGATTTATAGCGCACCATTTTAGCCTGAGAAAACTTTGAGCTAAGAAGTGGGGATAGTTTTCTGGGATTTCATTTGCATGCAGAGTCAAAAAACAGTGTTTTAAAGTTGTTTTCTCCGATTCATTTTTTTTAAGCTTATGTGAAAGCTAAAACGATTCTGAAGCCAATACAGGAAAACCTCCCTATTTGCAACCCCATTTATCTGCAATTGTTATTTTAACACCCCTATTTGATATTCGCAAGGCATACCCCGCTTGTTCGCAAATGAAAATTAGGATACCCTACAGTAATATTTCAAACTGGGCGAGCAAGCCGCAACTCTTATATTCCGATGTAAGGCCCGCTTCACATGAGTGTTTTTCCCCGCATGTACAGACCCACGCTTATTAGAAATTAATGAAGTGCAATGGGACCATTCATATGGAGCATGAGTGAGAAAATTCAAACGAGGGAGACTCTTATCCCATGTCTGTACCTGTATTGTACTGTACTTCCAAAGCGTAGTGTGAAAAATACACTGAACGTTCTAAAATTCTTCATATGGCAATGATATATGCTAGTTTAAATGTTTAGTCTCCTTTACAAATGTCATACACACACACACTCTTTTAAGAATGCATCCCTTGCAGTAACTGGGGTATTCCTGTACTGTCAAAATTATGTAAAACTAATGATTTTTGGGTGTGAACTCGACACTCGCTAGAGAAAAAATATGAGGGGATTCTCCATGCATAACGGTTGTAAATACACAACTTTCCAGCAGCAAAAACTTATTATAATTTTAGTGTAGCAACACAAATGGGTTAGACAACAAAAGTCATTGGTGCACAGCCAACTCTTCATATATGTACATACATCCATTGTACAGTACTGTACTGTACATCATTTGTTCTTTGTGGCATAAAAGTCTATTGCAAACTGGTGGAATTTATTTCATAAACTTATAATTACTCTTCCTCCTGTACTTTATGAGAAATTATTTACTTCTTCCTTAATAAGTTTGTAGAAAAGGCTCAAAACTTTTAAATAGAAAACTCTGTAATAAGGTTTAAATCGAACACTTAGCCTATAAAAACAGTTTATAAATGACATTGTGTAGTTTATAAATGACAAGGTGTATATTAATAACTTACGGTCTGGTCTATCAATAGGGACAATATTGCATCCAAGAAGACCACGACCAGACCACTGACGAGGAGTGAGAGTCAGGGTCACACTTTGCTCATTGCGACTCACAGTAATCTGAAAACAGAACATTTCTACAGTAGGTTACATCTCTTTGGAAGAAGTCATAGCTAAAATTAGAGGAAAAATTAATCACTTATAAAAGACAACGTAATATACGAATTGACAGGTGGCATAGGTATACAATACTAACAGAGTGAAACATATTTTTCCTGTATTCCAAGAAGGATCAAGCATACAATAACCTTCCCTCAAAATTGATGTTTATAGTTGTTTAAAAAAAAATTTATGCTCAATATGCAAAAGAAATGCCAATAAATTTGTTGGATAATTTTATAACTTGCTACAGTACAGTATAGCTGCCAAAATAAATTTGACACGGTTTACACTAAGTAATATAAATCTTTCAGCAGAGAGAGAGAGAGGGGGGGAGATTGTTTGCTGACAGAACAAAATTATTCAAGGGGAAAGTACCAAACAGTGAGACAGGAAAAGAAACATTATTAAGGCAAGTGAATACTGTATAAAAAAATTGAAATATTGTAAAGATAGTTTTTTGGGTCTGAAGATGTGTATACCATGCCACCAGGTAAGTGGCCAGGTAACTCTGGCTAAAGAGACAAAGCATCCCTCACAAGATATGATACCTGGTCAACTGAAACCTACTATTTACTACCGTACCTGTATTGAATAAATAAACATATGATCAGTAGCACAGCAGAACACATCAGTTGGGGCATGAATGACAGCAAATGAGGGGGAATGTAAGGTGCTCTTAATTCTGATTACCCTGAGCTATAGTAGGAAAAAATTAGTAAGAGTAAAGATAGAGAGGAGTGAAAAAATATCAGTATTTACCTGGATGGGGGAATTCATGGAGTTCTGTACAATCTGTGATATGTTGACCAGGCTGCGGAAGTTGTCGCAGGTGATAGACCCAAATTGTGTCAACAGGTCATTCTCTTGCAGTCCCTAAAACATTAGTACAAATGAAGAGTGTATCACTTGATCATTAAAAAATTAATTTAGTGTTGATAGGTTATGCAGTGCTTAAGTATAAGTAAGAAACTAAACATAAGTACAGTGTTGCTTTGAAATAAAACAGCCACCACTTAAGGTAGAAGGCAGTGAGTGATGATGATGCACGGTTAGTGGACTTGGGCTGAAACCAAGTTTCCAACTTCAAAGCTGAAACCACTGGAAGTCACAAAACTGAAGCCATTTAAAAATTCATGAAGCCAGAGCCAAGGTTTTTCAAGGTTGCATGAAAATTTATCTCCATTACTTATACCTGTATAACAGGTTTACGCCCACTTTGTCTACTCCCTTTCTGTCTACTCTGAAGATGTCACAGTATTCCCAGAATGTCTACATCAGTTAATGATCCCTGAAACTTTCTTTACACATTTAATGTTATTGTGCCTTAATGTTACAATATATCATATACTAATATTATGTGAAAATTATCATGCTGCTGTACAGTATATAGTTGTTGACATTCAGTAAGCTGAGTCTCATAAACATGTTGTTCTTATTACTTATGCAAGATCATTTTAAATGAAATTATGAGTGTCATCATGATTATATATTATGTACAAAATTCACAATATTAAGAAATAACATTGTATTTACTTGCCTCGAGTTAGTCATTGTCAAGTTGTCAACACTTCAAAGGAACTGCCAATCTGAGAGGCTGTAGACGTAAGGTGACAGGAGTTATGACCTCACATGACAAGGATTACCGCCAATGACACATTATTAGGGAAGGGGGTGGAAGTAAGGGTAGGTGACCACAGGTGCTGACTCTGATGTAGATTCACCTCACAAAGGAATTAAACATCAGCCAAATCGTGGACAGGTTTGCCATCTTGCAACCCAGATGGATGCTGATATACAATGCAGTATTGACAAATCAATTTATTTAAGGGTTATTGTAAAAGATTTTCAGTTTGCCTATTCATCTGACCAATCCGCATTTTTCGTAGTCAGGATAGTCTTTCTTTAACTGGAAGGTAAATTGTTGAACCCTCTTTTTTAAGGTTAATATTTCAACCTCAATGAAGGGAAGCACAGAAATGGTTTACTAATGCATCAAAATAGCAACAACAAAATAATTTTTATAAATAAACAAAATTAAGCTGAAATGAACTGAGATCATTGGGATGACAGGCTGTGTAATCCAGTTCAATTTCTTGACCAGGAGTCAGGCCTGAGGTCACATTGTGTTTTGTTAGCCCTTGAGGTCAACTGTACAGTATATATACTGTATCCAGTATAAGCTTGTTTTTCTGTAGCTTCTGTCAGTATCCTCAGTTATTTTCTCCTTTTTAATTATTGTATTTAGTATTCTGTATGCAGAATGGACATATCTACTGAATAAATACAATTTGAATTGGATGTAGACTAAATGGGAATATTATCTATTTTGAGAGTAAATGCTGTGGGAGTAGACACAATGAGGAGTAGATGAAATGAGATGTTGCCATATAATATACAGTAGTACAGTATGTATAACCTCACATGTTGATGGGAATACATATGATATTCAATGCAGCATTAGGGCTTTGAAGTAAGCCAATTTTTATTGCGGTAAGTTTTGACTATCTCTTCAGACTAAAAGGTTTGCTTAGAGTAACAATTTATCTTTATAAACTTTGTTTCTTCATTGTTTTTTCTAATTCAGTATTCATCATTATTAGTTTGATTTATTCATTATAACAAATGATCTTAGGATTTTCAAAGGTGCTGTTGGTCAGTCAACAGCACCTGGGGCTGAGAAGGCAGGGAGACAGAGGTGGCTTTTGTCCAAGGTTCAAGTGAGAATAGACCAATAGGAAGGATCACCTGTGATGTTATTGAAGCTGTAGCATGCACCTGGGCTCTCTTAGGTCAGGTCATTGTGGGAACAGAAAAGTCAGAAGTCAGCTCTGATGTCACAATATGGTCAGTGTAAAAAGAAAATCCAAAGCCAGGCCTGTGGCTTCAAAGCCATTCCCCTGGCTTCGAAACTGAACCCAAGCCAAAAAAAACTGGCTTCCAAAAGCCCTATGTCTGACAGTTAGTCAATATGAACCATGGCTTTCACTTCAAACTCAGCCAAGAGCTGTCATTTAAGATCCAAACTCTCAGTTCCAGCTGACTTAATTGTTATCAATGGTAAGGGGGTAAGGAGAAGTTGATAATAACTAATGCAAGAAAGGAGAGTTGACGTTGCCTGAAGTTATTGATAAAATGAGTTATGTATGTAGGTGTGGAATGTGTGAGAAACCTACAAGATGGAGCGCTTGTTCCAGCCCTTCTGTATGAAAGAAAAATACAGACAATCTGAATTCCTGTTTCATATTACAGGACCTGAACTTTCTCATCTACTTACTGCCATATTTGCTGGAGACCCAAGAACAACATGATCCACTTTAGCAAATGGCTCACGATTTGGGGATGGTGGAGAAACATTGGTGCCATTGGGGTCTAGATCCTGTGTGCTCGAAGGGCTAAGAACAACAGCCAAGCCTTCCTCAATTCGGCGTAGTAGGGCTGAATGGTCATTCTGTAAACCTGTCATTTGCAGAAAGCTAACATGGTGTCATACAAATCCATATTCATAAAACACAGGTATCTAGTTTATTTCCTAAATTTCTAATTATTAATTTGAAATTTTTACCTAAAGTTGGGATGATAATCTTTGACCAGTCTCGAAGGCTATGGTATACCGGATATTCTGTCTGGAATACTTCACTTGAAGGCCAAAATTTAATCTGAAATGCGAGAAGCAGTTGCCCACTAGCTCTATGATTTGGGTATTTGACAAATGAAGCTTCCAAAGATAACCTTGCAGATCCATCTGAAAACTTCATGGTAACATGAAAGCACTGAGCGTGTTAAAACATTAAATTTTCCTAGTTAAAATTTAACAATGGTAATCATGAATGAAGTTCTGTGTGACCTTGACCTTTCATTCACCTCACCTAAACACAATTTTTTAGCCTAATCCTCAGGGAGCTCATCTGTATTTTGTTGGTTGAAAATAATGTTGTATAATGTTCAAATGCACATTAAAACTTATCATAATACAGTACAGTACCATGATTAAAAAATCTCTTTTTAGTTGCACCTGAGGATAAGACACCCACAAAAAGGTTTTATTTGAAGTTTATTATTTAATCTGAATGCTTGAACTGATCAAAGACCTCATGACTCTTGGACCAAGCTTAACCACAGATAAATAATTTCTAGCTAACCTGATCATTTGAAGCGCATTGTCAAAAGTATGAAAAAAAAATTAAGTGCCTAAATCACAAGACATTCATCTCAACATGCTATGTTTGACAAATTTTTGACAACTATTGCTTTTTTAATCTCTCGATCTAAAATGGACGAATGATCCTGAAATCTCACTTTATAACAAGAATTATGATCAAGTAAATCTGTATCATCAGTAAGTGTGTTATTTATACAAGTAGTTCTTTCATTGTCTTCTATCCCTGTAGTTTACACATATGTGCTGTTGTTCTGTATTATAATGTACAGTGCCTATAATAAATTTTGTTAGCAAAGTGAGGAAGTCACAGTGGCGGTGTCTGGAAACTGTCACTTTTCCAGGGCTAGCCTTGGTCCTGCGGCCTGAGCCCTGTGTAATTCTACTTTGAATTAAGGGAAGCTCATAGTCTGAGTACCATCATCAACAATGTTATATAGTCATTTTCCAGGCTTGTGTGGGTTAGCTATGATTACCTGATCACAGCTGTTGGGTAAAACCTAGGACACCACCCCAGACCAGCAGTGACCAGAGGATGGGCACAGATCTGGTGATCTGGTTGTTATTTTGAATGCCCAGCCATGTTTTATAACTGGATGCCCTTCTTTATGCCAACCCACAGGGTGGGAATGACTGACAAGGCAGGGTCATAATTCCCAGAGGTATTCAAAGACTGCCTGTCTGCTAATATTAATAAACATCCTTTATGTTAGATAATTGTTCTATAATAAACAGATTTTTTGTACAGTCTCGTTCAAGATTCTTCGAACACTGCTGGAGACAGCTGGTAACTCAAGGCTGTTTGTTTACTATAGTACGTAGCAAAAATTATGAATGAATGTAAAAAGTGTTCGGTGATTGGTTACTCAGTTTTCCGTTGCATAATTAATGGTTGGGCTTTGTTGTTTTGTATTATTTTATACTATGTACTATAGTAAACAAAGGACCTCGAGTTGCCAGCTGTCTCCAGCAGTGTTCGAAGAATCTTGAATGAGATTGTACATCCCATATTGAATTTTTTGCCTATTATTCCACACATCACCATTGGTATTGAGTGGCAGTGAAGAATTGGAGACTATGACCTAAATTTGTTCTCTATGATGTGCCAAATTAATAATTTTGAAACCACAGAAACTGAGGGCATTTTGTGTATGAATGATCTTTAAGTACATGCACTAAAATTCCAATAATTTTTCCTAACACATTACTGTACTAAACAGTATGGTAATTTATAGGGTAGCTTCCATTATATCTGGAAAAAAATAGAGTTGAGATGCTCTTGTTACAGTACTTACATTTTATCTGGTGTCGTGCATGACGAACTTGATAGACATCAATATCTGTGCGAGGGTAACCTTCACTGTCAATTACTGACTCGGTCATACCTATGTTATTCTGAAGAAAAAAAGTACTTAACAGAACATTCCCAAAATCCATATACCCATACTGCACCATACTGCACAGTACTGATTATGTACTAAAATGATGACTCTACATGCTTTGTACATGAAGAAATTAATTATTTACCGTAAATATTCCTCTGAAAAATCTGTCACTGTCGGAGCGTGTTGTCATCCGCTGTATGTTTATTAAAAGGATGAGAAGTAATGGAACACAATTTATAAAGTTGGAGAGGAAGGAGCAATGGCGGCAGCAGGGGAATTGTGAAGCCAGACTGACTTATGGTAAGAAAATGATTTGGGTGTTTGAAATGCACCTAGAGACATAATTTTAATGCATAACATCAGTGTTCGCCGTGTTTTACCCCGTAAATTCCCTCATCTTTCATGCCCTGCCCACTAACAAGGAATTTAATATCGTAGGATAGAGTAAATGAAAAAATTCCTAAAAAATACTTCAAATTATAATAGAAAGTTGTCGTTTCCTTTAATATTCAGTAATTAAAATCATCAAAACAATAAGTATTGCAAAATTAAGAAAATCAACAAACAACTTCTAGTGATAGCTGTTTCGTAAACCTTTAACCATAATAAGTACTTTCTGTTTAATATGGCGGGGGTCCGGGGGTCGGAACCCCAGCCATGACATTAGGTAAGGTTAGGTAGGTTTCTTTGGTTGGTTAGGTCTGGTTCTATTAGGTTTTAGTTAATGTTGGCTCTTTTATAATACTGTACTTAATATAATGATAAGAACATCTGTGGCAAAAATGGGTAAATTTTACTTTCGGACATGAGTCCCTAGAGGTTGACCAATATGTTTTTCCAGTGTATTTTGGTGCGTTTTAAGCAAATCTGACCTTTATTTTTGGCGGAAATTGCTCGTTTTTGCCCCATCACGACTCCCCAACAATAATGGGGGAGAGCTTGGGAAATCGAGGTTTTTGGGTAAGGGAGAACATGTAAACGACTCGTCTAACCTAACCTGACCTCACGTTCCTAACCTAACAACTTGACTTAACGTAACCTTACCTAACCCCTAGCCGGGGACTCCGTCACCGAACCCCCGGTAGGCCTATCTTAAACTAACCGGTAAATTTGCATTAGTGCACACAATTCTGTTAGAAACTCAAAACTATGTTTTTCTAGTGTATTTTTGTGTTTTGATTGGTTTTGATCTTGATTTCCATCGGAAATTGCCTATTTTTTAGTTATCGGGGGTTTTGGGTGGGGCATTTTCCTACAAAAATCATGGCCAAGCCAATACAAAATACTGTACACACAAAAAAAAAACACTAGAAAAACATAAACCAAATCTAACCTAACCTGACCTAACCTGACCTAACCTAACTATCACCAAATGATGGAATAACTTATATCTTACTTTATTGGCTTGGTTCGTGCCACCTATGTTGGTCTTGACAATATTTACACTCGTTCTTCCACTTAATATACAGTACTTTACTGAGGTCAGGAAAACACCATGAGATCTAAAACATGCTATAGCTTGTTCGTTTTTTTTCCCTAAAATGCACAATCGACTCCCTATAATTGAAGTGACACCCATCGCAGACTTCTATGGTCGGAAATGAATTTGAATTTCGAAATATATGACCCAAAATCACAATCGATTCTGATTGGGCAAAAAATACCGCAAATTAAACCACAATTCATTTTAATTGGTGCCCCCCCCAAAAAAAAATGTTTTTTGATTGGCCATGTGACGTGTTCAGGAACGCATGGCGATTTATGAAGGAAACGCGCTGAGTGGGAGGTTGGGTAGGCGATAATGGCAGAAGATTAATGTTAGAAAATAGAGAAAGATTTGGCATGCACTATCTCCGTTATTATACATTTGCGACGGTAATGTAATAGAAGAAAATTATCTTAAAATTAGATGTCATTTTCGAATGATAATAAATTTGGGGTAGGAAAGTTGTGTGCACTAATTAAAAATTACCAACTAACCTGACCTAATCTATCCTAACCAAATGTAGCCTAATCGGGGGGCTTTGCCCACCGGACACCCTGGTCAGTAATATTCATTTCAAACTAGTGTAAATGGGGTTCAAAATGCTAAGAATAGGGAGATCTAAATGTTTCAGTAGTTTATAACTTTGGGGCGCGCTATGTCCGAAAGTAAAATAAAACCCAAAAATGAAGGAAATCAAACAACTCCTGGTGGTGTTCTCATACATTGCCAAATAAAAATGAACTTACTGATTTCAACACATCCCATAATTCCTTGATAGTTTGCTCTAACTTTTCTTTCTCTTCCATAAGTGCCATTACTGATTCTCGAGTGTAAATCATATTTTCTGGTGATGTCCTTCTTTTATGAGGCTCGCACGAAGCTACTGACTGACTGGGACAGAATGACTGGTCACTCACTGGACTGGAGCTTCATCAAAACAATAACATCTCTCTTTAAATCCGGATTATATTGTGATGAAATTTCCACTAAAATATAATTATTACAGTTAATCAATACTTAAAAAAAACCATTGGGATAATGCATCTATATAATTAATAATGAGTATGCCAACAGAGAGCCAATACATGCCCTCACTCCTCAGTGCCAACAGAGACGTAACCGACCTCCCATGCGGCTAACAGACCCATCAGTAGCGAAGAGAATAAACAAAATAAAATACACTGAAGTAACACAACTGCTGCATCCTACAATTATTACAAAAAAGTTAAAGTCCTCCCATTTGACAGTTCCATTTTCTTTTATGACATCCGAGAAAATGGACGTATATAAGCAGTTTCATGAAGAATTTAAATGCGGGACTTAAATGACTGGGTTAGATAACATAGAGGAAATAAATGACTTTGAGTAAGTTCAGAGGTGCTACCGTGGTATTAAAGAAACCAATCGAGTTATCACTTTAATTAAATGGCTAATAACAATAATAATAATAATACAGGTCATTTGCGAGGGAAAAGTTTTAGAAGAAAAAGTGTCATAGAATTGTCTGAACTGTTGATTGAAAATATAAAATTCTCCAGATTCGGCTGGTGGCAATGATATTAATATAATAATAATAATAATAATAATTTCTGCACTCCTTCTTTTCCTCCTCTCTTCCGAGCTGATAACTCTATAAGGCAATTGTCCCCCTGACAAAGCCAATCTCTTTGGCACCTTATTATCCTCTAACTCCACCTTAGACGATTCCAACTCTTACCCTCCTACTCATCCTACTGAACCTATACACTTCCCTATAATCTCCACTCGTAGGGTTGCTGGTGTGTTATCCACGTTGGGTGTGAGTAAGGCGCTTGGACCGGACGGAATACCCTCTCGTGTTCTGAGGGAGTGTGCTTAAATTCTGGCCTCTGTGCTTGTTCGCCTCTTTCGCCTTTGCCTCAGAACCCAAACTTTTCCTTCTTCTTGGAAGCATGCCTCGGTTCAGCCCATCCCGAAGATGGGTGGTCATTCTAATCCATCTATCTATCTCCCAATTATTCAACGTCATCCCTCTCTAAGATTTTCGAAACTATCTTAAACTCATTTTCTCCGTCACCTTGAACGCCTTTCTCTATTGTCCGATCACCAGTATGGCCTTCGAGGTGAGATCTATTGGTGATCTTGTGGGGTATGAGATGTTTGGTTCACACTCAGGATGGGATGGAGAAAGGAAACTCACAATGTGCTCTCTATATACATGTTGTATTGGATGTACAATGCAGCTTGGTGCTGGGAAGGCAGCATGGTTACAAGCGTGATGTAGAGAGAGCTGGTTGGTGAGGACGCCCAGAGAAGGACAGCTTGTGGGTCGCCATGCTCGCCGGCGGGAGAGAGGACCGCCAGGCAGGCGGAGGAGCGAGGGCCGCCAGGCAGGCGGAGGTGTTGCTGGCTGGTTGGTGTAGGTTCGATATGGCGGCGCTGGTTGACCTAGACCACGAGGCATACACTGGGGAATTGGTGGGGTCGGCTAGGCAGCGACAAACAGCGTTTGTAGGGGAGAATTCCACTACAATCTGCTCTCCTACTGCACCCATCTTTGGTCATCCTCTCTACGGGATTAAGGGGAAACTTTCGTCGTGGCCCTCGACATCTCCAAAGCACTTGACAGGGTATGGCACAAGTCGTTGTTTTCTAAGCTTTCTTCTTATGGTTTCTCTCCCCCACTTTGTTCTCTCATCTCTCATCTATCAATGCGGATCTGTGCAGCATCTCTGAATGGGAAGGTAGAAACGTGGTTAAAATTAATTGTAATAAAACACAGTATGTTACCACACATATGCAATCTTTCCTAAAATATAGATAGCCTCACCACTCCTCACATTCCTACATTCAGCACTTCCTCAGCGATCGGTAGTCTCTATTATCACTGATCGGCTCGTTAGATGCTTGGGCGATCGGTCACGTCTCTGTTACGCACTGTTGGCAAGTACTGGGCATGCAATGGCTCCTGAATGTACCTGAACCTGCTCCAGTGTTGGTCAAGTCTTGTCTTGAAAGAGCTCACACTCGGTGCCGTCACAACACTTTCTGGTAGATTGTTCCAAGAATTCACAACTCTCACTCCGAAAAAGTTTGACCTCACAGCTTTCTGGACTTGCGGCTTCTTCAATCTTGAGCTGTGACCCCTTGTGCAGTGAGTGTCCTCCAGCTCCAAGTAAGGACACTCGACTGAGTAGTGCCCCTTGAGATGCTTATACACCTCTATTAGGTCACCCCTTGCCCGTATGTAGTATAAGCTAGGCAAGTTCAGGCGCTCCAATCTCTCAGGGTAGCTGAGGTGCCGAAGGGCAGGCACCAGTCTGGTGGCCCTCCTTTGAACATTTTCAACCAACTAACAGTCCCTAGCATATCTCGGGGACCAGACGGGGTGACAGTACTCCAGATGGGGAAGCACTTCACTCTTGACAATGTGTAGGTACATAGACCGCGGAGGCATACAGTTTACAATGCCGCTTATCCACCGGAAAAAAAAACTTTGATTGACGAAGTCACGGGTTCAGAAAATTGCTAGGTTAAACTTTTTCGGTGTGAGTTGGGAATTCTTGGAACAGCCTTCCAGAGAGTACTGAACTGTGACGGCACCGAGTGTGAGCTCATTCAAGACCAGACTTAACCAACACTGGTGCAGGTACAGAAACATTCTGGAGCCAGTACATGCCCAATCTTGTCACTAGTGCGTAACAGAGACGTGACCGACCACACAAACGGCTGACAAGTGACGAAAGAGGATAAAACATAGCCGCAGAACACACACACACCGCCCCCCCGTGATGGAACACGTTTAATTACCTTGGGAGGGGGGTTAGGTTACCTTAGTTCAGGTCAAGTTAGGGTAGGTTAGGGCAGGCTTGGGTAGATCAGGTTACGGTAGGTTAGATTAGGTTAAGTTTGGTTAGCAATTTTTCATATATAGAGTCTATACAGTGTGGGGTATGGGATGTTTGGGTTCTCACTCAGGATGGGATGGAGAAAGGAAACTCACAATGTGCTCTCTGTATGCATGTTGTATTGGATGTACAATGCAGCTTGGTGCTGGGAAGTGGCAGCGTGGTTACAAGCGTGGTGTAGAGAGAGCTGGTTGGTGAGGATGCTCAGAGGAGGACAGCTTGTGGGTCGCCATGCTCGCCGGCGGGAGCGATGGCCGCCAGGCAGCGGCGGAGGAGGTGGTGTTGCTTGCTGCGGCTGTAGCTAGAAGAAGAGAGAGGTCACCACGAGGTCAAGTCTTTTATAGCGGAGGTAAGCGTGGGTAGATAGTTGACCCCCGCTCCGTGGGCGGCGCTGGTTGACCTAGACCATGAGGCATACACTGTGGAATTCGCGGGGTCGGCTACTCAGCGACAAACAGCGTTTGTAGGGGAGAAATCCATTACAACAGTATATGGAAACTCCTCTAATATTTAGTAAATCTTAATAACCAGTTATTGTCTATATACTGCACATGTTGAATCAATCACCAATGTAAAGTTGCCTGGCGATTTTACTTAATATCTATCTATCTATCTATCTTTATATATATATTTATATATATATATATATATATATATATATATATATATATATATATATATATATATATATATATATATATATATATATATATTTATCTAACACGCCAATCGAGGTCGAAGAGGATAAAGGGCTGTTCTCTTTACTTGTACGCAACTCTCTCTCTCCCTCTCCTTGATCACGGGAGGACAGGATACAGATAAAGTTAAAGGATACTGTGATCGGTGTTGTGTAAGAGATAACGGAATAATATTTCAATAATGATGATTTTCTAATAATTTTGACACTTACATTATTCGCGACTATGATGGAAATTTAAATGAAATTAAATTTATTTTAAGTGTGGCAATAGTATTCTTAACTAAAGTAATGTTATAAATTATCATGTCTTTGAAAATACTAATCCAGCCAGGGGTTTGGGTTCGGATTAGGTGTTGGGTTCGGATTAGGTGTTGGGTTCGGATTAGGTGTTGGGTTCGGGTTTGGTGTTGGGTTCGGATTAGGTGTTGGGTTCGGATCAGGTGTTGGGTTCGTTTGTCGGGTTCACACCTGACCCACGTCAACAACAACAGTAACTGTGGTCGGGCCGTCCCATTCCCCTCTTTATAGGGCACACATAAGTAGTTAATACCTGGAACACCTGAACGTTTTTTAGAGAACACAAACATTAAAGGTATATGGGAACAATCGCAGGTGAAGTTATCAGAATTTCCTGGTACATTTTGTTATGCTACTCATTATATAGAGGTCCCACTAATTACCCAAATATAGCCGGAATGAAGTCAAATAATGGTCCTACATGAATAAATCGGACTGCTAATCACTTCTTGACTAATATTTGGTGTCAGAAAGTCACAAAAAATTGGTAAACTTAATTTAATCTGAGTTAATACATCGCGTGCATGTACCGACGGAGCGAGGAATTACCCAAATGTAGCCAAATGTAGTCAAATGATGGTCGTACAAGCGTAATTTGGGCTGTGAAACTTCTCGATTATTATTTGGTGTCATAAAGTAAAAACAAATTGGTAAACTTAATTTAATCTGAGTTGTGTTAGGTTAGGTTAGGTTAGGTTAGGTACATGCACTTGATCTATTAACTCAGATTAAATTAAGTTTACCAATTTTTTGTGACTTTGTGACACCAAATACTAGTCGAGAAGTGATTGGCAGTCCGATTTATTCATCTAGGACCATTATTTGACTTCATTCCGGCTATATTTGGCTACATTTGGGTAATTAGTGGGACCTCTATATAATGAGTAGCATAACAAAATGTACCAGGAAATGATTGTATAATACTCTATGTATATAAATAGTACAGCAGGCACACACTTGTGTAAAATAAATTAACATGTGTAGTAGTGCATTAGCAATGCAAAGGTAGTATAATATTTTACTTAACCATTTTATTTATACAGTACAATAGTAGTTCTCTTCTTTTATGAGATGTTAACTGCTGTATAACTTCATCATAAAAGGAACCACGGTCTTAATTCCCAAAGAATATTCTAAATTGAATGAATCTCTCCTGACCTTACATTCCACGTTAGCAAGTATTTATTCATTTTAGCCCAGAAAAGGAGCATTCTGCTGCAGCAGAGTTACTTGGTATAGTTATGATCAGTTTGCCCAGTTTAAATATTTTTTTCAAACCAAACATGAAACTGTAAGTTAATTTTTCGAGCAAATATAATAAAAAAGTGATACATATATTTTTTTAATATGTTTATTAAGTTACCTGGAAATGTCACTCTGGTAACTTTCTCTATTTTCATAGATTTCACCTTTCGTCACTATATTGGTTGCTATAGTAACCTCAAAATAGCATAAAACTGGATTCCCAGATGGCCTCCCCATCATTTTTGTGAACCATGGACATTGGGCTTTCAGAAAAATTGGTCATTTTTGTCCCCAGAGATGATATAAATTAGCTCAAATATGGGCCTTGGGCCAAGGACTAGTAACCCTTCTCACTTCTGACCTGGGCTGGGATCAAACTCAAGACACAGTGGTGATGGCCATAAGCATTACCACTGTAAAGAAATACTGTATGTACTGTAGTTTAGTGCTATAATGTGATCTTGTGTAATATGTATTACTGTGTTTGGTAGACTTCCCATGTACTATATAAGAATAACATTTTAGTCCCTTCGTTAATACCCTCAGGTCCTCTTAAGAGTGTAGACAATTGATGTGAGCTTTGTCAGTGTGTGACAGTTAATTCCTATTAATATAATCCAGTCATGTGTATGTAATGGCTTAGTTGATGTTATATTTTGTGGTTCAGTGTTCCAATATCTGTCTAGTCTTCCTTCATATTATTTACCTGATGGTGTAGCTGGAGTTAAATTTTGAAATTTGTCCTAGACATATGCTGTATTGTTCTTTAAGTAGAGGAAGAAAATTAAGAGTTGCATTCATAGAATAAAGAGTTAAGATAATGAAACTGTGTAGCAAGTTTTCCAGTTAGATTTTTTTCTAATTACATTACAATATATGACTATTTTTAGTTATGAACAGAACAAATTACAAGTACCGTATATTGATCTTTTGTGACAGACAGCTAAACGTTATGGGTAATGAAGTGATGGTGTATTATGAATTTGTACAATATTTTCAGGAAGTAATGGTTGGAGAGGTGTGGTTTTACTCCTTACTCTACTGGCTGTTTGCTCTGGTAGTGGTGTTTCCACCGGATGAGATGGTCGCTGCTGGGCTGACTGTTGAAGCTCTGCTTGGATCCTGGTTGGGCAGCCAACTAACAGGATTTATCCAGTACCAGATAAGGAGAACTGCAGTCACACTTATGGTTCATGTATTACTTCTTCCAGGTAAGTGCAATGCACGTGAAGTTACCTGTACAGTATGCTGTAGCTATGTATTTTCTGACAAAGACATGTTATCAAGCTACTGTATAAATGATAGACAAATTCTGTATGATTTTGAAATGAAAAGAAATTGTAATCTCAAATATAATTTTTATGAAATACTGTACATGGTATTTTTAGAATTCTACACTGATAGCTATCCTGCTTATCAGAAAACAGTTGTGAATTCATCTAAAGTCTGAAATAGAGTGCACAGCAAGAGTTATTTCTCGTTTCATGGGACTTTTTCATTCTAGACTGAGAGTCATTACTTTCTTAATGCAGCATATTTTATGCAGTTGTAATATGTTTTTTTTTTTTTATGTTATTCCTGGAACATATTTATTACTTTTTTTATATTTCTAGTATTAATTGGATATGTAGATTTGAATTAATGTGAATTACTAAAAAAAATTAGATTATTGTATAGATGATAATGAGTTATATAATCTTTCAGAAGAATTGTATCTTCTTCCTAGGTTATATATTGATGTTGATCAGGACAGAACCTTCACTGATGAGATGGGCAAATACTCAGATCCACCCAGACACCACAGCAGTAGTAGTTATATTATCACTAGTCCCAGTCATTGTGACAGCCTTAGTAGTCACAAATTGGTGGCGTGACAACTGGCAGCGTCATCCTTTAAGCAAGACATTGTCGTTGTATAGCCAAGGAAATGTAAGGCCATCTGCCTGGGTGTCAGTGGCTTCTGATGTCAACAATGAGTTCAGAAGGTCAGACTTACACTATGTTTCTCCCTTTGAGTATTCTTGTGTTCAAAGACTAAATATGTATCCATGGTACTTCAATGTTTGACATTATACATTATTGCTGTTGCACAATATTCTGTAATGTTTTACTGTAATAACACTTACTAATTACTCTTATTCATATTGGCAGGATAGACAAATTCAGCACCAAAGCCAACAGTGTTTGCCGTGTCATTGCCACTGACAGCTGGCTGATGAAGGTGACAGCATACAGGGTCCATTTGACACACCAGCGTGATGCCGTTCTGTCCCTTGAGAGTAGTGTGAACCATCAACTCTCTCAAAACAACTCCTTGGACACACAATTACTCAATATCAAAGTGACATCCATCAGGGAAGGGATAGCACCATTTTATATCAGGTTAGAATATCATGTTTTATATGATTTTGAAAAGCCAATCCCTATTACTGTACCTGAATTATTTTTTCCATGCATAAAATCATAGGAAAATTTTTATTTGATGGTTTATTTAAAGATGTTTGATTCCTACCACAAGACAGAGTAACTTTTATTTTGCTATCAATATACATCACATTATCTGGATCAGTTTTGTCTTGCAAAGTAAATATCCTTGTACACTGCAGTTGTGTGTCCCACTCCAACATACTGCATGACTCCATATAAATTTTTTTTTTCAGTATGCAGTTCCTTCATTTGACTGTTCCACATTAGCATTCCATTCTTTATCTTATCAATCAGTCCTTTCCACAATACCTTGGGGCCTTTGTTCTGTTTCACTCCTCTCTCACTCCTTAGTTGACTTAAAATGTAGGTAGATTACATATACCGGGTAATTAACTCTTTTTCTTGTACGAGATACTGCTGTACAGGAATCCCTCAATATTCAAAAGGGGGTTGCATTCCTGGAAACCGTATTATAAGTGAAAAAATGTACTGTACCCTGTATATCGAATGGTGGAGTCCATACATACTATTATTGGGGGGTTTTGTTTTGGGAAGGGAAAATGTGGGTCAAATAGGGCGATTTTTCATGCAAAGTTCACCACTGTACATCCTGTAAAAAAAAAAATAATAATAAAAAATTAATGCATTGAAAACAATTTAATTTTAATTTATCATAATTACTGAGGATGGAGATGAAGAATGGTCGAGAAGAGAGGTTGATAAACCAAGGGCTTGGCCGATTTTTGTTGGCCCTTAACCAGCTTCATGATGCTTGATCACCTTGAACTTAGTTTCCAGGATAAATGCCTTGTCTTACTTCTTGGCACATGGCACAGGTAGGGGTAGTGCAGGTGGGTTCTGTCTTACTGTGACCAGGCATCTTGGTCTATATATATAAGTATTTGTAGGACCTGTGTGAAAGGGCAGGAGGAGACACGTGAATACAGCAAAAGAAAGCCGTGCATTACTGGCGTGAGGGGTGGCTCGCACGGAGGAGCATTGGACAGCAGAGCATAAATGTGTCTCTGCACGTCCTTGGTGGGAATCATCACCATTTTAATGCCAGAAGTAGTTCTGTGCAAGTGATTTGAAATTTTCTTTTTGCAGAACATCATTAAAGCAAGATTTGCATCATTAAAAAAATAAGGGTGTTGAAATATGATTGTTATCCATTTAAGCAAATGTTTGCTTTCATATAGAGAAAAGGAGGTGTCAAAATGTAGACTAATGTCAATTTTTTTCTTCATATATTGGGGTTAGAGTAGGTACAGTATATTGGGCTGTTACCTGTATCAATGTTGGTTTATCTTTAACATAAACTGGCATCAGTTTTAACAGGATAAGGTGTGCAAAATGTTTGTACTAAGAATTAAATTATGAGATACTGCGGGATATGAACACATAAGTAAAAGAAGAAAAATACAGTAATGGAAACAGTTTCTGTTGTAACATGCTTATACCTTTACTCTCTTGAATAACCATCAACCTTTGATTATCATTAGATTTTGCAGTATGGAGGTTACAGGTAAAGGTGATTTAAGATTTAGAGTATAAGTAAAGTTCACGATTATAATATTATACATGTTTTATTTCACAGGTTGAGTTCCTTGGAATACTCAGAGTTAGAGCGAAAAATTGTCAACCCGGTTGTGAATGCTCGACAAGTTGTAGTGCAACAAAGCCTCTCAGATCGCTTTCTTGAAGCCTTCCTGGAAATTGTAAATTTAAACCCTAAAGTCAACATTATGGATGTGAGTAGTGTCTTTAAAACTAGGGTAAATTATCTTCCAGATTTGTATAATATCTTACTTATTAAGGCATGTCATTAGAGGTTACAGCAATTGGGAATAATCCTTTCATGTCTGATTAATTTTATAAACTGTCCTCCCATATGTGCAGGAAAAAAAGGCAGGGAAATTGAAACACACTGTGACGTTGGTTGTTATTAAAGGGTTAAAAATAGGACAGAAAATACTCGCAAAAAGATACCCAAAAGAGTGAGTAGAAACTGCATTGCAAATGAAATGGGGAACAAGATATGACATGAGAATAAAGTACTGTACTAATGTTTTTAAGTTGAATTAAGAATTTAAGGTTGGTGAAATATAAAAAAAATAAATTCAGGTAAAAGCAACTACTGTATAATATCAACATTTTGAAGGTAGATACACTTTCATAGTTATGGTGTGTGGGTGGCAAGGAAACAGAAATTCTAAGTGAAATGAAATACAGTATTTAGGAACTACTGTATATACTATAGCACCAGTATGGTAAGAATGGTATTGATAAAGTAAAAGGTGAAAATATAGTAATGGAGAAGACAGTAGCTAAATGTGGAACACCGAGGCCCATGGAAGTTGGGGAAGAGGTTGAGTATGGGGTGTGTTGGAAGATAACGAAATTCATAACGAGACACATGGACAGTTTAATATGAGAGGGAAGAGGCAAACTATTCAAGAGGGGGATGGGGGATGGATGAATTAGTATTTGAACTTATAAGGATTTTTGTATCAGTTGCTTATTACAGAGGAATGTTTGTAACTTAGAATGAGTGATAGATTGTATCCTTAGAAGAGGACATGGAAATGTAAATCTCATTTATGGGCCAAGTAAGTTATTGAGAATCAGATTGGTGTGTTGGAGCCCTTGATAAGTTCTCCGATGCTCATCCTTACCGATCAGCTATGTTGTGTATGTTATTAGCTGCCAAGTTGCTCTCACTGAAAAGACACCATTTACCTTTGATTCACATTGCTCTAATTAACAGGTAATATGCTGACTCCTTGTTCTGGACGGAGAAGCGGGTGGGAACTAACAGATAGGAATGATATAAATTTGAATGGTTTATGGATTAACAGATTTTATGTATGTCATTTTTGTTTATGTGTTTTAATTATTTTCAGGAATCAGTCATGTGTATTGGGTGTATGGAAGTGGCAGCTAATATTAAACTACAGCGTCAGTGTGGAACAACAAATAATGGTTCAGGGAATAGCTGTGTTGCCTGTTATTGTAGACCAATGTGGTGTGTTTCCTGTTTAAGTAAATGGTAAGGATTATTGCATGAATTATTATTATAATTTTGAGGGAAGACATGTTGCTGCTGGTTGATGCTAGATTTTGTGAAGCAACCATTGTCACCTCATAAAACCTAACAGTACCCATCAACAACATGTCCTTCCTCAGAAATCACTTGACTGCTTGCTCTTCGGGCATTTGTGCACATTGCTACTCCCTTAATGCCCATCCACCTATCATCCAGTTTGGTTTGTCTTCTCCCCATTCTTCCATCTCCTTCTTGGTCTTCCCCTCGCCCTCTTACCAACCACCTTAAGTTGCAGAACCAGGATATTTTATAGCATGCATATCTCCATGCTAAATTTAATCTTTCTACTTTTAAAACTAGCCAGAGATAGTGGACAGACACATGCATAGGCACAGTGTCCTCATATATATATACCTGTAAATCGTTTTCATGCATTTAGTATGTGCCAAAATATCTTTTTGTTATAACAATGTTAAATATGAAATTTACACAGGTTTGCGGCCCGACAAGACCAGAACCATCCAGAATCCTGGCTATCGTCAAGAGCACCTTGCCCAACCTGCCGTTCACCGTTCTGCCTCCTTGATGTCTGTATTATATCTGACCACTGACATTGGAAAACAGAATGCCACTGCATTTAAAAATTTAGAGATAAGTAAGATGATTATTTGCACTGATAGTAGCATTACCACTCTTCATTGTGACCAAATAATGCACAACTTTTTCCTTCACTTAATATTATTTTATATTTACATGTGTCATTGTTTTCCTTGTGTCCTGTTTCTCTGGCATCATGGTTTTTCTCCCTCTTATTGTTTTCCTTTATCTACTTTGTTTGTTTACATTCACTTCCTTTTTGTTTATTCAGTACCTCATCTACTTCCTCCAATTACTTATTTACTTTCCTTTTATTATTTTTTTTTACCCCTTTACCCATTTCATCTTCATTTCTGTGTGTATGCTTCTTTTATCTTGTAAACTAACTCAATTTTACTTCAGTTTTGCCAACACCAGGTACAGTACTGTAGTAGTCTGAGCTTGTCATCTTTTCTCTAATTATATGTATTGTGAACCCTCAAAGATTCAGACCCGGTAAATCCAGATTTCGGGAGATTCGCACAAAATTTGGGAGTTCCACAAGCTAAGAAGCCTCCCTAAGAAGCATTCCCAAAACAGAGCAAAGATCATCTTAGGTCCATGTAATTAAGATGTCAGCGTGCGGGACACAGGTGCCCGAGGAGGGAATCATAAACAGAGTTGTCAATTGTTGTTCACTCTAGTAATGATACAATGTTTTTTATTATGTTATCATAGGTAAATGCATGGTTTATATAATTTGTTTATCACTGTGCCCATCGCCGTTTTCAAATTGAACTACAAGATATGTATTTCTCCCTTATGTATATTTTGATCGTACGCCTGGCAACGGAAGCAAGTGAGTGACCACTAGTAAGAGCATCGTCTGCTCTTGTAACGCTCCTCACTCCCTGCAATATTTCACTGAATTTACTTTTATTATTAGTGTTTACTGATATAATAGTGCTTAATAGTGATTAATCATGACACTGTAACCAGGTTAGACTCGTCACTGTAACCACCAGGCTACTGGGCCAAGCTGTGAGTGTTATGGTTGTTTTTCAACTCGCATTTTTGGGTAGATATACGTAACTTTCTTCATTTATTTTTACTTGGTTATATGCACACACTGTCCTACATACATGTTATGAAAAAGTAAAAGAAGTAATTTTCCAAAGGGCAAACACGTAATGGGACGAGAGTGCAGAGTGTAGGGGGTGGGGAGTGTTGCTAGGGAATCGGCGTCCCAGCTGGTCTTCATTACTATTGTGAAGCAGGGAGTGTATGCAAATGGTGACTGTTAAACTTTCATTTGACTTTTATTAAAAGATTTGGCAATACAATATTTTTTGTTGGTTGTAACTTGTATATTGGTATTATTTTTATTTATTCCACACATTTCCTGGAACTGTGTGTATTATTTTAAGAAAACTATGGCTACAGGAGGAAAATACACACTAAAGTTTTTTCCTAAATACAGTACTGTACTTACTCCTTGCTGTATTTTTGGTGTTTTTTATATAATTATTTATCGTTTTCATACATTTAGTACATTTGCCGGACAGGTGGTCCCCCCCCCCCCTTTAGTCCAAATCTCTGAGGGTTCACTGTATTTGTACTGTACATACCATGTATATGTGTCTCCTGGTCTCATCAATAACTATTACATTAAGGACTGATACTTAATTCCTTTTTCACTTCTTTTTCTGTGTACTTTATGCTCTTTAATTAGATGAAAAAGGGGCTCTGTTCACTCTAATTACCGAAAAATCCGAATTAACCGAGTTCATTATATTTTGACAGTACTTATACTGTATTCGACAATTTTCAAATTTTTTTGTTCAGTTATCCGTTTATTTTCTGTTCAGTTTTAGCATCTTATTTGTATCGTTCAGAAGATTGTTCTTCATTACAGTATTCCAACCAACAACCACACTCAGTTTCCATGCCTTGGCTGTCACATAAACTATTCAATTTATAATTACTGTGCAAACATATATATTTTTTAAATGTACATACAGTAATGATAAAATAAAAATTACAGTATAAATATATATATTTACATT
This sequence comes from Homarus americanus, assembly GCF_018991925.1. Taxonomy (NCBI): domain Eukaryota; kingdom Metazoa; phylum Arthropoda; class Malacostraca; order Decapoda; family Nephropidae; genus Homarus; species Homarus americanus. The sequence continues at coordinate 10,218,398 of NW_024735554.1, forward strand.
GTGAGGTGAGCTGATAATATGTAGATGATATATAAATCCTGGGAGAACACTAGCGTCCAACATGTTTGCCGCACAGGTAGTAAACAACAGGGTGTCAGACTTATGGACATCCATGATGCAATAATAGTTTATGTACGGTTTTATTACAAATTGCATTCAATTTACTTTCTCAAAATCTTGCAAAATATTTCAGATTTATATTTCCACCAACACAATTCTAAAAAAAAATTGGTTTATGACGCTAAGCATCTCAACTGATGAGGTGGCAGTGCCGCATTAACCTATGCATGCGCCGGTGATCCGCTCACACATGATAGCAGCATTGACCCAAGATTACATGCCACTAAGACGATTCCTAAGTAGACGATTTCTTCCCAGTGGATGATTCCCGTAAAGATAATTCCCAGAAAGACAAGTCCCACGTGGACAATTGCTGTATAGCTAAGCATCGTTCATACATCACAAATTCTATTAGAAATGCTGTGTTTATTATGAATTATATTAGGATGAATAAATTTTAGGAACAAAATATGAGTTATACTGTACATATTAGGAATAACAAAATACAACATAAATTATATTAGGAATGCATTATTATAAAGATTACTGACTCTTTCCTCCCAAACTACCGGTAATGCAATAGCCTCCATCAACATATTGACAGTAGAACTTATATAAATGTGGGCTATTTACATATACAGTATTGTATAATATTACACTTCCCGAATTAACTAGATAATCAGCAACTAAGCATACCTTATCTCTACCTTTTCACTTGTTGGATGACATTCCTATGTTCTCCACGCACCTCTGATTGCACGGGTCATCAGCAAGTTCCCAGCCCTCTGTGGACTTGACCCCCATACTGTATCTCACTTGCGACAGATGTGTTAAAGGAGCTCTGTAAATTACTGTACCTCCTATATTCACAGGAGGTACAGGGTACCAGTTGGAAGGGACAACAACCAGTACACTAAATGACCTTCTATTTCCACCTGTTTTAGCCTTGACGCTATTATGAGGTTACCTGATGTCAAGTGACCTGACCACAGGTCATGTGAATATTATACTTGTCAACCTTACTTACAAATGAATAACATTAAATTATTAAATTAATAACAATTCAAATTGAGAAGCATCCAAGTGAAAACACGATCACCCAGATGGGAATTCTCCAGTTTAATTGACAGGCCAGAATTTTCAAGCCCGTCACTGGGCGAACTTTCAAAACCGCTCGGTTATTTTGGATTTATTCTAAATTCAAATCGTTTAATTCATATTTCTATGTATAAATGTATTTATTTCTGCATTTAATTTAATTTGGTTGCCATTTACTGTACAGTTTCTTTCTGCCTGCAACTTGTCATTTCCCTGCACAATTTTATTTTAATTATTTACTCCGTAATTTGATTCAGTCAAGTATAACAGTACAGTATCAGAATTTTCCAGTGAAAAAACATTGCATTTTAATTAAATACCCTACAATCCACTGCTTTTCAAGTATAAATGTGTAGTACTGTACAGGGGGCCCCCCAAATTCGCAGGGGTTAGGTTCTCAAAATGGCTGTGAATCGCCAAATCCGCGAATAACATTTGCAGATTGGGGGTGGTTACATTTTTACTTGTATACAAAGAAATGTATATTCCTTTATGTGTTTGCCCTTTGGACAATTATTTCCTTTATCTGTATTGTAAATATGTAACACATAAAACACATACAAATAAATAATAATGGGAAAAATACTCTCACATAATTATCAGAAACAAATTTATTAAAAATGTGACAGTTCACCCTCAAGTTCGTGCTTTAATAATAAAGTAATAGAGCATGGACTTGAGGGTAGACTGTTACATTTTAAATAAATTTGTTTCTGATTATATTTGTGAGAGGATTTTCCAATTATTATATATTTGTATGTGTTTTGTGCATGTGTGTCTACACACACACACATATTTACAATACTACAGGTAAAGGAAATTACTGTCTCTAGAACAAATGGCTCCCTGTCCCAGCCGCGAAAATGCCAGCAACTTTAAAAATACCCACAGACATTCTTGGGTACATCTAGGGTGTCATCTGCGAATAATAGAGGACTGCGAAATAAAAATCCGCGAACTTGGGGGGTTTCCTATATATACAGTACAGTATATAGAATTTTTTTTAATTATGCAGGCATCCCTCAATTTATGAAGGATCAATTTACAAACAATTGCAGTGAGGAATTGCTAAAAATTGAGAAAAAATTTTGAATTACATAGCAAAATTTTTTAGTTACAAAATTTAATCTGACGTAATGGATTTTATTTTCTGAATTACCTTCAGTATATCATTAAATACAAAATAATCTGTAATATGTAGACACTAAAAATAAGTAATGTACTGTATGAAAAAGAGAGCTTATTGAAAGTGTTGTTATAGTCATCTTGGCTCACAGGACTGGTACAAGAATTAATAACCAGACATTGGCCCGAGGATCATAGCTGTGGGGGCACCGATGTTTACATCCTCCTGCAGTGTTATCTGATGTTGGGAGGACAAAGTAGCTAATTATTGTACCCTTGTACCGTTGCGAACATAAGTAATGATACACATCGTGGTGGCCATGGTGAGATCTGGCAGCTCATCAATAGTAAACAAACCCACAGGATTTGTAAGTACAGTGTAGTTAACTTTTTTTATGAATTAGCAGATGTTTGTAACAGGTGTGTTGATTGGTAGCTTAAGCAGTCACTGTATTTTTATTTTGAATTAATTTATACTGATTACCAATACAAAAAAAATAAAAATGCTAGTTTGAGATGAATTGTCATACACAGTACAGTGCTGTATTAGAAAGACAGCATGCAAGGCCGTATGGTGAATACTCGTATATCTTTTCAGTTCACAAAATAGCGTCGTCCAATCCTTCCTCCATCCTTTCCATCCCGTTCTTTACAGACTGATGAGGAGACATAAACTTCCAGTTGAAACAAACACTAAGAGTTCAGGCAAAGTCTAATATCTTTCATAAATAAGCATTACAGGTATTCAGTTTGCTAACTTTCATTCTCCACTCTGATGTCCGTGCAATTCCTTTTATTATGTTAATGTCATAGCATCTGCTACTGAAGTGATTAATTGGTCCATAGAAAGCATGACATTCCCCTGAAGGATTCCCTATGGCCTTCTGAGCTCCCACTCATGCCCACCAATCCTTGAGCCCATCCGTTGGTCATGCAAGCCTTAGATTGCATTCCTTGGTATGCTTCCGAGCAGTTTTGTAAACATGCAGTTTAATGAGTGTCATTCTGTGGATTCATGCGTTGCAGTTTTTTACAGCTGAACATATTTTCAAAAGCTATAAAACACTAATTAATTCTGTGAAGTCCACCTAACTAAACTGTAACTTTTGTTTCGGAATAAAGTTTGGTTTAGATAATTATTATGTATTTATTACAAATTAGCAAATATTTAAACTTGATAGTGAATTAGTATTCCAGAAAGTCTTTAAGAAGCCATTTTCTCAAAAATATTGAAACTAAATTTCACAATTTAATGTTCATTCACATGGTTCTCATATCTTATACTGTACATATATGGCTATGCTTTGGTAATTGCAACAATCATTTATAATCTTATTTAAGAGTAATTCTTTTTCCATAGATTTGTGTTTATTGCACATATATTTCTGGTTAACACAACAGAAAGGAATGATGGTCAATAATTTTATTAAAGTGTCATAGGTAGTGACAAGATTAGTTTGAAAACATTAACAATATAAAAAAATTGCATTCAGTACTCAGTTCAACCCCTATTTCTGTTCAATACAGTACACACTGTATCCAACAATAAACCTTTGCCCAAGTCATTCTCAGTTTTTGTGAAATTTGAGTTGGGTTTAGGCCTCTCCTCATTATCCCAATGACCATGCTTTCTTGGCTTACTTTCTTGCTGTAATGGTTCATTGTCAAGGTGTCTGTACTCAGGCTTAGTAATTGTGTGATGCCATTCTCCACTACCAATCAACATTACACCTCAGTTTATCAGGATTTTAATGATAAAATTTAATAAATAAAGAACTGTTTATTCATTAATAATTGCCTCAATATACAATTTGATTCACTACCTTTATTCAGAACCTTAAATGTATACAATTTACAAAATGTTATATAAGTACAGTGTACAGAATATACTATGAAAAAATTATGTTCAATAACTCGCAATATTCCAAGAAATGATGACGCAATCTTGGAATGACATAACACATACGACCCATACGAGATGCATGGAAGGTTCTGCCCGTCCCCGGTGATTGCCAGGCTAAGTAGTTGAATGTGTCACATCTCCCAGAGGATGGTTTGTGTGTGGAAGAAGCTATTATTTGTACATGAAATAATATACATTACGTATCCTGTATCAGTAAATGTGAGGAATAAATAAAGAAATAGTGCATTGCCATTTGGCAATCTCGTCACTAGCACAAGACAGCAGAGCTGTGAGAACCCCACTCCCTCACTACTCTCTTGTCCTAGCTCCCACACATGTAATAAATGTTTAATCCCTTTATGTTTTTAACCTTATGATAATAGTATTTTTTTTTTGCTCATTCTGTATGAACAATTGTGTGCATGTAACAGAGTAAAAAAAGAAGAAGAAAATTACCTATATCTATCCAAAAATACAATTTGAAAAATAACACCAATGTAACTCACAGCTTGGCCCAGTAGGGGAGGATATCACTGACACCTCACCCCCACCACCCGCTCCCTCTCCCACAATCTACACTCTTACTCCCATGGTTGTAAGAAATTTTTTATTCTCATTGTTTTTGATCTTTTAATAACCTTTTATTTTATTTATTTTTTGCACATTCTATATGAACAATTGTGTGTGCATGTAAACAGTATAAAAAAGAACAAAATTACGTACTGTATATCTATCCAAAAATACGAGTTGAAAATAACAATAAAGCAGCTCACAGCTTGGCCCAGTAGGGAGGATGAGATCCCAGTCTTGTACCTCCCTCACCACTCCTCCTCTCTGCCTCTCCCACAATTGGCTTACTCCTGCTGACATGATAAATGTTAATAATCTTGATTGTTTTTTAACTTATGATAATAATTTCTTATATTTTTTTCACGGTCTGTATGAAAAATTGTGTGTGCATGTAACAGAGTACAGTAAAAGAAAATTAATAAAAATACATTTATACTGTAGTATCAACTCGAAATTACTAGTTGAAAAATAACAATAACACAGCTTCGCCTTGTAGGAGGAGAGGTATGGCAATGTAGCTACTCTGACATCTTGCTTGGTGACCTGCCAAGTTTACACACACACACACATTCATGTTAGGTAAATGAATGTAAATTTTTGTTTTGTATAAATTTATAGTTTTTATATTTTTATTTTGTATAAATTGATTGATTTTATGTCTATAAATTATTTGAGTTATTTAGACATTTAATCATTATAGTTGTAGGATATAAAACTTGTTTGGGCTCTTCAAGGACTCAGGAAGGGAACATATTTTTCTCCATTAAGTTATTAATATCAATATACAATTGATCACTTAGCGTTGGCTTTTGGAGGTCCCAAACCTAATCTTGTAATGGTCATACTTGTGTTCGCAACTGTATGTGTACAGTACACTATAAAATGTTAAATGCATAAGATGTACAGGGTACTGTAGCATTCAGTGTTCAGTTAAACCCATAGCAAAATTTATATTCAGTAAAAGCATAATGTGTATGGGAACATTAGCTGGTGCATCATTGTGGAATAAAAAAAATGTTGGTTAGGCCTCAGCCAGTGGCAGAGGCTCTCGGTAATTATCGTACTGTGCTTCTCAGTAACATTTATTACTGTTATAGTCAGTTGAGCCTGATGTTATGGTTAGGTTGTAGCACTTAGTAGTTATGACTACATGTAGTTAAAGTCAGTTACTTGAAGACACTTTAATTATCAGGGAGTTTATTGAAACACAACAGTGTTTGTCCTTTATTTTGTGTAACACTATATAGATACACTTAAGATATAATTACAGGAGCTGTAACTGAGAATTGCTGTGAGAGTGATATGGATGTGCTCTCTCTGGTACAGTATAACCAGTATGTATCTGGTGCCAGGTGCCCAGGTTCTCTTGAGTTCACAGAAGTCAGCATCTTAGAGATCAGTAAGCTGACCCTTGGCACTGCTCTGAATGAGGGTTGTCAAGCATGGAATTACTAATTAATGCAAGAAATATAGTGAGAAGCATAATAAAAGCAAATTACTGATGTTATTGTTTGTTATACATAGATTATGAAATTATAATTTCTTACTTACTATACTAATAACAAAGATGCAGTAGTCAATAGGTTAAACCAAATATTCTTGTCAGTGTTCCTTTTAATTTTCAGTGAATAAACGTATTTGCCAATAATAATACAGTACTAGTAATAAATATAGTATAAATCTTGTTTCTCATTAAGTATGTGCTTCCAAATGTCTTATTTGTCATTATAAATAAGCTTTGGGCATATTTTTTGTTGGAATATATCTTCAAATGCAGTACAGTACTGTATACAGTAGTATGTAATAATGGAAATCAGTGGGAAAATTACATTCACTTAAAGAAATATCAATTTACAAATGGTTTTCGGGAATGGAGAACTCTGTTAAATTGAGGGATGCCTGTAGTTATTAGAATCATATAAACCATAGGTACAGTACATGGTATGATTATCTTTTGGGGACAGCAGTGTAAAAGGAGTAAATGAGCTGAAATTTTGTTTTTCTTTCGTGGAAGGAATTGTACACATTGGCACACTATACACACCTATTGTAGTAGATTATTGTTACGTAAAGTTAATTTCATAATTTGATTTGGAAAGTGATGCCAACTGTCTTTTTGTTCACATAAATGCAATGCATTTCCTGTCTTTGCTAAGCCCTTTCTAAATGCAATTGCTGTAATACATGGTAACATAATTATCACTATGACCAGAACTGACAATAATTGACATTGGACAATATTTTTATTGTGCAATTTAAGTTTACACAAGATTACAAGTTGCCTTTTGAAAGTGCCAAGCAAACTCTCTTTAAGTTGTTTGTACAGTGTTGTATTTTTTCAGTACAGTAATTCAAATTTTAGGCATGATTCATTGGAGTCATAATGGTGAGCATACTATAGATATAAATGACCTGTTATTAAAACATTAATAATATTTATGTACTTACTGTAAATTCTTAAATATACCAGTGATGGACCTGTTTCCGTATTTCTCTCTATTTGCTGAATTATTTATTTTTGTTAGATGTTAAAAGATGTTATTGTTAGTCTGTTGAAATGTGAAATAGCAAGGATAGTTTATCCTCACATACTGAATTGTACTTCATCCCTAATAGGAGTACAGAGTGAAGGGTTAGCATAGCCTGGGAGTTAAAGCAACAATGGCTGGCTGACTTTATGCATACTATAGTACTGTATATATTAACATGGTGCCAATATTATGTAACCTTATAATCACACCAAGTTGTTTAGATATGATTAGAGCTTTATCCCAGTACCAAGTACAATTTCACTGTGATGTGTATTGGGCCTTCCTGTGTACCTACATATAACTTAGAGTTTCTGTAATAAATACTGTACTGTACTGTATTGTACAACATTATCAATCATATCAAACACCTTAATTCTCACCACTGTTACTACTACTACTTGCGATAATCTTAATATTCAGTACTACCGGTATTTTTTTTTAGGTGCAGTATGTGAAATTATAAATGATTATAAGTGATTACAAATATTTATTGCATGTGATACAGCTCATAACACTTGTTATTCATAATATAGTACCTTAAATATAATCATGAGTTCTATATTATTTTCATTTGTTTTTGTTCTCAGATACTGCACCAAAAATTAGTAGCTGCATTAAGTGTTATTAATATTTGGAACAAAGCAAATTTAACAGCTGGCCATTCCTGCTGCCATCCAGCCCGACCTCCTCACTTATCTACCGTCTTAATTTAACTTCTCGTCTAATTCAATGTCTTTCAAAAAATTTAGTGACTATACTGCAATAATAGAATAAGTAAACTGTAAAATTATAGTACACTTGTATTCACTACATTAGGTACTGTACTGTGTAAAAAAATGAAGAAACTCCTTCAAGGAGACTGTCATATGTGATATGAAATGAGCTCTTGACAAATATTGTTATTGGGAATTAGCCTATATAAAGTGGGACTATATCCCTAACTTATATATTACATTATTGTAAAATTACATAAAGAGAAGGATAACTATATTGTTAATCAGAATAAATTAGATTAATGACATTATTCATGTTGACAATTTGTGTTTGTTATTGAGGGTGTTAAAGTAACTAATGTATGATACTGTAGTTAATAAAAGTTAATTGATGTTAATATAGTAACAGATGAGAAATTTTCTTTTATATCATTTGTTATACAGTACAGTATTGTTCATTTATTCTTTGGGAGGACATTCTAATGAATACAATCAAATTTATTGCTGACTTATATTTTAGGGGCATGCTAAGCGTACAATATTATGAAAACAATATTGCAGCTCTTTTATAATATTGCAAATAGATTATTTTGCCAGATATTGCTGTTAATTCTTTCTTTAACTTTTATTCCTACACAAATATTGTAAGTCTTAAGTATGTTTTAAGAGTACTGTATGTCAATTGGGGTCTCTGTCAATTCGCTGTAAAGACAATCCATGGTGACCTAGGTGTGGGGAAGACCTCTGAAGCTCACCCTATTGCAAAGTGGAAGAAGGTATATGATGGTTGAACATTGTGTGTTATTTACCAAGTACTGTGCAGTAAAAAAAACATACTTTTGTACCCCTCAAATTCGAAATTTGTAGAATATATACCTGTACAAATGTTTCACAACAACGCTAACTTTTTCCATGTGCTATGCATATTATATGATCATTTGTTAGTGAAGAATGTCATTGTGTTTCAGAAGAAACTGATATGACTGAATTTCAATCTTAACTGTATATATAGATTGATGTAGAATAAGTTTTTCTTAAAAAATGACTGAAGCCTTATACAAGTATTAATATTTTCATAAATGATATGCTGTAGTACTGTATTGATAACATGAACAATACCAAAAATATATATTTGTTGTTATTTTGAATTTTTATTGACTACTGTATTTCAACTGAAATTAATTGCTTTCTAATTATTTTTTTTAATATTGATAATGAGAATTAGTCTATAAGAATAGGAAGTGGACATGCTAGGAGTGTGTCAGATGAAAATGCTAGAATGCTAGAAGATAACAGTGGTGAGGAATGGGTCTTGTAGCACGAGTATAAATAAAGAATATTTACTTGTACGTTTATAAACTTAAGAAGTGAAGTGTGGGATTGTAACATTTTATATGGTTTGATTTAGAGTACAGTACTGGATGAAGGCATTAGGCTTTATGCACTGATAAGAATGAAATTTGTGTAGTACAGTACAGTATCTAAGAGTACTGTACACTAAGAAATTACAATTAACAACAAAAAGGAGTGATTTTGATGGGTGATAGAGTGGAGAATGGTGTGACTGGTGGGTTTGGAGTCCCATAAGAGAACCTTGATGAAGTGTGAACAGGGAAGTCAATTGCTCCTGAAAGGTTCAAGGGGGGCCTTGCATGGCCAAACTATGGACCCCATATCGTGCCAGCGAGGACACAGCACGGATTATTTAGGAAAAACTCTTTGAAGTGCCAAGAATCACCTGCCCATAACGAGGCATGGAGTATACAACTCAGAAATGCCAGGACAGGACAAAGGACACTATGGATGATGATAAGTCTACATATGAGTAATTATGTAGTTAATGTGGATGGTGAGGCTGTGGAGGAGTGTGACGATACTCGTGATGGGAAATCGTCTACGCGTTGGCAACTATGCCAACTGTGGGAAGGCAAGAGTAGACCGTGAGAGGACAGCACTTTGGACAACAGGGAACAATGTGAAGTATCATCAGTTACTGACAGTGGAATAAGTGTGGCAGAGGTGCAGGAGGTTGAAGTGGCTATCCTACGCTCGATGCAAAGGGAGTGTTATCCAGACAAGATGAAAGCTGTTGCTAGGGGTATGCTGAGGGGGCAAAGTGAGCTTTGCAGATTAGAGCCATTTTTGGGCAAGGATGAACTAATCAGGGTGGGTGGCCAAATGAAGAATGCCCCCTATCAATGGGGCATCCAGCATCCGATCCTACTTCCTTATCAATACAGTATCACATCACTGAAATCTTTGTGCGGAACATACATGAAACTCAGGCTGGACACTGGAGGAGAACACATGTTGGCGTGTTTACGGCAGAAGTTATGGATTCCCCAGTGTAGCCGGCTGCTGAACAAGATCACTTGGCTGTGTGTGGTGTGCTGCTGGATCAACTGGAAGCTTGTGAAACAGCATTAACTGACTTACTGGGGAATCGAATTACTCCAGGTAAGCCACTATTTGTTTAACCAGGGGCGTAAACGTCTCAAGAGGTGGGGATGTCTGTTCACGTGCCTGACTACTCATGCTATAAACCTTGAAGTTCTTGCTTCGCTAGATGCTGAAACCTTTCTCAACGCCTTAGTGAGATTCTCGGCCCATAGAGGTACCACAGAACATATTTGTGCTAGACGATGAAAGTCTTCAGACCCTTTTTTGCGAGGTGGGAGCTTTAGTGAATGAACGGCCGATTACCCCTATTTCAGATGATGTCAATAATCTTGAGGCACTCACGCTTATGCACATTATATGCCCTGGTACATGCACTCTCCCCCTAGGTGGCCTACTGATGGAGCAGTCGTATCGCAGGAATACTTGCCTTTGTTGAGAAGCTGCCAAACCCATCTCAAATCATGGTGCAACTTTCGATCAAATGACATGGTCATCGTAGCTTAGGAGGCCAACTCTAGGAACCAGTGGCCACTCAGCAGAGTAATAGAAGAAAAACCTGACAATGATGGACTTGTGAGACATGTCAAGAAAAATACCTTTTTTTTTCGGGGATTAGCCCCCCCCCCCCCCCGGGCACAGGTCACTGACCCACATCGGGGCCTGGGGGGCGAAAATGTTGCACTTAATGTAGTGGATTCCTCCCCTACAAGCACCGAACCTTCTCGAATTCCTCAGCCTACGCCTCCAGCGCTGCCCACGGAGCGGGGGTCAACTATCTATCCACGCCTACCCCCGCCTTATAAGGCCTGACACCGCTGTGACCACTCTCTTTCTACTCAGTGCCCAGCAAGCAACACCTCCTCCTCTGCGCCAGTCGTGCGGCTGCCGCTCCCGCCAGCGACCTTGGCGTCCCTCAAGCCGCGTGCCCTCACTCTGGGCACCCTCACCACCCAGCTCTCTCTACTCAATGCTTATTACCATGCTACCTACCCAGCAACAAGCTACATTGTACATCCAATACCCTATGTATACAGTGAGCACATTGTGAGTTTCCTATCTCCATCCCATCCTGAGTGTGAACTAATATCTCATACCCCCACAATGTGTTTGCCCTATGGTAAAACTCTGTCTCCTAGAAGGCATTTCGGCAATGGAAAACATACTTCTTCTGGGTACGTAGACATGAAGTGATGGACTTCTAATGAACCATGAACATTAATGAGGAACTAAATCACGGTCGGGCGTGGGGGGGGGGGGGGGGGGGGGAATTGACCTTGCTTAACTCTGGTGCTCGGGTGTACTCCCGCCTCCGCCCTATTCCTCATCCTATGACCTCAAATGGCTGTCCATTTCAACTTCAGTAGTACAGGATGCAAGGGGGTGCCCAATAAAATAGCCCCTCGCACGGCAAATTGTAAACTTAAGTACTATAGTAACTTTTCTATACTATCAATTTCAATCCTTGTTTTGTCTGGGCTTGCTTGCTATTTACCTGGTTAAGGTGTAGTGGACTCCATCCCCTACAAGGGACGACTTAAATACGGCCATGCCTACGCCCTACAGGAACTCTGAGCAAGCTACACCTCACCTAGTAACTCATTAGCACTACTCTGTACAACAATATATATACAGAAAACGCATCGTGAGTTTCTATTCTACCTCATTCCTGAGTGTGAGATATCTACATGTACGTACGTTGTGTGGCCATACAAAGAGATAATAGACATCTAAAGATAATTGACTACTGGCCACAATACAGTACAGTACGCTACAAGGGAAAACTGATTCAACAAATAAAGTTTTTTCTTGCCCCCCTACAACACCTGTACTAACTCTTATATCATCTTTGTACATGATTAATACAAATTGTGAGTTTTATTGGTAAATCTTATACAGTAGTACTTTATGATGTTAAACTTGACAAATAAAAAGTTTTAGGTTAATTTTAAGCACATAATTACATACAGATTAAGTAACATAATCTCGGAGACTTGTATATCATAGTTGATTGCCCCAATTATAAGCATAAATAATAATGTACATTACCAAAGCAATTTAATGGTTTAAAGTTTGCGGTGGTAATATATTCATAGAGAAAAACATACATAATTATTCTATATCTTTGCATATCATATTAAAACGAACAAATATAATGAAATAAGATGAATACAACGAATTAGCTTCAAAATCTATTAAAATATCAAGGCTGTTTTATAGCAGTTTTTAAATAGTTAAATGTTCTCCACTTTTATATTCTCTATGAGTTAAATCCCCAACCCAAACATAGAGCAGCAGGTGAAGTACAGACTGTGAGCGGCTACCGTGAGGAACAGACGCGGGTGAGAGCAGCTAGAGGCGCCCACCATGACGTAAGTACTCTACTATATTACCTCACTTTATCATGGAAAACAGTGCCTTGGACTTAAAAGAAAGTATGTATGGATGACTGCGTCTTCTAAATAGCCCAACCTATTATTGGTGTGCTGTCTTGAGGAGTTTCACACTAAGTTCAGTGGTGGTGGGACGAGAAAACACTTAAGAAAATAGCAACTAGGCTGAGTACCACTCTTGGTGGATTAAAAAAAATCATTGAGCTAAGTTTGATTTAACCAAGGACAGGTCACCGTCACTCATTCATCTAAAATGGCATTTTATGTAGTTTGCTTTGTATATTTATTGACCTTGCCCCCTCACTGAAGATGGGTTCTGCATTAAAGCTCATAATTTAGAGAAAATCCCAAAGAAAACAAGCCATTCTATAGTCTGTAACGACTGTGTAACTAGAAGTTACAACACAGTAACGTAATTTTGTTAAACAACATAAATGTGTTCATAGTACAGTACAGTACACTGTATTTTCACAGTTTTAGAATCATATTGGGGGTTGTGGCTTACCTTAAAAGAAATTATGACAACCTGACACAAACTAACAAAACACCTACACTAACTTAAGTTACTTAACAAGAAGGTAAGTGGTTGGTTATTTCAAATAAACCTAACTTATCAAATTCATAAATGTTCGACCACTTCTCTGCCTTATTATATATATATATATATATATATATATATATATATATATATATATATATATATATATATATATATATATATATATATATATATATATATATATATATATATATATATATATATATATATATTGATAAAATCACACAGGGAAAAGGGAAACGATGGATATTTTTGTTTAATGCATGAAATACAATTCTTGTTGGGGGGGGGTAAATAAAAGTATGCCATGGGTATTTGCACACTTTAGTGCAAATAACATCCGTGGTATTTGCACACTGTAGTGTAAATCTAACCTAACCTGGGCCAATTTATAGTAGTGCACCATTCTTTCTTTTGATATTAGAAATGTGTAAAAAAAAACATAGAAAATCACCAAAAACCTAACCTAACCTAATCAGGGGGAGCCCCCCCATGTTTAGGTTAGGTTAGATAGAACGGTGCACTAATATAAAAAGATCCTAACCTATTTCATGGTATTATGGAGCCATTAGTGTGTGGGTCAGGCACTGGCAGGGAAGGGATTTAATGTAAAGTGTGCAAATGCCATCTGCCTTATTTTCACTAACATTTGCAAAAAATACCACATGCATTATTTTCACCAAAGTGTGCAAATACTGCATACTGTACATTATTTTCACTCAGGTGAACATATACTAGCTTTGATAAAAAAGGGTGTTAACCATTTCAAAGGCAGTTTATCAGAACCAATTGGTATTATCCCAATCAGATAATTTATAGTTGCCATAAAATATTTGGTCAGATTTTCTTAACATATCTTTAAGCACCCCAAAGGAAATAAAGCTTTTAAAAACTTCCTTGGTTAAATCGACTAAATGGTTACTGATGTTTGTATAATTAGCATTCTCTGTATGCATGTTGAACCATTGTGAACTTGTATGGTGATTTTACATAATAAATACAGTACATTGTATATAGTATGTCTATCAGTTTATCTTCAAACGATGTTTTCTTTAACAAAGTGGATATTTGACCGGGATTCCTGGCCGAACAACCAATGGCTATTTGATCAGGACACACGGAGCTTGTGTATGATTTTATGATACTGTACTATGACTTTAATGGGACTCTGGTCAGGATGGCTGTGGGCATTACAATAGTTTGCTTTGGTCTTCCTGTAATTTTTTGGAGTTTCCATCAGATTTAATTACTGTACAGTTCACGCCTTATTTTTGTGTGGTCAGCAAATTTACTTATGTGGAAGTTAATAGCTTTCTTTATTGTTAATGTATACAGGTCAGGGCTGGATCCAGAACTCAAATTTGGCTGATGCACTCTCAGTTTTTGTAGTTGTGGCTAGCCCAGCACTATGACAATGCCATATTTTTAATAAATAATTAACTAATATTTATTTTGATAAATGTACAGTTTGTTTATCCAGATATTTTAACCTACAGTTTTTTATAAAATAAAATGAAGTAAGACTGTATACTGTACTGTACTGTATATACCTATCCTATACAGTACTTATAGTTTTATTAATTTACACAATACTGTTTATACAATACAGGTACAGCATTCCCATTATATGAACTTTCTAGATACGAATTTTCGCTTAAATGAATTTCATAAACTGACACCACTCTTTTGAGATACAAAAGCTTCCCCTGCTTATACGAATTCAAATTATGCGTTGCCGGGAATCAGCTGGCTTGGCTATCTTGGGGAGAGATACTCAGAGACATATTCCGCTCACTGATCATACCCCCCCCCCCCTCCTGTATCTCCTACAAGCCTTCATCCTTTCACTCACCATTCATTGTGCGTGTGAAATGATCTCTCTTTATCTATGTGTACTCATGCCATCTCTTTTTTTACAACTTTCGTTATGGTATCCAAGCGTTCTGTTGAATCTTTGGCTACCCGTACTACAACAAAGAAACCACGACAGGTTGTGAGTCTTGAGACAAAGCTGGAAGTAATTAAGGGACCATAGCTTTTGTATAGTGAGGAAGAGGTGTAAGGATCGATTATTAGTAGAAGTGAATATTCGCAGAGTGAACGTTTGTATAGCAAGGGATACCTGAGACTTTCATTGAATAATTGCCTGTAATATTAATATTATTACTACTATTCCAACTTGTAATAATGTACCATGATCTTCAAACCTTTTCCACTGTAGTAGTCTGAAGGAGCCTAATCTTAAAACCTAGTTTTAAATTTCCAGCAGTACATTGGTAGTTTTGAAACTGTAATGTACTTTTTTAATAAATATTGGTCATCAATAAACTACGAGCACAATACTGTATTGGATGTGAAAAATTGATGATATTGCCAATTCGGTTACCAACTTGTGAATACCATGATGTTCTATATATCACTACAAAATTGTAGCCTGTTAAAAAACTTCAATAAAGTGCATTTTTTAACTGTCTGCCGTATTTTTGTGCATATTCAGTGGTATATAACTCTTACTGAAGAACCAAAAGCAGTATATTCCCTTATTAAAGGCTTGGCGAGTGGTTAGGCACATGGGAGTGGATATTTTTAAGAAATATCTATGCGGTGTAGATATTTCTTAAAAATATCCCCCGTTAAGTAGGCAACCAATTATCTTTTATTACAAAATAATAAATGTGTTGCTTTGAGAAATTATCCTTAGATATCTAAAGTTGGATGTCAATAACCTATTGACTATAAATAAACTGTCTTTATTGAGTAATCTGGAGGTTCGCACATCCTGTAAGGCACAATGAGCTTAATGCGGTTCTTACTTTCCGGCTGTTTGGCAACGCCATCGTCAGGGGATGATAAAACAAAACATTGCACCTTCGTCCTTTAGTGCAAGAATTCTTGACCTCACCCGGTGATTGATATTTTGACAAATAAATTTTTTGGGAATGTGTGGCGCCGCGAATTTAGGATTCCAAAGTAACCCGATTTTAAGCAAGTCTCGGCATTAAATTTTAGGTTGCGGCAGAAAGTCTTAAGTAGCCCATATTGGGCGGGTAAGCCAAAGGATGTGGCAAAGTCCCATGAAATAACTAAGGATGATTTGCTTCCGTTGTAATTATACAAAATATCAATTTACTTTAAACGCACCGAACCATTGTTTGTTTTTGGTTTTATTTGATGCCGGCTGTTGTCCTGGGTTGCTATGTTGGGGGATTGGGTGTGCCTAAGGTATGTATTATTGTATGTTACTTTTTTTTACTTTTTACTTTTATCCTCTTCGCCACTGATCGGCTCGTTAGCCGCTTGGGCGATCGGTCACGTCTCTGATTACTTTTCCTTTTCATTTATCCTCTTCACCAAAAGATTGGCTCGCTAGCCGCCCAGGCAATCGATCACGTCTCTGTCACGCACTGTTGGCAAATACTGGGCATGCTACGGCTCCTGAATGCACCTGAACCCACTCCAGTGTTGGTCAAGTCCTGTCTTGAAAGAGCTCGCACTCAGTGCCGTCACAACACTCTCTGGTAGATTATTCCAAGAGTTTACAACCCTCACTCCGAAAAAGTGTGCCCTCACAGTTTTCTGGACTTGCAGCTTCTTCAATCTCGAGCTGTGACCCCTTGTGGGGGCGAGCGTCCGCCAGCTCCAAGTAAGGACACTCGACTGAGTAGTGCCCCCTGAGATGCTTATACACCTCAACTAGGTCACCTCTTGCCCGTCTGTAGTATAAGCTAGGCAAGTTCAGGCGCTCCAATCTCTCAGGGTAGATGAGGTGCTGAAGGGCAGGCACCAGTCTGGTGGCACTCCTTTGAACATTTTCAACCAACTGACAGTCCCTAGCATATCTCATGGACCAGATGGGGTGACAGTACTCCAGATGAGGAAGCACTTCACTCTTGAAGATCGTTACGAGGGACGGACCGTCTAGATATCTGAAGGACCTTCTTAAGACCCAATAATTTATTTGCCTGGTTTACCTTCTTCTCGCAATGGCCCGAGAACTTCAGCTCATTTTCAACATACACACCTAGGTCCTTCTCACATTGTCTCAACTAATGCAGTTTCTTCATCCCGTTGGGACATATGATACGCTTCCTTACTGTTGGTATGCCCCAGGTGCATCCTCTTACACTTCGTGACATTAAATCTCAGCAGCCATTTCTTTGACCATTCCTGGAGCCCACAGAGGTCCTTCTGCAGCTCTTCATAGTCCGCTTGGTTCTTAATTTCCCAAAATAACTTAGCGCCATCGGCAAACATTTGTATGGAGGTGTGTACAACGTCAGGCATGTCATTTATGAAACAAACAAACAAACAAACAAACAACAGCGGGCCCAATACACTGCCCTGTGGTACCCCACTTGTGACAGGTACAGATGACGATTTCGTGCCATTAATCGCCACACACTGCTTGCGGTCATGTAGAAAGTCTTCTACTGTATCCATGCTAGGACATTTCCCCGAATTCCATACCTTTCCAGTTTGATTTTCAGCCTATCACGGGGTACACTGTCGAAAGCCTTGGCAAAATCTAGGTAAATATTGTCAATATTACCACCCTGTTCCAGAATATGGGTCCAAATATCCAATACCTTGAGCAATTGTGTTAAGCAGGAGCGCCCCGGCATAAAACCGTGTTGGCAATCCTTTACAAGATTGTTTCTTATTAGATGTTCCATTGCGGCATCTCTGATAATACTCTCAAGTACTTTACATATTATGCTGATCAGGCTCACCGGTCTATTGTTGTTCATGGAGTGCCGATCGCCCTTCTTGAAGATAGGACTCACATAAGCCACTTTCCATTCACTGGGGACCATTTGTTCATCCAGGAATTTACAAAACAGGATCTTCAGGGGCTCTTCTTGCTCATTGCACAACTCTCTTAGCACTCTAGGATGCACCATGTCAGGGCCGGGACTCTTATGGACCTTTAGCCTGGACAGTTATTTCTAATACCCTCTTTTCTGAACACAATGTGGGTCAGTGCTGTGTCGAACCGTCTGTTCTCAAACGCAGGAAGGTTAGTTGCATCCTCTCTTGTGAACACCGAGAAAAAGAAGTTGGACACGGCAGTTGACAACAGTAATGACAGTCTAAGAAAATCGACTCGGTATAGTTTGAGCAGATAAAGCAAGGAGAAGCAGTGAATTGTTTCACTCGTACACATGCGCCACTGCAGCCTGAAATCAATAATAATGACCCTTATGAGTGTGTCATAACGGCGAGTTCCACTTGAGCCTGTGCCTAGCCACCCCCCTTGCAGTATGTACACTGTACAGGGTATGTGAAATCCGATTTCAGTTAAAATCAAAGCCTCTGATTTTAACCACATTATAATTTGCAACTTTCGGCACTGTTTGGCACCTGTAAAGGAGTATATTCTTCGTGGAAGTAATACTTTACATGTGGAGTGTGAGGCGTTTGATACACATACATACACGTTATTGTGTATCTTCCTAAAGTTAAAAGAAATCCGGTAAAACGATATACAGTACTCTTGTATGTCAATGTTAAAAATATTTTATCGTGAATAAAGTTCTTGCCTTTTCTCCTCAAATGACACGACCTACAAAACGACGAAAAGAGCTTGCCCAAGAAAGATAATGGAACAGCCGATAGTTAAAAGAATGTCGATAAATCTTATGAACCTCTCATATAATCGGTATTGTATATGTTTTGAGCTGCCATAAGTCACTGGTGATTAGGAACATGAATTTATTGTAGAGACGACTAATACAATGGCGAATTTAGTTTATCACACCTTCCAGTTGAGTTAATAATTTGGTGACCTTGGACAGACCCCCTGACGGAGACACGATGATCCTCCCCATACTGGCCAGATATTTTGTAAATAACATTGATTATGTGTTAAAGGAATATCCTTCCTTCCTTAGGCTTTAGTAAGCCCCTTGATAATATTTATACTGTATATACTAGTCACACTTGCTAGATGCTTCTGGTGTCATTGTACAGGGGTACCTAGTGACAGCACTAGGATCCCGCTTCCTCTATCAAGGAATAAACAATTGAAATTGAATTGAATTGACCTTGGACAGACATAAAGGTGCATCTAGCCGATTACCATTTATTATAGTCGCACACTTGTAGGAAGGTCTGGATACACTGACTTTGGTAGGCCGTATAGGCTAGGCTTAGATTCTCTAGCTGCCTTCAACTAAAACATACATTGGTCGCATCATACATCGGTTTAGCTTATCCTTTTCCGGTCGACCTTTTACTGTCCTGATTTGGGGCCTCTTATTCACATCCTTTGACACCTTCTCGGTAATATTGTGACTCGGTCTTCCTGGAGCCTCGTTATGACTTTGATAACTCCTAAGAAAGAGATGAGGTTTGAAGTTATAAGTAGACGAATTCATATAGACTATTGGTAGATACTTATTATAGGATAGTTCTTAGTGTTAAAGAGTGTTAGCGACGTGACGTGAACGCGCCGACCAGCAATGGAAGCTAGTGTTTAGTGGTAACCGGTGGGCAGCGTCAGCCAGGGCAGGAAGTTGTCAACTCATTGTTTAGGTTTTGGGCTTGAAGGGATTTTCTGAAACACACACACACACACACACACACTTTTTCAGCTTATTGGGGGGTTTGAGTATGTCTAACAGATTGAACAACATAAATGTGTCTGTCAGAGTGAAGTATTATGTGGTGGAAGACTTTTCCGTAAACAATTACAGTACGTTCTCCCCTCACCAGGTATAGGGAAAACTGATGTAAGAATATAATATTCTGGGCAGTGGTCAGGATTAAACGTGACTATGGTTCTTGCCTGTCAAGCGTATTTTCGTCGCCCCACCATGCCGTGTGATGATTAACCGGAAACTTGCCAACACAATTAGTCTTGTTTTGTTGGATTCATTTTGAAATTTAACCCTTTATAGGGCAGCAGCACACTTCGTTATATTAATCTGGCCAACGCCAGACGATTTTATTCCGCTGAGAAAAGCCCCTGTCTATAAAAGTTTAGGGCTTATTTCGATTAATAGGCGTGAACATTCTGAGGTCAAAGGTCAGAGTTAATATTACTGACACTGTTCGAGGGATCTTTATGACATAGATGTAATCAGTTGCATAAAATTTCAGATTCCGATTTGCCCCTACGCAGCACAAAGGCTAGTTTATTGTGTACCACCTTGCACTCTGGGTAAGGCGAAACGAAAAAGCATTACTGTGCCTAACGGAAGCTTGCGGAGTTTATGTTTGCCTTCTTTGACTTATTTAATTTACGGGCGAGAGTGCCTGTAGCAAGTTACATTAAGTTAAGGGAGAATAAGAGTATAACTATAGGGAGGATTCTCTGTACAGTTCATGTATTTATGGCAACGCGTGGTAGGTCCCTAAAAAAATGTCAAATGCCAGGCCTGTCTC
The DNA here is from genome assembly GCF_018991925.1 of Homarus americanus. Lineage (NCBI taxonomy): Eukaryota > Metazoa > Arthropoda > Malacostraca > Decapoda > Nephropidae > Homarus > Homarus americanus. Next base: position 10,239,133 of record NW_024735554.1, read on the forward strand.
CAGGGGTAATATTTGGTCAGGAAGGGACGTGATGATGACCCGTAGGTGGTCTGGGGACTAGCGAGAATGTAGTATGAGAGGGAATGCGAGTCGGGTCTGACGGTTCAACCATTGTGTGGGGCCGACCACAAAGCTTACATAATCATACAGTTCGTATAGTGCGGCCAGGCTCAGGGTTTTCAATATACTTCCTGGAGTAGTACATATAATCCATGATCAAAATGACCATGACATAACCCAGGAGCAATCTCGTGTGCACACAATCTGTTGAAAGAAGTCATGGGTTGATACTCTGTAATGACAGTTGTCATCTTAGTGGCGCAGTGTATCACATCCCTGATGTTTTAGATTCACGTTGTTGCATCAAGGCCGGAGGGGAGCGTGAAGTCTCGTTAGCGTGTCTGTACTGTCTTGGATGATAGGGGCAGGGCTGGATTCAGGAGTGGGCAGCTGCCCAGGGGCCTCCACAATCTGGGGGCCTCAACATATTACAATATTTTATTTATTTGTTTATTAATTTGGATTATTTTTATTTTCATTCTTTGAAATTCATGTTTATCTATTCCATCACGTAAAACTATGTTCAGCAAGAAGCGTGTTAGAAATTAGGCGAGCTACTCCTTGAAATTCATGAATACCTGGTTTTCCTGTGAACCGTATATTTTTAATATAACTGCATATGGCTTCAAAATTCTCCAAAGACGTCTTCAAATTTCAAAATTTTCCCGGAACTCCCAGATGTTTAGGTTCGCTTCACTCGCCACTCCACCCTCTTGGATAGGGGATTCCGTCGTTCATTGTGGACGTAGACAGCTCTTCCCAGTGTGTCAAGAAACCCATCGCAGTAGACAAGGAGTGGAAGGTACTTTAGGTGCCGTGGGGGTTTACAAGAGAGGAGAAGGTAGCGTCGATTTTTGCTGGGCAGATAAGTTACCGGTAGGACTTTGGTACAAACCTGCGACACATAGAACTGATGTCAGCTTCACGTTAATTTTCTTATATGTAGGATTACAATTTTTATATCTGTATATTGAATATTGCGTTATTGATTATTTTATGGATTTAAGGAGTGAACGTTTCCAGCGGAATCTAACTACTTATTCACCGTTAGATTAAACAAAGTTGTTTCCCATTGTTGGCAAGAACGAAAACTGGCGGCGGACGGCCTGCCAATAGGTGCCATAAGAAAATGAATGTGCCTGACTTTTTTTTTCATTTAGTATTATAGCACATTAGCATAGGATTTATGAAAGGTAGACTTTTCACATCTGAGGCGAACACCTGCTATGGCATCAAATCCAAAATAGCTGCCATTGCTTTCGGTGAAATAAAGATAATTACTTAAACGCTCAGCTTCCTCCTGTGTCAGGTGTTTGGGTTTAGTAGATCGGTGTCGGGGAAATACAATACTGTATTCCGGCAGGGATTGTGTTCGTGCGTGCATGCGTTTGTTTGACCAGGGTGGTTTGTGTTGTACTGCCAGGTGAGGACACACACACACCCTCGTTTACCTGTATTGGCGTATCAGCAAATTGAACATTGGTCGGGATTATCGCCAGGTATTGGTTAGTGTGGAGGGGCGTCGTTACAACCATTGTTGTAACGTCATACTGTACACGGGTTGACAGATAACCCACATTCATCACCGATCATAAACTCTCTTCTAAATTGTTACATAATTAAATCTCATATATACGTGCTATGAATTAAGTGAAATAAACAATAAATACAACTATATTTACATCTATTTGCAGTACAAGACTTATGCCAAAGTGACAACCCGGGCAAAATAGTGCACACCTAAATGTTCTTAAGGGACTGTAATTATTATTATTTCATAATCTTGATGTTTGTCATTATTTTAATTAAAGTTCTTGCTGTTTTCACTATCACTATTTTATATTTCTTTATTTGATTGTATAATTACATGACTGCGGAAAAAATATTGATCTGGTTGGAGTGACTCATGATATGTAGTGTAACATCTATTACACACCTGTGTGAATGACGCATCACACATCTTTATCTTACACCTGTGCAAGTGACGTACCGCGTGAGAGACAAGTGTTTTCTTAATTTTTCATCTTTGGTGTCGATGAGTATATACAGTAGTGTATAATGCTGTCTACAATGTTGGCTTAAAGGAACCTTGCGGGAAGTGTGGGCAAATTTCTATTGAGGGCGGAAGTGATCTGATAATAGTAATGAGGAAAGTGCCACGTATAAGATTCTATGCAGTGGTTGTCCTGTTACGTACTATGGGGAAATATCAAGAGGTGTAGGGACTAGAATCAATGAACATAAAAGTGACATAAGGAACGACCTTATATTAAACTCGTGCTTCACGTTGACAGCCATGGACACCCGTCAAAATGGGAAGATATGTGACAAAAGAATAAGAAAAGAAAACATCAAATCATTGGAAAGGGTTCGTGTGCTTGGCCAAGTAACGTTGGGAAACTTTGGTGAAATATTTTATAAGTTCAGTTTGTTTCCTAATTGAAACTCGACTTTAACTATATAGGTAAACTTAGCACCTATTAAGAGTCAGTATTGTCACCCACAGACACAAAACACCGTGTCAGTACCAACCAAACCCAGTGACGTGACATTTCACTCAAGCATTTCCTTCACTCTGTTGCCAAGCGGATTGCCAGAACGGCTGACGTTAAATTTTCCTACTGATTGTAGTCGTGAGGATGTGTGTGTCAGGGCCGGATTCAGGAGTGGGCAAAGTGGGCAGCTGCCCAGGGGCCTCCACAATCTGGGGGCCTCCACATATTACAATATTTTATTTATTTGTTTATTCATTTGGATTATTTTTATTTTCATTCTTTAAAATTCATGTTTATCTATTCCATCACGTAAAACTAGGTTCAGCAAGAAGCGTGATAGAAATTAGGCGAGCTACTCCTTGAAATTCATGAATACCTGGTTTTCCTGTGAACCGTATATTTTTAATATAATTGCATATGGCTTCAAAATTCTCCAAAGACGTCTTCAAATTTCAAAATTTTCCCGGGGGGCTTACAGCTCCCCCCGGAACTCCCAGATGTTTAGGTTCGCTTCACTCGCCACCCCACCCTCTTGGGTAGTTATAATGAGGGGGGCCTCCACAAAGAGGCTGCCCATGGGCCTCCATAGGTCTAAATCCGGCACTGGTGTGTGTCTAGCATATTTCAAGTTGCAGCACAAACATGGCAACCAAAATGATATGGAAATTGCACTGAGTTGTTGTTTTATTATCCCGAGTATTAACCGAAGGTAGGTAGTAGGCAAGTACCAAACAGGGAGGTACTACTGCCTGGGAAGATATTGGAAGCATAACGTGTTGTCTAATGGTAGACCCTACTGCCATATGGCATCAGGAAAATTGTGTCCAAGTGCCAGGTTGCTGATCTGACTTTCTGCCTCATTTACACAATTGCAGGGTCTCAATTGTTTCTCTTACTTGACAACACAACATACATATTGTATAGCGTTTCCCACCATTGATTTTTGTTTTCATTTTTGTATTTCTTTGTAGTTTATTATTATTATTATTATTATTATTATTATTATTATTAGTTATTTTTATTATTGTTATTATTTTATTTTTTTACTATAAATTTTATTTACTATAAATAATTATTACATTTGCGCCCCCCAGGCCCCGATGTGCGTCGGTGACCTGTGCCCGGGTGGGCTAATCCCCTAAAAAAAAAATACTGTACAATGCAGTATAATAGTTTTCTCGCTAGTGGTGTGAGTTATTACACGTTTTTGCTAGTGGTGCGAGTTATTAAAACGTTTTTGCTAGTGGTGTGAGTTATTACACATATTTGCTAGTGGTGTGAGTTATTACACGTTTTTGCTAGTGGTGTGAGTTATTACACATATTTGCTAGTGGTGTGAGTTATTACACGTTTTTGCTAGTGGTGTGAGTTATTTCACGTTTTTTGTTAGTGGTGTGGATTATTACACATATTTGCTAGTGGTATGAATTATTACACGTTTTTTGCTAGTGGTGTGAGTTATTACACGTTTTTGCTAGTGGTGTGAGTTATTACACGTTTTTTGCTAGTGGTGTGGGTTATTACACGTTTTTGCTAGTGTGAGTTATTACACATTTTTGCTAGTGGTGTGATTACACGTTTTTTGCTAGTGGTGTGGTTATTACACGTTTTTGCTAGTGGTGTGAGTTATTACATTTTTGCTAGTGGTGTGAGTTATTACACGTTTTTGCTAGTGGTGTGAGTTATTACACGTTTTTGTTAGTGGTGTGGGTTATTACACATATTTGCTAGTGGTATGAATTATTACACGTTTTTGCTAGTGGTGTGAGTTATTACACGTTTTTGCTAGTGGTGTGAGTTATTAAACGTTTTTTGCTAGTGGTGTGAGTTATTACACGTTTTTGCTAGTGGTGTGAGTTATTACACGTTTTTTGTTAGTGGTGTGAGTTATTAAACGTTTTTTGCTAGTGGTGTGAGTTATTACACGTTTTTGCTAGTGGTGCGAGTTATTACACGTTTTTGCTAGTGGTGTGAGTTATTAAACGTTTTTTGTTAGTGGTGTGAGTTATTACACATATTTGCTAGTGGTGTGAGTTATTTATGTTCTTGCCAATAGTGTGATCTTAATGTATTGTTCTTCGTAATGTTGTGAACTAAATATTCAGTGTTCTTTGTAGTAGTACTGTGAGACATATAATTATGTTCCTTTCTAAATTGAAGTAAATACATGGTCTTCTTTTTAACGTTGTGATCTAATTATAGTGCAGTATGTTATATTATGACTTGCAATATTCCCACGTTCCCTCGCCCCTCCAGTCTAAGATAGTGTTCATAATGATTCATTCATTCTCTTTTCCAGTCAGTGACTCCGTTTAATCACAGGCAATAAATATGTATGTAATAAATATGTATGTACTAGTAAAAAGTTATGTGTAAGGTTGTTATCACTGACCCTTACTGAACTATGAAGAATAGATTGTTAAGAGTTTTACTGGTGAAGGAACACGGAACAAACGCATTAGTGTAATAGAGAGGTATATTAGTTGATTGTGGAACCTTACGTCATTGATATTGAGGGTTAGCGGGCAGTGTGCAGCAGTCACCCTGGTGGACTTTGCTGACTGAGATACAGCGGCCTAGCAGGACATACTGCACCTCTCGCCTCCACTGAATACGTGTCACCTCCTCACCCACTACCTACTCAGTTTTCTACCATTGTGGACTGCAGAACATGTGGCATAAAATATCATGCTAATGTAAAAGTGACTTTACTGGTAATTTTGTAATATACTCAAAGATTTAACGTTAGAGTCTGATTGCCGTATTTAATGGTTACTTACAGTATGCACCGTGTTTTAGGATGTTAAGTATCGTACGCTTGTGACTGCTTTATGAAACTAACATCCCGTTATAGTGTTCCGTTTATGTAAGGTGGGTGTTACCTGCTCTCATGCCAGACAAGGACACGACACAGAGAAAGAGGTAGGTTAGGGCGTATGTGATCTTGTTGCCTTGTACTCGCTTCCTCGCACTCATCACCTCTCGCTCCGATTCCAGTCAGTCGACTGTCCAGAGTCAAGCTGTGAGTGTTGGCTTAAAACGCAATGTTGGAAACTTTTGTTAAGACATTCAACAGCATGTGGGTTTTTTTTCCCGAGAATATAGTTTAATTTCAGAGCTAATCCATGGTAGAATTTTCTTTCGTTACATTACGATATCGTTGAAGGAAGATTTCAAGTGACTTACTTTGAATAATTGTCCATATATGTTTATATTGTGTTACCTCTGTTAGTACATAGAAGTGTTTTAAGTGATCTGCTCCATATAAGTTTACTATAATATGCAGTGTTTCAGAATTTAAACAATAAATAAAGGCAATCTTTGTGCGTGTTTGGCGATTATTATATGGCGCATAAAAATGAGTTATATTATGGGGTTATACAGTATACAAGACAGAGACGTTGTTGTGAAGGTATACAGTGTGTAAGATGTATGTGTTTATACAGTAGACAAGGTGCCGAGTTCTATCACATAGCCAGTGCACTAAATGAAGTAAGGACGGTATAGTATCTTGTCAATACCGTTCATTGTGAGGTGTTGTAAGCTCATGACAATAAGCAAGTGATGTGATTGGTTGTGGGAAGTGAAGTAAGTGTTTTACGTACAGTATAGGCCAAAATGTAAAACAAAATGAAGAATTTTTTATGTAAAAATAAAATACAGAATGAAGTGGAATGTTGTAAATGTCGCGCAGAATATGAAGTCACAGTAGGCTATAATGTGTACAAGTGCTCCGACATGCTTTTATTAAGAGTATATTGAAGTGCTTTAAAAGTTTTAAGAGTATTACTGAAAGGAGTTTTGGGTGTATTGATGATAAACGAGAAGTTGCTCACTGCGTTGGACACCCCTCTGAAGTTACTTTAATGATCTATTCACAGTTTACCAGACGAAGTACTGAGGCGAGTGGCGGTTGTGAAGAAAGAGGCAGGGAAATTGAAAGGCACGAAAACAGACTTCTTTGTGAAGAGATGAAGGCGTCTTATAGCACCGGTACGCGGTGTTACATGTGGATCGTTTAAAGCTTTTAATGGTAGATTTTTGTCCGAGTGGGGGACTAGGCATGTGGGTATTACTCGTAATTCGGAAATAACAAAACAAGTAGAGTTTTAAACAACATATAGAAAATAATTTGAAAATATAACTTTAAAACCTACAATATGAATTAAAACCATATATATGTAATCAGCGGGTAACATAATCATTACCTACTACATCATTCTACATGGAGTACATAAAAAGCGATGTTCAAATCCTCAAGACTGGGTGTACAGTAGGTTGATCAAGCACATGTGCCGAGTGCTCATTGGCAGCATCCTACGTGATAGAAACTTGTTCATCATCAAATTTCATTGTAACGGGACGACATTTTGCTTATATCTAACTGAATGTTCCTTTATACACATGAATTCGAATCTTCCGCGGGGATTTTTGAAATTATCAATATGTAATTATCCCCCAAAACGGGCGGCAGATGCCGTGACCATGAAGACCCCGCCCTGACCCGAGGCTTGGGAGGACCTACAGTATACGACCCTGGAAACCCAAGGTTGCTACTAAAACTCTCCTTCCACGGTGTGCACCATACCATTTATTTATTAATATTAATATTGAAGATTAGATGAATGAATAAATAAATAAGAATCAATTATAATAATAGAATACAGATGTACAGTACTCGGAATTCAAGAAAATTCACCAGGAAGATGACACGGATGAGAGTTAAGGTGGCGAGGGCGTGGTCAGTGCTTGAGGTACTCAGCAGGCGTAAACGTGAAGGTGTGCGGACGAGGGCAGTGCACAAAATAGCATAGTAATTAAGAGACGGCTAAGTATTTGTTCATGAATCGTATGTTGCTGAGAGATACAGTAAAAAATATTTACAGCTATTGTTTTTTGTTTTGGTACTTAATTTTTTTTTATAAACGTGAAATGGAAGTTATTAACTATAACAGCAATTTATTTATCAAGGTAACGTAAACTAATATTTGTTACACAGGTAATGGAAAGTTTACAGTAGACGCTCTAGTCCTACGAGGCCCAAACTTTAACACATTCCCGCGTATATTTTACTTTGCGTATGCGTGATCAGTACCTCGAAATGATTCATTTTCAAATATTTCTATTATCTGAGATACCTATCATTAAGTTAGATATGGATGACCTTCGTAGATATCACGGTAGTGTTTCGTGTGTGTGTGTGTGTGTTAATACAGTATTACCATTCAAATATTAATAATTAACTTTATTGAAAGAACATGGCAGCCAAAATGCTGAAAATATATAATAAACGGAGATGAAAAAGTTACCTAATTGTTGAGTGGGTCACTTGATTGACAAGTAGCCTGAAAAAAACAAGTGTTATTAGTGGTACAAATATAATATATAACAATTTCAGCACAGTTATAGTACCAAAGTGAGATTGGCAGGGAGTGAACACACAGGTTAACTACGAGTTGATAATTTTTGCCGTAGTTGGAATTGGGCTGTTCTTATAGCGATTGTACGTGGTCGTGTGGGCTTGATATTATGTGGAGTAGGATTGGGAGAGAATAATCTTGCACTCGTTCTAGGAGTGTGCGTGTGTTTTGTTTTGTTTACTAATTTCCATTGGCGTGAGTTGAAAGACAGAGTCCAATAGGAACATAAGTTGGAGCCTGTGACGTATCATCCTAAAAATAAGTCGGAAATTTGTCAAGGTGATAGCTGACATCCTACCCAACCACAAACCTAACAATCTGGATTGGTTGTGTACATTAATATTGTATCCCAACTAGTGGTCTGTGAATCTCCTTGTAAATTTATTTATATTGCTCGCTATAAGATGGATTCTGTTACTAGAGATTTGATTCTGTCTCGGCGTGTTTATCTTATTTACAATAAGTTCGATTCTATGCCCTGGGCGTTATTTTATGTGCAATAGCTTATGTATAATAGGTGCATTCTTAAATGTTCACTTAGGAGGAATATTCAACTTACAAACCTTTAAGAATATTGAAGGGAAAACTATTTTGACAAGACATTTAAAACTTTATATCTTGATGTTACACTTTAAATGTACTGTACCGTACCATGGGCATACTTGGGATTTCATTAAAAACAATTTTATTCGCTGTGGTGATAGTTTCAAATTGCCCTTTTCTTATTCGCATCAGTGATCTTTTCTACTTTTATCTTCTCACCACAGATCGGCTCGTTAGCCTATTGGGTGATCGGTCACGTCTCTGTTACTTTTCTTTTTCTTTTGTCCTCTTCACCAAATGATCGGCTCGTTAGCCGCTTGGGCGATCGGTCACGTCTCTGTAGCACACTGTTGGCAAGTACTGGGCATGCACCGGCTCCTGAATGTACATGAACCTGCTCCACTGTTGGTCAAGTCTGGTCTTGAAAGAGCTCACACTCAATGTTTAATTGTTAATTCTATTTAGCGCAAGGATGGTTAAAAATGGCATTCACTTGTTTAAAGTTAAAACGTGTATTTTTGATAATAGATGGTTAATATTGGGGTTGTACTTCAGATCATTCAATAGATCAATACATTATGAATCTTTAACATAATGCGTTTAGGTACAAACTCCACTTCTGGCCGTGCTGTATAAACTCTGCTCATATACTCCATCTTATTCTTCCACCTCCCTCATTCAGAGCTTAAACATTATCTTTATTTTTAAAAGGTTGATTGTTGTCTACTTTACATTAAAAAAACACGAAGCTATAGAGTATCTAATTTAATTTGTTAAACTTACTGTCTGGTGTAGAAAACTGTTTAATAACTTACTCTAAAGCTTCGAAAACAATGACACAATAACCACCTCGGGCCGTCCCCATACGTCACACACACACACACACACACACACATATCAACTGACCATTACTCATCAACACAACAGTCATATGATCGTGCTAGTTGGCATTACTCCTCGCTTACTCTCCCATTTGCCAGTGCGTGAATTACGATGTTAGTGTTTTTAATTTTATTTTATAATTTATTGTTGTTGACGTTTTTGTTGGATGTTTGTTTGTTTGTTTAAAGAGCAAAAGCCCCTAGGACAAATAATAAGAAATTGTTAAATACCCTGTGCTTATTTTTAATCTTTATTATTTACAGTTTATTCAATTCAATTTCAATTGTTTATTCCTTGATAGAGGAAGCGGGATCCTAGTGCTGTCACAAGGTACCCCTGTACAATGACACCAGAAGCATCTAGCAAGTGTGACAAGTATATACAGTATAAATATTATAAAGGGGCTTTCTAAAGCCTAAGGAAGGAAGGATGGATATTCCTTTAACACATAATCAATGTTATTAACATAGTATCTGGCCAGTATGGGGAGGATTGGTTCACACTCAGGATGGGATGGAGAAAGGAAACTCACAATGTGCTCACTGTATACATATTGTATTGGATGTACAATGCAGCTTGTTGCTGGGTAGGTAGCATGGTAATACCGTAAGCGTTGAGTAGAGAGAGCTGGGTGGTGAGGGTGCCCAGAGTGAGGGCACGCGGCTTGAGGGACGCCAAGGTCGCTGGCGGGAGCGGCAGCCGCACGACTGGTGCGGAGGAAGTGTTGCTTGCTGGTGGCACTGGGTAGAAAGAAGAGACTGGTCACAGCGGTGTCAGGCCTTATAAGGCGGGGGTAGGCGTGGGTAGATAGTTGACCCCCGCTCCGTGGGTGGCGCTGGAGGCGTAGGCTGGGGAATTCGAGGTTCGGTGCTTGTAGGGGAGGAATCCACTACAATACTCCCCTTCTCCTCCGGGTGCGGTGGGAGGCTGGAGGTTGGCAGAGTTGCGTGCCACATGTGAGGCAGAACGGGCGGTGCATGCCACATGTGGGACATAACGGCGAGGGCGTGGATGAGCCGGCCGCTGGGGGGGGGGGCAACTCTGTCTAGATACACACGCGACAGGTACAGAGAGTCGTCAGATGCGCCTGCTGGGGTGTGTGGGCCTGGGTCAGGAACAGGGGCTGCGTTAGGAAGAGTGTCCATGACAGCAGCAGGGTGCATGACAGCAGCAGGGTCCACGACATCAGCAGGGTGTAGGACAGTAGCAGGGGGTACCTGAGGGAGAAAAGAGGGGTGTATGGGTCCGCGTCAGGAGCAGGGGCCGCGTCACGAGAAGCGGCAGGGGGTATTGCTGGGCCGGGGGCGGCGTCTGAGTCAGGACGGGTGTGTTGGGGTCGGTAGGACGTGGTGCTTGGGGCAGGAAGAGGAGCGGCTGTCTGCTTAGAGTAGCAGAGCTGCTCTAGGGTGTCTAACCTGCGGTGTAGAGACAGTAGATGTAGAGCCGATGAGAGCTGCTTCTGTGTGGATAAGCCAGTCTTCCATGTTGCTTGAAGACTGGGAGAGTGATCAGTTTCTCCTCCATCCTGTGTGAGTGCGAATCTCCGGGGATCACCATTTGTGGGGGTATGAGATATTGGTTCACCCTCAGGATGGGATGGAGAAAGGAAACTCACAATGTGCTCACAGCATACATATTGTATTGGATGTACAATGCAGCTTGTTGCTGGGTAGGTAGCATGGTAATAAGCGTTGAGTAGAGAGAGCTGGGTGGTGAGGGTGCCCAGAGTGAGGGCACGCGGCTTGAGGGACGCCAAGGTCGCTGGCGGGAGCGGCAGTTGCATGGCTGGCGCGGAGGAGGTGTTGCTTGCTGGTGGCACTGGGTAGAAAGAAGAGACTGGTCACAGCGGTGTCAGGCCTCACAGCGGTGTCAGGCCTTATAAGGCGTGGGTAGGCGTGGGTAGATAGTTGCCCCCCGCTCCGTGGGCGGCGCTGGAGGCGTAGGCTGGGGAATTCGAGAAGGTTCAATGCTTGTAGGGGAGGAATCCACTACAGGATCATCGTGTCTCTGTCAGGGGGTCGTGGAGTGGTGGTCCAGCAGGTGTCACGGAAGCGTTGTGTGTGGGTCATACAGTTTATTAACACTTCTCTGACATGTAAAATATTACATTTATTATATAAGACTGCAATACCTAACCTAACCTAACTTATTTTACACTTTAACTGTGGGGCTTTTGTCCGTTTTATTTTTGCCCAGACCCCGTGCATCACCATTTAATTATAACAGGGTTTTGTCCAGAGGACTTTTGTCTTAGGGGGTTTTTGTCCGGATCCCATGCATCATTATTTAATTAATTTTTAATACAGGTTACATCAGTCATAATTCATATGTGACGTGTGCATTATCATTTAATAAATTTTCCTTTAACTGGGGGTATAATTATGTGATTAAACAACATAACATTTTTTTAAGTTACAACTGTCATATTATGCAGTATGTTACAACTGTACCATATTTCATATCTGACTTGTGTACGTCATCATTTGATAAATTTTCTATACCTGGGGGGTATATCAAGTTAAGCAACATAGCATGCAATTTTCTAGGTGAAGTTTGATATATGGTTACAGTAATAATTCTTTTTATAAACACTATTGATGAGTAAGCTACCTCACAGATATAGGTGCTTCCATTTTTTACCAGAACTCTGAGAGTTTTATTTTTATCTGCTGAATGTCTCTGATAAAGTAATAAAACTTTTTGCCATGTCATCATAAAAGTCAAAATTCACAATTGCCTCGTTGTAAGCCTGTGATTCTGTCATTTCGAACGCAAGAAAGCCACACTGTTTTACATCTGTCTTGAACGGAAACTGAAAAAAATCAGGAGACTCGGTGAGCAACTCAGGGAATCTTTGATTGAAATTTGCTGCCATTTTCTGTCTGAATCCATTGGAAGTAGAGTAAGCTGAGCTGAGAACAGTTCAAAGGTAGGAGTGTGGAACTTCTTTTGCAAAATGTGTCATCGGGGTAAGCCCTCTGGATTGACCTAACCTGACACAAGGAAAGTAACTGCATTAATCCCTTGACCACAATTTATGGTCCCAATTTAACGAGACCGCACCTGTTTGCCATGTCCTTCAGTCCTTGACACCTGGCATTCATACTCTTTATCTTTAATTAATTTGTGGAAAGTTTGACAGGCTGAGATGAATCTCTTATTTTTTAATTGTAGATGACTAGTGTTGTCGGAAATTTGGAATTCAGTAGGGATTTACGCATACACGTTGGTAGTAGGGCTGCTTATTCCGTGGTAATAAGTATTAGTAGAAATACGAGATCCAACTCCGTTGCAGGCTAGCAGCTAATATATACTATGGCTACACTATCAAATACTGGAACAAATTGTTTAAAATTACTGTTTAGTTAAAATAAATGGTGCAGCATGTGCACTGTGAATAACCCAAACATCCAGGTATAAGTGTTACACAAAGGATTGTAAAATTTCACCGTGTCACTAAATGGTCCTGGCACTTCGTTACATGTTATAATCCTAGACCAAAACATTATCCCGACTCAATTGTCCATGCATATTGGCACCTGAATTAACATAGTCAAGTTTGATAGCCTAAATAAACTGTATGATATAATAAGTAAAAGGGGGTTTCTTAGCTTGACATGTTCATTTTGGAGATTCCTTGGATGTGTAGGTACAGTATCTTTAGTAGATTACATCATGATGATTGTATTGGGTTACACATATTTAATAAAACTGAGTTGATGTACTGATTAGTTGTTAGAAGATGCTATAACATCTAGTGGATTGTAGGTTTCCTCGCCTGAGGTTGAGATGCCTCATCTTTTTATGAATTGTGTTGCTTGTACGCGTGTCCCGGCTCGTCTTGAGTCATTGCTGGTCTGCCTGTTGTTGCTGGTCTTGGTCTGCCTGTTGTTGCTGGTCTTGGTCTGCCTGTTGTTGCTGGTCTTGGTCTGCCTGTTGTTGCTGGTCTTGGTCTGCCTGTTGTTGCTGGTCTTGGTCTGCCTGTTGTTGCTGGTCTTGGTCTGCGTGTTGTTGCTGGTCTTGGTCTGCCTGTTGTTGCTGGTCTTGGTCTGCCTGTTGTTGCTGGTCTTGGTCTACCTGTTGTTGCTGGTCTTGGTCTGCCTGTTGTTGCTGGTCTGAGTGGCATTACCGCCGGTGGCCTTCTGAGTCTGATGCATGAAGTCGTGTGAAACTCGTGTGTAATTTTAATTACCTTTTAAACTGTAAAATATAATTGTTTTTATTCAATAAACTTATTATTAAATTATGTAGTGAGTTTTTCATTACATTTGAGGCGTTTTTTGTAAGGCGTTTTAAGATGCACGGAATAGCTAACACATTTGCTCTCCCGGACTGTCATTAAAAAATACAACATTTGTACCGCGTCTTGGAAATAACTGTTGTACAACACACTCTTCAGAAAACAATAAAATTTGAACTGTTAAAAAATGAACACAATACGGAAAGAAATACATGTAGTGAAGAAAATACCGGTATACAGTATAGAAAAATATGGAAAGAAAGGAAAAAAGTCAATCAGTCAACAATAACCATGGCGGCTTGATCCATTTTTGATACAGGAAAGGTGCTCCACTACGTACTGTACATTCTCTTGTCTTGCGGCTACATAGTGTTGTTTACAAGTGTCCACCTATAATATACATGCAATATGACGAATTTCAGGTTCGTTATGTCTTAATTTTTGCACTTACAGAACTGTAATAAACGTTTCACCCCTATTTATAAGTATCTTATGAGTACAGTAATGATATTCAGGTTTAATCATATTTCAGTAATTATCAATATTGTTAAACCAAAGTCGCCAACGGCTAATGAAATCAGACAGCACCCACTTAAAAATGGGCGGAACCAAAACTGGTTTCAACTAGGGGCAATTCTTTTAAATTTTTTCACGGATTATACTCTGTTTTAGGTCCTATCTAATATACTATCAATATATATAATTCTTTTTATTATTATATCAGTTTTTTATTGCCTTACATGGCCCCAACTATTCAATATTAATCAAAATATTCTCCATAAGCGGCCATTATCCGCGTATTTTTAGTGGGAGGAATCGCTGAATGGTTGTTAACTATATCCGTTAGCCGGAATCCCTCTTAACTGGAACTCTCCAATACAGCTGGAATTGAAATTTTCTTAGAAAATTGTCCCCAAAACCGTAATTTTCCGGAAAATTCCGGCTTTGGGAATGATTTTCCGAGTGGCACATTTTCTAGAATATTTCAAGAAAACTTTCCCAGTGCAGTACCCGGAAAATTCCGGGTTGGTTGATTTTCTTTACAGGTTTGAGAGATGAAAATCAGGTGCATTTTCCAGAAATTTCAAGAAATTTCTTCCTGTACCCGGAAAATGCTGGGGATGAGGGATATTTTTCTGAGTTTGAGAGATGATGTAATGCACACTTTCTGGAACTTACGAGAACATTTTTCCGTTACCCGGAAAATTCCGGGGATGAGGGATTTTTTTTGGCTTTGAGAGAGTTGTCTCGTTACTCGGAAATCTCTCATTCCCGTAAGTGCTCTGCACCAATTATTGCGGCCAACTGAGCTATCACTGTATTATACAGGTATCCATCTTTTAGCAATTGTGATGTGTTCCTGTAAAACAGATCGCTAAGTGAAATGATCGATAAGCAAACAGAAATATGAAATAATATCCTAAACAAGGGATAAAGAGTTATAATATGCATGGAAATGACACGTAATTGTGTAGCCGAGTCGCCGACTTGACACCCAGTAGCACTCAGAGTGGGTGAGGCTGAGCTGTGAGCTGTGTTATTGTTTAATTTGTAATTTTGGGTAGGTACAGTACAGGTACTCCCCGACTTACGACCGACTCGACTTACGCCCACCCGCACTTACGACCTGCCTCAAGTCGTACCAAAATGTGGTCTAATTATGTAATTTTGAGTCGCAAAGTCGGTACACAGACAAAATTTTCATCTGTAATTCACTTTAAAATGGCTGGCAAGCTTAAAAGTGAGTGTTTTGTGGTGTTGAGAAGAAAGAGGCCCAGATTTTCGATTTTCTATGTGTTATTTAAGCATTTCCGACTTACGACCATTTCGACTTACGACCTGGATGTCGGTCCCTAACCCCGTCGTAAGTCGGGGAGTACCTGTATATGTAATTTTCTTCATTTTCTTTTAATCTGTTACATGCACACTCAATTGTTCATAAAGAATGTGCATAAAAAAGGCATATAAAGTCAAAAACATAAACGGATTAAGCAGTTTTTACGTGGTCAGCAGTTAGCCCACAGAGCAGGGGAGGGGGAGCGAGGAGTGGCATAAGGGATATTTCGGCTGTTCTTTGTTTCATGAAATTATTACCAAATGCCAATGTAGTATTTTTTCTTTTATTATATTTATTTTTATTCCTCACATTAACTGATGCGGGTGGTATACACACAACACAGTTCATCTGGGCAGTCACCAAGCTGACTCAAGAGATGAGTGTGGCTGCTGCCTGTATGCCACGACGTCACATAGGGGGAGGGAGAGTGCAGCTGGCGAGTCGCTTCAAAAAGCTGGTTTTCTGGCATTTGCGTGGTGTAGATTAATATAGTCTTTTTCTCTTCTCTTTATACTCTTATTCCCCCCTAGGTCTCATTGTGGGGCGATGACCTGTTCCCGGGTGGGCTTCCCTATAGAAAAAAGTACAGACCTTCACTTCATTTTATAGTTTTATCGTACTGTATCTGTATAAAATTATTAAATACTGTACTGTACTGTATAATTATACAGTACATATAGTACAGTATTTTCTTTATTTCTAAGCCACATTACAGTACATGTACAGTATTGTAATGATGTGCACTTAGGAGCACAGAATCCGCAGTGTTCTGACTTCCCTCCTGAATTTTTCCCATTGAGTCAAATATTGCTAAACTGAAAATTGCAGATAATTAAGCAACAAGTAGTGTTAAATATTTTAAAGCGATGAACCGAAATATTGCTAAGTAAACGATCGCTAAATGACGGATACCTGTACAGTACATATATTATATAACATCACAACAGGCTGTAATTAGGTATTTGCATTATAAGAGTACCTCCTTTCTCTTGGGAACTGGGTCTTACTAAATGAAGGCAGTGTATATAATAATTCTTATTGTTAAGTCCATACATAAAACATAATTAAAATGTTTTAGGTGGTGTTAGCAACAAAGTTAGTGCTCTGTCACCTCACTGTCTGTCTTTGAAAGCATGGGATGGTGAGCTGAGGCTTTAACAGGGGAAGCATGATTTTTCCTGAAATCACATTCATTGGATACAGTATTGTACTTTTCTTTTGAGTTTTCACATAAAACTGGTAAAAGTACACCGGAGAAACATTTACATAGAAATAGATTGTATTTTTATGTATGTTTGTGCAGGAAGTCATAACAAGGTTGCTGAAAGAAATGTTTTCCTTGTGATGTTTCTACTACTGGATACCACAAAAACTAATTACAGTACTGTATTCTCAGTTTTTGTCAATTGTATGAGTGTGTTCAATAAGTTTAAGAACAGAAAGGTAGTAAAATAAAATGTTTTCTAGTGTCAGTGTTTGTATTACAGTATACAGTAAACAATGCCATAAACCTTTTCTCTTTTCAGATGACCAGTATATTGACATCACCCAAGCCACAGCACCACCTACCCTTACCGTACCTTGCCCTCTACTTTCCGTGCAGCAGGCTCTATTGCTGGTCGAATATTATTTTATCTTTTTATAAATACGACTATAAAAATTTTAGCAGATTCTTAGTGAAGAACAATTACCAATATTTCATTGTTTTTGTTTGTAATACAGTACTGTAATTATCTTCATAGTGCCCAGCCATCTGTTTTTAGTTGAAAGACGATCCCTAAGTAATATATTACACGGTATCAATTTGGTGTTTACAATATCTTGGAGCTTATTCAGTTTACAATACAGTACTGTAATTTGTGACTGATTTATTCCTACCTCTTATTATAGTGCATTTGCATCCACAACTCACTGTTGTTGGCTCATTTTTAAGTCGTAAGAATTTACTTAAACCTCACTGGTTTTATAAAGTGACTTCCATCATCCCACACTCTTAGTTATTTCTACTGTCACATCTCTCGGTTGTTCATCAATAATTCATCCCCCAATCTAGTCCATATTGCACAATTGTGTCTTCCTGAAAGCGCACAAACAGAATGGCAGGTCTCAGTGTGCGCATCAGGTTTGGCTATGGTGTTGGCCATGTCCTCAATGATCTCTGCTCTGCCATGTGGTTCACATACCTACTCATCTACTTCCACCATGTACTTCTTTTCAACAACACACTATCAGGACTTGTTCTCCTAATTGGTCAGGTTAGTAAACTAGAATGCTACTTTTGCTACACTTTCTTTGTGAATGTGATATCCTCATGTACCCCCAGTGTTATGGCAAATTCTCTCCAAATTGTTATTTTATTCAATATCTTGATATAGATACAGTACTCTTGACAAACTAAATAAAGATATAGTGGCAAAAATGTAACTTAAGTTATACGGTTTGCAAATGAACCCTTTTAAAAAATTTCACCTACAGTGTTACTCACCATCAATTACTTGCTTCTTGTAAGTTTTCATATTTTTTTTTTAATTTTGTAGCAACTAAACTAGTTTAACATGTCAATTTTAAAATCTAAGAGAAATTATTTTATAAAATACAGTAAACTGTACATTTAATTTAATATACATTTAACAGGTAGCTGATGCACTATCCACACCATTTGTTGGTCGTGAAGCTGACCGTACTGATGATTTGGCTTTCTGCACCCGCTATGGTCGCAGAAAAACCTGGCATCTACTTGGTGAGTGTTAAAAGTTTGCCGAGTGAAGAAGCTTTACCAGTTGTATTAATTTCTCTTAATGAATTGATATAGATATATAAAATTATTTAGCACAGTAAAAAGTTAAGACACTCGCGCATTCTCTTTGTTTCACCCACCTTGAGTTAACGATTATTTCATTGATTGTAGTCTGTAGTGAGGCTTAGTACACTTCTTCCACACTGTTTGATTTATTATGAAGCCCAATGTAGAACAGTACACCTCTTCCAGACCAGTTAGTTTGTTGTACTGCAGTTTTGACCTTAGCACCTGGCACATACTGTACAGTACAGGACTTGAATTTTTTTTTTACTCCTTATACTTACAATACTGTACTGCATATGTCAGGATTAAGCAACTAGGGACTTGGCTCTCTGGTCCCCAGGGTGTAGCTTTTAGATATACTGGGTATATTCTTCCTCTTTTTATTAGATTTTACTCACAATTCACACCATAGGTACAGTCTCGTTCAAAATTCTTCGAACACTGCTGGAGACAGCTGGTAACTCAAGGCCGTTTGTTTACTATAGTACGTAGTATAATATAATACGAAACGACAAAGCCCAACCATTAATTAAGCAACGGGGAACTAAGTAACCAGTCACCGATCACTTTTACATTCATTAATAATTTTTACTACGTAATATAGTAAACAAATGGCCTTGAGTTGCCAGCTGTCTCCAGCAGTGTTCGAAGAATCTTGAACGAGGCCGTACATCTGAACATGCTGATTAAATTAAAGAGATAAAAACTTTTAATTCTTGTAAAATGTCAAGTGGCCTTGCAAAATGTAAAGTTGCCTTGCTAATTGCAGTTTGTGTTTATTGTTGATTATGGTAGGCTTCACTTTATATGCCTTTCAGAATAAGAGCCTTTCATACTATCAGTGTTACAATAATGCACATATGTTTGCTATCTGCCATAAGTTTCATTCTTATTTGTAAAATAAAAGGCATGAAAACATCTATCCAAACAGGACAAATGTGTGATGTTTCAGAGTCCAATATTTTAAAGTCTGTCCATACAGTTGACTTAACTTCTAAAACAGTTCAACACAATATCCATTTCATATAAAAAATATTTTTTTATCACAAAAGACTTTCGAGAGTTTTACAGTTTTTCTAATACAGTATACTTGATCTTGGTCAGATCCTCACCAGAGTTATTGCTGTACATAGTCTAGTTTTTGATGTAAACAATTTGCAATTCTTGTATAGTAAGTGCACAGAAACAAATATCCTTTCATGTCAAGTCCCAGATAAACTAACCTATCTCACTCAGGAGTTACCACCCTACAAACTCTTGAAATACAGTACAGTAAACCCGTGTTTTTCGCGTTTTTTTTTTAATCGCGGTTTTGACCATTCGTTTTTTTTTATATATATATATATATATATATATATATATATATATATATATATATATATATATATATATATATATATATATATATATATATATATATATATATATATATATATATATATATATATATATATATATATATATATATATATATATATATATATATATATATATATATATATATATATATATATATATATCCTTTAAAAACAATAATTTAAATTTTGCACCATTTTCAATATTCCCCTGTGCGGTGTGGCAAACAGACGCCACCCTTTCCTGCCTCAGACACCCGCTGCTCCGAGAAGCCTCAGTCCACACGTGCCTACCGTACTATAAACGCTACTGTGATTACCTCTTCTGTTTGTCCTCCCACGTGCATTCCACATGGCTCTTGGACGTAAGCCAGCCTCATCCAAGGCAAATATTACTAGCAAAGACTCTGAAGTGACCAAGAGATCAAGAATAGTGATGACCTTAACGGAAAAAAACTTTTATTGGACAAGCTCAGAGGTGGAATGAGCTATGGCTCGAGATGTGGTGAAGACTGACAATTCATTTGTGTCTTGTCAGAATACAAGTCTTCAAGTGGAGGAATGTGGGTGGAAGAGGACTGGCTGGCTGGCGTGACTGCATGAGGGTGGGCAGACGCCAGGACAGTAGGGAGAGGCTGGCAATGCGGGTGTTGCCGACCTCAACGAAATATAAATTTTTTTATTTACGTGTAAATAAAATTATTTGGTATATAACTGTGTTTACGTTTTTCCATTATTATACTACAATATGATTAGTTTCAAAATAATGATGTTAGTAAATGCCGTTACATTGCATCAGTGATCAGTGTGACCACTGGGCCGTGAGTGGAGAGCATGGCGTGGTTAAGTGCATGACCTACCTGAGCTGTTTGGTGGCCACAGGTACAGTGATTCCTAAAAGAGTATTCGCGGTTTTGGCTTTTCGCGGGGGTTTCAGGAACGTAATTCCCGCGAAAAACACGGGATTACTGTACAAGTACATAGTGTATATGCTGTATATGATAAACATTATATAAATTTCCCTTTTGTAATTTTAGACTCCTTACAGGTACATTTTGTGTAGTGATTGCCTTCCCTTTCATCTTCCTTGGATGCTTTGGGTGCTTTTATGCCGATGACTGGGCTCAGGTAATCTACTACACCCCATTCGTCATAATCTTCCAGTTTGGTTGGGCATCTACACAAATCAGCCATCTAGCTCTTATTCCCACTATAACTCAAGATCCAAATGACCGTACAGAGCTTAATGCTATCAGGTGCTTATCATATTTCTGTATTTTATCTTTTGCTTATTCTAGATGCTGTATACATGTAATTAGTAATACAGTATAATACTGTAGTATGAAAGAGGAA
Source organism: Homarus americanus (assembly GCF_018991925.1). Classification (NCBI taxonomy): domain Eukaryota; kingdom Metazoa; phylum Arthropoda; class Malacostraca; order Decapoda; family Nephropidae; genus Homarus; species Homarus americanus. The sequence goes on from NW_024735554.1 coordinate 10,260,121, forward strand.
TGAATACCAGAGAGGATGAAAATTTCAAGATATGTCTTTCTCAGGTGGTATTGTTAGATGATGATGAGAGTGAATAACACAGTTGAGCAAGATTCACATGTTTAGAAAATAGGGCCAGTTTAATGATGCTTAATATTGATATAAAGGTCAAAAAGGAATTCAAGTATAGATAAGACCAATGTTTAATAACCCTTACCTGGTAGCTAAAGATTCCCTACTCAACCACTGCCTGTATGTGCAGAAATGGAATGTAAGCAACATGAAATGTCCACAGATGATGGCCACCATCCCTACAGCTATCCTCCACTGATAATGGCTGCTATTTAAGGGATAGGAAGTTAATAGTAGTTTAGGGAAGAAGATTTGTGTTAAAGTCCCGTGTTTGTGTTATGCAGCTGGGAGATACTAAGGTGGCAGTGAAATGGTTTAGAGAGAGAAAAGTTAAAAGATACTATATTTCTACAGACTAATTTTAAATGTACTGTACTGTAGATGAAAACAAAAGATGTTTGTTTTCAGGTATGGATTTACTGTTGTGTCCAACATAACGGTTTATGTCGTGACATGGATGGTGCTGGGGTTAAGTACCTCTACTCCTGAGACTGGTCTTCAGCCTGATGATGCCATCAAGTTTAGAGTAAGTCAGCATGCCATAATGGTTTGCTTGTAATTGGTATCCTTCTTTAAGTGGTTGAATAAAAAGATATAAATTAATTTCAGTTTAATTTTTAATTTAGTAATTTGTTGATTGTAAAAAAGGTACTGTATATACACGTAATCTGAGATTTTATCAGCCTTATACATGAAATGTTTTTTCTTTCAGTATATTGTTTTAATTGTGCTGTCTATTGGTGTGGTATTTACAATTATATTCCATACATTGGTCAAAGAAGACAACACTCCACAGTATAATAAATTATCACCTGATACTGATGGGGACAAGGCTAATGATCCAGATGATTCCCAGACTGGTGACAGTACCTCCAGTTATCAAAATAATCTACCAACTGTGTCAGTGTGTGCTCCAAGACATTTTCGCATGACTTCTATTGATTGGCTCAAAAATATTCAGGTAAAGTATATCTGTAGCAGTTCATAGTTTTTCATTGGTAGCTTTTGTCTGTAAGTACAGCAACTATAATCACTTTAAGGGGAGTGTCTGGCTGAAGCACAAAATTCATTACTTATTGATCACTCAATTTAAATATCCTATCAGCAATTAAGGACACTAGATACATTGTTACTATACCCTTGAATCGGTTCTGCCTTATCCCTGTTGTCTGATTTTTCCCTAATATTCCTATCAATTTTCAAAATCCTACTTCTCCATAACTTCTCGCTAAATTAATTTGAAATTCATGTGGAATACAGATATTTCTGATTATCACTTTTGTAATGGGTGCATGAATTTTTTTCCTAACACCTCAAATTATTTCTAAAAATAAATCGGAAAATAATAAACCAAGCCAAATATAAAGAAAATCTATATGTTACACCATGTGAAGTATGTTATTCTATGACTTGGTTTTTGTTTTTTTAGAATTGGCCCATAAATGGGTGAGCCTTAGGGATTTGAAGTTTAGAAAAACTCCTTCTGAAATACGGGCCAATAAAGGTGGCGTGAGAGCAACTCGTGATCGTACCTCACTTGTGCATGTTTGATGGGTCACTGACTCGAGAAGGCGGTCTCCTGTGTGGTTAGCTCGTTGAGAAATGTACCAGATACTGATATTTACCAAGTGATTGGTATTACTTTACACCAAAATATTATGATAAATACTTTTCTACAGCTTTTCCTATGTAAACAGAAAGGGCCCTCTAAGTGATGGGGGGTAAGAACAATTATGCATAGCTACATAAATATTTGAATTATGCAATAAAAATATGTCAGCATATAGCCATAGGCAACAGCTTTCCTCAGGAATTTTTCTGAATATTTTTGTAATTTTCCGATTTGCCTTGTATTCTCAGCCGGACGCTCCCCTTAAAGAAATTTGAATGAAACTTACTAAAATGTGCAGTAAAACAAATGTAGAAAACTAGGTGAAAAGTGTTTGAGAGTAGTTTACAGAATTGGGTGAATAGGATGCGTTTCATGAATGCAAAACAAAGAGGAGGTACCGTAGTATAGAAATGCAAACATTGTCAGAAACAGAGTGGTCAAGGTAGATATAGTAGATGGTATGAATGTACGGTATTGAGAGAATGGAAAGATGATAAAAAAAGTTTATAATCAGATGTTGATGGGAGGAGAGAGAAGGAGGGGTGGCCAGAACAAAGAGCAAACACAAACTTCTCATTTGCTATACTGTATCACTGTTAATCTTACTACACTACTATCATATCCTTATGAACCAGAGGATGCCATATTTACCAATCATTCATGTAAACTTCGGCTTCTTGAATATCCATATTTCCTCACCTCTATTAAATCCTTCTTCTCATCCTTGCACTTCTACCATGGGCTTTCTTTGTCTCCTACAATCTGCCTCTGAATTATACTCTTTTGGTTGGTTTGTCTATAACTATCATATGTTCCTCTCCCATAGATTTAGAATGTGTGTGCTGGGGGTCATTTGCTTGTTTTTTCTTTTCAGGTTTCAAAATTAATGATTTTGACATTAATCAAGGTTTTCTTAGTGTTTATTTCAATGATTATTGAATTGGATATAGACTTTTCACTTGTATAACCTGGTATTTCCGATAATCTTTAGCTGTTTGGCAAGTGTTGTCCATGTTCCCAATACTTAGATTACTTATCTTATAAAATATGGGGAATTAAGTTTATTGGCAGACAACATTGCTTGACTATTCTGTGTATGTTGCATTGAGATGGCTATTATAGCCTTTAAGTCTTTGGTTATGATTTTTATGGCTTACAGAAGTTATGCTACACAGAACTTTGCGTAATTTTTACTGGAACAAAATTATGCTTGATAATTTTTCCCCCAGGCTTTCCTTTTCTTGCTACAGTTTATTGCAGGATGGTCAGAATCCCGAGTAAAGAAATACTATTCCTTGATATACAGTGGGGTATGCTATAACGAACGGATCCTACTACGAATATTCCTATAACGAACGGTTTTACCTATAAAATTGAGAATGCTATAACGAACGAAACTCCTACAACGAACATTATTTAAAATAATTTTTTTTTTTACTAATTTATTGTTTTTTTATTATAAATATTAATGATATTCTTTATTTCAGGGGTTTAGATGCATATTTATGCACTTTTTTACAATTTTTACAATTTTATATTATATTTTTCAGTGTTAGGTGGTTGTATTTGGGGGCCTGGAACGGATTAATCCTATAACGAACGAATGCTATAACGAACAAGGTTCTAGAACCAATTAGATTCGTTATAGCATACCCCACTGTACTTGCACTGTCATTTATTAATTGTTACTCCTAACAGACTTGTTCCGCTATGTATTCCCTTCCATAATAAGTCCCCAAATACCTACCTTGTTCACCTGTAACTTCATATAACCTGGCATTGCCTATCAGCAACATGTGCATCCTAAAACCACCAAATGCTATGCTCTCAGTCGTGCATGCAGAAAGTCAAGCATCCCAAACTAGTTCAATAGTTCCAAAGTAGATGGTGTGAGTGACTGCTGTGTTTGGAAAATAAGAAGGGAATATATGGACATTGATCTTTCATAAAAAATTCTCTTCAGTTTTACCAGGTAGCCTTGCTCTACATGGCAACTCGACTCTTCTGCAACCTTTCACAAGCCTATGTCCCCATATATATCCAAGATTCTCTTCATTTGCCACAAGAATCTGTTGCATACATTCCACTGGTTATGTATGTTGCTGGCTTCCTCACAACCATGTGCATGAAGAGTCTCAACAAATACATTGGCAGGAAGGTGAGAAATATATAATTCTGTATACTGGTACTGTTTTCTTCCCTATTGAGTGTTCATAAATGGCCTTAACCAATATATAGTCAATTAATTTAACCTAAGTCATGCCAAGATGCCCAAAAAATTTCCATATTCTCTTTGTCGGCAAAAACAATTATTGCCAGTAAGTATTGCCAATTTAAACACTCCTCAGTTGGAGTGAGGGTAATTGTGCTACATCCTCCAGGTTAGGACTTTAAGGATGATTGAAGCTGTCCATTCAACTAATTAGATGAAAGTGGAATTACACTTAGTGAGATACAGGTATACTGTATTGAAATATCTCATTTGTATGTCCTTATATTTTGAATTGTTTTTCTGTAAGGAAATATATTCTCTTTGGCAGGCATCCTTCCTTATTGGGTGCATTATAGGGGAAGCTGCCTGCATAGCTGTGTGGTTTGGTTCAGGTGATCTCTATAAAGATTACCTCTTGTATGGAGTAGCATCACTTCTGGGAGCTGGAGGCTCTATCCTGCTTGTGACATCACTCTCCTTCACTGCTGATCTAATTGGGCCCAATGTAGAATCAGGGGCTTTTGTATATGGTGCTATGAGCTTCACAGATAAACTATCCAATGGTGTGGCTGTCATGCTCATACAAAATCTAAATCCCTGCAAGTGAGTATTATCAAGTTTGGTAATTAAAAAGTAATGTTATGAAGGATGAAGTTATATGCATGGAAATTGAATTTTTTCAACAAAGCCTATCGATTAGTTTTAGACTCTAGTAAGGGAAATATACGTGTTTAAATTACTAATTGGCATTTTTGTAATAGTGCATAGTAAGGGAAACATACTTGTTTAAATTACTAATTGGCATTGTTGTAATACAGTGGTCCCTCGGTTAACGAACACGATTCGTTCCACAGAGTCGTTTGTCAACTGAAAATTTCTTTAACCGAATCTTATTATTTCAATGGGATATTGGGTAATTGGTTCCAACTCACAGAAAAAGTATACATACAAAGTACTGTATACCAGTAATAGAATTAACAAAACATTAAATATAAACTAAACACAGTACTGTACAGTACAGTATACTGTACAATAATAAATAAAAAACAATAGAATACTGTATTTTAAATTACTTTGAGGTGTGTATGTCATATTTCCGGCAGCTTTGTTTACATATCAAACCGCTGATTGAAGAGGTCGATGATGAAGCCATATTCTTTACAGAGTGCATTGGTTCTAATGCCTTCTTCATGGTTCATAATAATTTCTGCACTGTATATTATCAATATGTACCGGGGGTAAACTAAATTTTAGAATGACCAATAATTTTAATGTAAAAATGCAAAATTATTCAAGAAACCAACAAAATTGATGTTCACTGAGAAGGGTTGTTGGGTGATTCAATCAGCTGATGGGCACACAAAAACTGTTCCCTGTACTGTCTATATTATCATATGTTAACTAAATTTCAGAATGACTAATAATTTTAATATAAAAAATGCTGAGATATTCAAGAGACCAACTTTCTTGATATTTACTTCACTGGAAATGAATGTAAACATAAAACCAATTACTGTATTGGTGGACTAGCTGATCAGCTGATAAGCACAACAAACGTGTTTGTCGTAAGGATTTCGTTAATCAAAGTTTTGTTCATTACTCGAACTGAAAATCCTTATGGGAGCTAATTCGTTAACCGAAATTTCGTTAATTGAACCGTTCGTTAACCGAGGGACCATTGTAGTGCATAGTAAGGGAAACATACTTGTTTAAATTACTACTTGGCATTGTTGCACTGTTCTTTAAACTAAAATATATTTTATTTGTTTTGGTTCTATAACTTAAGGCAGACTTGTCCATGTTTTTTCTGAGTTTCTCCAAATTTCTTATGTTTTGTCCATGCATTTGTAACAGTAACTTATTGATTTGTTTTGCTAAGAAATGGATAGCAGCATGTGGGACTAATGATTTGAAAAACAAATATAATAATAATTTGAATACCCAAAACTCATGTTCTCACTGATTTTGCATTATAAATTCCATGGTTAGAGAGAATATACAGGTACTCCTCGACTTACGACATTCTCGACTTACGACCTTCTCGGCTTACGACCACCCGGACATATGACCGCCGCAGCCGTATAAAATATTTTTCAAATTATGTATTTTCGAGTCCCGACGTTAGTGATCGCACTGTGTACTGACAAAATTTTTGTTTGTAATTCCCTTTAAAATGGCTGGCAAGCTTAAAAGTGAAAGTTCTCGTGGTGCTGAGAAGAAAAAGAGACCCCATTTTAGATTGTCTATGTATTATTTTTGCCTTTTCGACTTACAACCAATTCGACTTACGACCTGGTCGTCGATCCAGAGCCCCATCGTAAGTCGAGGAGAGACTGTATAAGTCCAGACTCGTGGTAACTCTCCAGACGCACAGTACCAAGTAAATTAATTTTACTCATGCATGTTTGATGATTCCTAGCCAGTGTTCAGTTTTTGATGCGACTGAATTAGTAAACTTTGATTTATTATGTGATAAGTTATTGATAAGAAAACCGAATCATTTAGCATAATAATTCTTAAATACATTTCTCCAGGAATGCCTATCTGCCTCTGATAGTGAGAAAGATTGCATTAAGAAATTAGTTTATCTTTACAGGTATTTATATACAGTGAACCCTCACTTTACGCGGTCAGTTGAACCCACTGCTGCCCGCGTAAAGTGAGAAACGCGTAAAGTGAACAACATAACATATGGGATTAATTGAAATAGAGACCGGGCCGACCCCCAAACTCCACTTTTTCAGACACCATACCTACGTTGTAGTAAAAATAACTTCTTAATTTTATGATGGTATGCACACACAATAATTAAGAGAAATATCAATAATATTAGGTTTTTTAACACTTACATTAGTAGAAAAGATGGCTGGGCACACGGGGATGGGGGGTTGGTTCCGAGGCAGAGGGCAGATTATTGGCCCTCACCTGTATCAATTGTATCACTATCCACCACAGAGGCTTGTAGGGCCTCTTTGTCAAGCATCTCAAAGTCCATATAATTCCATATCCTCGCTATCATTATCTCTATCACTGACTTGGGCCGGCTGTGGTGGGTGGCGGGTGAAGAACTCGGTAATGTTTTGATGACTGGGCGACCTTGTGCGCACCCTGCTCCCGCTGCTCTCCGCGTAAAAGGGTACACACACCGCGGAAAGTGAGCATTCCGGTTTCGGCAGGGTACCGCGTAAAAATGGAAACGCGTAAAGTGGGACCGCGTAAAGCGAGGGTTGACTGTATTTGAGTCCACTTCAGTAAGTTGAGAAATATTAATTCATGTATTGTGGACAGTGGAAAACGTTTTTATGATTTACTTCTTGGGAGGAGTAAATTAGTGGGGTATAACAAGGCCAGGAGGAGGATAGCTGTTTCAGAGTGCCATTAATAAACAACCCTTGTTAAATATGTATTTCATGTCAGAGGGCCATGACACAAAACACTGCAGTAACCCACCTTACACGTGTCCATATGGAATGTATATTATGGTTGTTCCTTTTGCAACTATTTTGACCCCTCGTTTTAGCTTAAATACCATGTGTGTAATACATGACACATCATGATAAGGAAGCATGAAAAGAATCTGTAGCTCGATTAATTGATTGTACTCCCTCCTTATATGGAATGAGTAAATTTTTCATAGACTTTTTGATTATCCATTTATAACGAGGAAGGGAATAAAGGAAATACTATAGAGAGAGAGGGAAATAGAAAAGAAATTCGCTAATATGAAAATAGCCTGTGTCGAAAAAAGAACACGATAGAATGGTAAATGTGAGAAAGAACATGAATTTTAAAAATATGAAGAGCAGTGATGTTTATCACATTACAGGGGACCCCCCAAATTCGCGGGGGTTAGGTTCTCAAAATGGCCGCAAATCGCTAAATCCGCGAATAACATTTGCCACTTCTCTGAGTTAACTTTGCAGCAGATAATGGAGTAACAATTTTAGCACACTATCCTTCTTCAAATCTCTTTACCACATCTAATTTAACATTTAATGTAACGCTTTTCCTCTTCTTTTTGTGACCACAAGCTGTAGTGGTGCATAATGCATGTTTAGCACTCGTTGTTCTTGGGCTCAAATAAATATACAGTATACCATTGTTTTTTAAGTAAAAGTTGGAAGAGCTTCAACCAACCACTGAACAAATACTGTATGACGCCCACGCCGTGGCACCGGTCACTTACACAGCCGGCTGTTATCACAGCTTCTTCATACCGAATTTTTTAAATTGTTGTACATTTAAAATTTTCATGCATATTTTTATTTTTTTCAATGACATTATAACGAAATAACATTGACAGAAACCATGCTAATGGGGGAATTGGTGTAGTTCAAAAGTATGGAATTCTGTTTAGTATATAATTCATTAACTGGAGGATAGTAAAGTTTTGGCTAGTATTTACTTGGCATTGTCGAACTGCATTTTAACATGTTGGAATTAGTTTTATCACAACCACAGCACACCACACTCGCACCACACTCACACCACACCACACCACACTCACACTGTAACCAGAGATTGTTTTATATTAAAAGATTTTCTTTAATTTGTATAATACTGTACTGTATAAGAATAAAACCATGGATTTTATTATGTTTTAAAATTCAATAAACAGTAATTCTGTATTAGTAGTTTTCAGAAAGACTAACAAGTTATGGCATTTGTTTCAGAAGAACGCCTTTTCGGTGCGTAAATTAAAGCTTTTGTGCATGTTTGGGATTTTTTTGGTTTGGGTTATAGTTTTTTTTTTTTTGCATTTGCTTTGCAGACAAGTAAAAGCCTACAATATCATGGCACAGACATGTGAATCCTTTCACATACTATACGTTATCTTATTCTTCTAGTACACCCTTTTATTTCATACTTATTCAGTTCATCTTAGTTTCACTTTTGTTTTGCATCATATACATTTCTCATATATTTTAAGTTTGTTATTTTGAAGCACAGTTTACCTAACTTTAAAGTTTCTTGCTGCTGTGTTTTTACACCGCTTCCCATCTTCAAATGCCTTATATCAGTATCTTATAATCTGCACATTTAATAGCTTACATTTTACACTAGTGCTTAATTTTTTTTAGTTGTTCCATTTCTAATTTTTGTACACTTTAAAATAATTGTATTTCATTGTATTGTACAGTTGCTGACAGAATTTTGCTCCCTGTGGTAAACCTGAGCCTCGTGAATGAGTCTATGAACTTTCTTAACCTTATTGTCATCTGTTGCAGGTGTATTGTTTTATCTCATTTGGGGTCAATACTGCTTCATTTTGGGAGGGAGTGAACTTTTGTCCTCGACTATACAGTACAGTTCTGTATATTTTATTTAGCTAGTAATTTATGGTATTCTTGTGGATTGAAAGATTCCAAGAATCCAAGGCACCTAACCTAACCTAACCGAGTGTATATATACAGTCAACCCTCGCTTTAAGCGGTCCCACATTCCGCGTTTCCACATTTACGTGGTACCCTGCCGAAACCGGAATGCTCACATTCCGCGGTGCGTGTACCCCTATACGTGGAGAGCGGCTGGCGAGCTGCGCCATTTTTGGATCCAAACCTCCCGTCATCTCTCCCACCCTCTCCCGCCATCCGCCATGTTGTGTAAGCGGCGCGAGCAGGGTGCGCACAAGGTCGCCCAGTCATCAAAACATTACCGAGTTCTTCACCCGCCACCCACCACAGCCTGCCCAAGTCAGTGATAGTGATAATTATAGTGAGGATATGGACTTGTATGGACTTTGAGGGGTTTGACAAAGAGGCCCTGCAAGCCTCTGTGGTGGATAGTGATACAATTGATACAAGTGATACAGGTGAGGGCCAATAATCTGCCCTCTGCCATCTTTTCTACTAATGTAAGTGTTAAAAAACCTAATAATATTGATATTTCTCTTAATTATTAATTGTGTGTGCATACCATCATAAAATTAAGAAGTTATTTTTACTACAACGTAGGTATTGTGTCTGAAAAAGTGGAGTTTGGGGGTCGGCCTGGTCTCTATTTCAATTAATCCCATATGTTATGTTGTTCACTTTACGCGTTTCTCACTTTCCGCGGTACCCTGTGGGTTGAATTAACCGCGTAAAGTGAGGGTTCACTGTGTGTGTGCGCGTGCGTGCGTGGTTTACATGTGTATGTATGTATGTAAACAGTGTATATATATATATATATATATATATATATATATATACACACATAATGTTTACATACACACATACGTACGTATGTATGTATGTAAACAGTATATATATATATATATATATTTATTTATTTATTTATTTATATTATCCTTGTAAGCCAGAACTCTCTGATAGCCTCAGAAAAATGACCTCATTAATCCCCTGACCCATCCAGATACTGTTTTTAACCCCCAACAGATACCCATGGCCATAGCCCGTCTAAGTTAACCTTTCTTAACTGGAGATTGCCAATCCACAAATCATTGGAAGCAAAATGCAGGTGTTACTTTACATTCTCAGCATATTAGAATATATTTGGCTTCATCACGATGATATATTTAAATCATAGATGTCTTTAAGACCCCATAAATTAAATTATTCTCAGTACAGTACTGTATCATCTTTAGTGTTATTACTGATGTTAGATAAAAGTACTAAGTCACCTCTCTTATTTCTTTTGAAAAGGTATTCATTTGTACTATTTCTATAGAAAACAAACTTAACGGTGGCAAAATGGTTTATTTTCAAATGACAACTGGCTGTTTCAGAGAAAAAAAAAGGAGAAAAATAGAGTTGATAATTCTGTAGTAATAATGTGAGAGGATGGTACGGTGTCCTCTGAAGGCAGCACAACAAAATGAGGGATGTCACATCTGTTAATAAGTTCAGTCAATAAGGATTCTAATAGTACATTTGCGGAAATGTCTTCCTACGCTCCATTTGGTAACCCGTGTCTCCAAACAACAATGTTGCAGTCGTAGTATCACTGTTTATGAATGAAAGGGTATATGTCATGTAACGACGGATGTAAATGGTGGATAGATTTGTTATAGGTCATATAGGTTGGCAATTTGGAGACAAGGGTTACCACATGTGGATAGGAACTCATTTCCGCAACTGTACCAAGTTTGAGAAAATATTTTTAAGAATTCAACGTTTTTGGCTATTTTAATAACCCAAGAACTCAGTGTACAAGTCACCTTACACTATCATTGTCAAAAGTGGTGGATGAAGAAATATAATGTTTTTTTTAGTTATAATGATATATGATACCTCAGGCAATTTTTCTCACATTGCCCCCCACCCCGAAAAAAAGGTAAGAATATGTACATAATTTTCACCAGAGGTACTGGCTACTGAGTAGTTTTTATTTTTGCATGTTCAGGTGTTGGAAACTCGTCAGTAACATTGTAAAAAAAAGTTTTAAAATTCACACATTTTAAATTTGAAATTTTCAAGTATAGTACTGTATACAGTATTGGAATTATATTATATATAATTTCCCTTAAAATTCATGTATAAAATTAAAGTTTTAATTTCTATGTAATGTTTATGATCAATTTTGCAATGCAAGTTTTCTCTAATTATTTTTAGCACTTGTTGCCCTTTGTGTGAAGGATACTACCGTAATGTGTTGTCTTACTGCTGTGGAGGAGCAGTTGTGCTGGCTGTGTTGGCTCTTGTCACTCTGCTACCGGTTAACATTGGTGATCGTAGCAAAGGTTAGTTTGCCTTCTTGTCTTTATAAAGCTTCCAATACATCAGGTTTTATGAACATGATTAAAATTTGTGTTTATTTTTACCCCATGAAATAAATTATTTATAATTTGAGTCCAGTAAACCCTCGGAAGTCTGGACCCTGTAAGTCCGGATTTTTGATAGTCGGGACCTTTTCCAAGCAAGAAACATTTGTCTGAACCCTTAAATATTTGTCATTTGAAATTGCAGCCAGCAAGCAATCCCTTGGCTCTTTTCTTCTCTTGGTTTCGTGAGTGATCAGTTTATTCCCTACTCTTAGAGTGGACTCGCTCATAATTCTGCACTGTGAATGGGTAGCTTTAAGCTTAACACATATTCAGCCACCGAAAAATGATAAGATCTTAGGTAAAATAATTCAAACAATGGTGATGGTAATCCTCCCGGGAAGAGACCAGAAGATGAGTGCATATTGCATCATCCATATGAGACACACACGCCATTACTTTGAAGTTAAATTACAATTTATATATCTTATTTTTTCTATTATTTAATATTTTGTATTATTAATGATGAAATATACACCATAAGATGCTGATTATACGAGAATTTATTAATGAATAAATAAAAACAGACTGACGAATGTGGCAACGGCCAGTCCCCCCCCCTTCCATCACGTTTACTTATGACATATCAGCTCTCGTTAGGCCTCTTATCAAATCTGATTAGACCACTGTACAGTATCCCCATTAAAGACAAAACAGTAGCTATATATTTTAAGAATAAATAGGTTAAAATATTTTACAAATAAAAAAAATATTTTTAATGAACTGTACAGTACAACAGTGAACCCTTGAAGATCCGGACTAAAAGGGGGAACCACCTGTCTGGAAAAGCCGATTGTCCGAAATTTCCAGTGAATCATAAATGATATAAGAAACACCAAAAATACAGTACTAATGTAGTGATAAACAAATTACTGTATATAAACCATGCATTTACCTATAACACAATAAGAAACATTGTATCATTACTAGAGTGAATGAAACAATATTCCCACAAACAACAATTGTCAACTCTGTTTGTTTCCCACCCCCTCGGGCACCTGTGTCCAAGCAACTGACGGGTCAAGCAGCGCCCACGTGCCTAAAATGTTCTTTGCTCTGGTTTGGGAATGCTTCTTTGGGAAACTTCTAGGAGTTTTCTTAGCCCAGAACCCCCAAATTTTTTGTCCAGATCTTCCAAAATCTGGATTTCCCGGGTTTGGATCTTCGAGGGTTTACTGTACCGTACTATATATAGTATATGCAGGAATAAAATGTAAATTATTGGTTATTCTGAAATTCTGGCAGTTCTCTGCATGAAGGTGTTACCATATACAGTAATTTGATCCACATAGTAGATAATGGTTGATACCAATACCTGTACCAACTGTTCTTAAACTGGTGGACTAACAATGCTCAAAACTACAAACCACGTCAACCCCATGGGTAATAATACTTTTTTGGGGGACTGAACAGTACTGTACTTTATACTGTATTGATTTAAATGTCATAGTGAAGTGCATGCAACTGTGAAATACACTAATTATTGTATTGATTTATTCCAAGGACAGTAGATTAATATTTGGGCCTTGTTGTGGAAGGGGAATATCATATAGTAAAGCACATCTGTTACAGTAGTAAGAATGTATGAAGGAATGATCATAAATGTATTAATGGGAAAAGGCTTGACAGAGCAAATGTAAACAATTTGATTGTCACTACTAACATACTAATTGTTTTAACAGATGTATTTTTTGTTTTGGAGAGTTGGCTCTCATAACACACTGTCATCCATATGTATGTGAATCATAAGTTGGAGCTTTGCTGGGTGGACATTTATTACTGTAGTAAAGTACTGTACTTATATTTTTTTAATATGCGGCTCATTGCTCGAGAAAATAATTTAATTTTAATTTTCTGTGTGAGAGGGTGAAAAGGGTTATCTGAAATGTGTCATAGCTGTTCATATAAAGTAATTTGTTAAATGTAAATAAGAGCATTTCAGTATCTTATGCACAGTATGTGAGTAAAGGTCCAGTTTATGAGATTCACAGTACATGTATTTATATAGAGTAATTTGTTGGTTTGGGGTGACACCACACTCTACTCTCAGGTAATGAATCTGCAGAACACACAGATGCTGAAGTGGGACCTGAAGTGAGCACACCAGCTTGTACAAACTCCACAATGAGCACTGTAGCATGTGTAGGCCCAGCAATAAGCACAATGTCAGCTGCGGGTGTCGGGCCTGGAATGGGCGTCTGTGGTGGTGACAGTACAGGGAGACTATCCAACAGTGCAAGTGATAGGGACCATCCAGGGTCAGAAGGTGAAGGTTTTCTCTTTCTCCTAGATGAAGTATGAATAACATTGGATTAACAGTACTGTACAGTATATTTTTAAGCTGGACATTATTTAAATTTGTTAGTATAAAATATTAGTAGTTATAATTACTTTAATTATCACAGTACAGTAGTAAGTATCTATATATGTTTTAATCATAGTAAGTATTTCTATTTGTTTTAATTATGAAATTGTTTATTTTTTTGCACATTATGCATGAAGTGTGTCTGTTGCACACATAGCATTACTCATGTTTATTTGCAATTCTTTCTTGATATGGAAGTGCAGAGGGTTTGAAAACCAGGGAAAATGAGGGGTTAAAACAGAAGGTTGATTTTAAAAAAACTGAGACAAAATATGGTACAAGCAAGCTCTAAAAAGAACGAGGACCTAAGAAAAGGTAATTTTGAATAACATTCCTAGGTTAGACTTTTGGGGGTTGCCTATTCTACTTCTTCATTTCAGTTTTTGAAAATGCAGTTTGGGAGGTTGCGCAATCCAATTTTTGGCTCAGAATTTTGAAACTCAATCGTTGTGCATGCTTAACCCCACATTTTCCAGTAAAATTGGTTTTTGAACAAGAAATCTAAGTCTTTCCCATGGTATTTGGTGTGGTTCATTCAAATTTGACCTTCATTTCCATCGAGTTGTTTTTGAGTTATCAACCCCCTCCCTTCCCCTGCAACAATCTTGGGGGACGTGTTGGAATTCAGGGGTTTTGGGTAGGAGAGCAAAAATGGAAGTTAATAGGAATCTAACCTAACCCAACCAAACCTAACCTAACTGGAAAAATTGCAGTTTCACTACCAATGTTTTTTCCATGGTATTTGATGTGTTTCATTCAGATTTGACCATAATTTCCATCAGGAATGAGTCTTTTTGAGTTATCACCCCAAAAAACCCTGCTCTAACCCAATTGGGAGTGAAACTGCAATAATACCCATTTTCCATTGGTCTTCATAGCTCTCCCCTCTAGATTCAAGTAAGAAAGATGTTGAGCTCTTCTAAGTAAATTACCATGTGTATAATAATATAAATAAACATTTGGTTTAATATTATTGTATTATGAAAGATTATGAACGTTCTTGAGTTCCGACTCCCACTGCTACTTAGCTTCCGACTTTTATCAAGTATTCAGAACATTATTATTGTAATGTTTCCCTTTATTACTTCATGGGAAAATCAGCCACCAACAATAGTATATATACCCTATGGTAGAGAACAGCTATATCCGTGGCCATTTTGGCGCCACTCGAGATCAAACAACTAAGTCTGGGTAACAAATGAACATTGCCTTGTGCACTGTAGTAAACAAAATTATCACAAGAAGGTTATGGTAAGTATTCTTTTCTGCACAGGTTTTGTTTTACCTTTATCTGATGACAATTTGTCAACTTAGCTAACATTATTAGACTAATATTAAAACTTTAATTTCATTATAGAACAAACCAGTCTCATAGTTGCCATTTTAGTGACTTTTCCGTTGCCGATAGTCTAAATTTCTGCCGTTTATAACTTCACTAATTATGTGAATTGTAATTTATTGGTATTTAGTGCTTGGGTACATAAATGAAATGATATGAAAAAGTGCATGTGATTGATCAAGATGTGAAGAAGCGCTTGTGATTGGTTAGCTTCCAATTTTGTCATGTCCTGTGCTTGGATTTTTAAAACTTTTTGGGGCATGTAATGAGCGACGATTTTTTTTTTCAGTTATATTGGAGTAAAATTATTAGAAAACCATACTTTTTAAAAGTACTGACAAATTTGAGTACTTTTTAAAAAGTAAATGTTATTTTGTTACTTTACATCTCTGAACAACACTCACCATCACCACTACCAACAACAACAATACTCACCACCAACAACACTCACCACTACCAACAACAACAATACTCACCACCAACAACAATACTCACCACCAACAACACTCACCACTTCCAACAACAACAATACTCACCACCAACAACTCACCATCACCACTACCAACAACAACAATACTCACCACCAACAGCACTCACCATCACCACTACCAACAACAACAATACTCACCACCAACAACACTCACCACTTCCAACAACAATAATAATCTTCACCAACAACACTCACCACCACCACTACCAACAAAACAATAATCATCACCAACAACAACACCACTCACCACCACACTCCTGTGACCACCAGCCACACAAAACACATACAAATAAATAATAATGGTAAAAACCTCTCGAAAATAATCAGAAACAAATTTATATTAATAATGTTGAGTCTACCCTCAAGTCTACTCCGTGCTTTATTAATAACAAAGCACGGAGTGGACTTGAAGATAGACTCAACATTATTAATATAAATTTGTTTCTGATTATTTTTGAGAGGTTTTTCCCATTACCTGTATTATTTATTTGTGTGTGTCTACACGCGCACACACACATACAGTATATACAATACAATAATGGAATTCATGCAAGGTGGCGATAATTGTAATGATTTTTCCACAACTTTTATAGCATTACCGTTGACTTTTAGTAGTAATGGAACATATCCTAATACTCCCCATAAGATTAAGTATTCACTATATGCGTCCCAAACCATCGAAGCTGCCAAACTATCAGGTCCTGGATTAGCAGGGTCCAACCTGTTGAAGCAGGATATAAAACTTGTTCGGGTTCATCAGGGGCACAGGAACAGAAGCTATTTTCCCCATAAGTTATTAATATCAATATATGATTAATCACTTACTGATGGCATTTTTGAGGTCCCTAACCGCATTGTAGAACAGTCATTGCCTGTACTGTAGTACAATGAGCACTGGAACCATCATTTTACAACTTCTATTCATTATTCTTTCAGAAAAAATATAAAAGGGGCATTACATTTCTTGGGGATACCCAACATTTTTTTGGTTTTGGCCACTGCATTAATGTACCACAGATACACAAACAAAATTTAAATTAAGACTGTTTTCCTCAAGATATTTGCTCTAACCCAGAAACTTTAACAGCTTTACATATTTTTACTCTGTCTTCCTAACATTTATTAATAAAAAAATTCACACTGTCTGTTTTATATTCAAATTCTATCTACTCGTGCCATTTTCTAGTCTTGCTTACATATTTCAAAGAACATTTTGCAGGTGGTGTTTGATATCTGTGAATATCACCCCTTATTTTTTCTCATAAATTATTTACAGAAATGTTTGTCCCAGAGCTGTTCTCATATTATTAACTTAATTAAATTTTTTACAGAGTATTCGGCAGTCCCACAAGGTCTACGGATTCGGGTCACCTCTTCATCCTCTGATAGTGAAGACGGTGTTGGGGAGGAGTCATATGCATAATTATAAGATCCAGACAACCTTGGTCAGACAAGGCAGATTTACAAAATGTTGTAATGAGTACAGTTCAATTATGCCTTAAATTTTCCTTTTTTAAATATATATATTTATATATTTTGGGTCATGTCTTTCTCTTACAGGAAATATTGAAACCTTCCTGTTAGTTGACACTCGAGTACATTGTGTTGTTTGAAAATTTGGCTTTTACTGTGTAAATATTCACTTTTGTACTTTTTGTAATTTTAGATTAGAAGAGAGACCTGATTGAGGTATTGTATCTGTGAAGTGATGACCTGTGTTTGTACAGTACTGTACACACTTAATAATCCATAAAAAGTTTTGATACATTGTATTCAGGCTGTGAGATTGTTTTCCACATAGTATTGGTTGGTGTTCAGTACAGTACAGTCATACAAAAGGAATTTGTTGAACACATTGTATTTTTATTGTTCATAATACAGTGATATCCCCGTTAGCCGGAACAATTGGTGCGGAGCACTTCCGCGAATGAGAGATTTCCGGGTAATGAGACGACTCTCTCAAACCCGGAAAAAACTCCCCCGTCCCCGGAATTTTCCGGGTATCAGGAAAATTTTCTCGGAAAATCGTTCCCAAAGCCGATTTTTCTGGAAAATTCTGGCTTTGGGAACGATTTTCTGATAAAATTTCAATTCCAGCTATCGTAGAGTTCCGGATTTGAGGGATTCCAGCTAACAGAGATATTACTGTATTTATGTTTACCATGAGTAATTTTATATGGAATAATGTGCTTATATGTATTCATATGAATTTATTATTAATTGTACAAATACAAATATAGATGTTTATGTTTAGTGTTAATAAGAGTTGGACTCACTATCTAGGTCGGCACATTTTTAGTATTTTGCAGTGTTCTTTACACTATGTATTAAGTGAGAACTGACCACAAATTACAAATACAATTTATATTTTCAGTATAATGTTACTTATCCTCTTTGAGGGTATGATTAGTATAATGTAGAAAGGTATAGATAGATTCATAATTATCATGATTTCAAACATAAATACAGTACTGTACAGACAAACCTCTCTAATCCAGACCCTCACTTATTCCGATATTACTTAATCCTAATGCCAAATGTCAGTCCTGGCTAAAGTCCTCTCTAGACTTCATCTGGATGAATGCAAATGTGAGCCTTCATATGCCACTTAGTATGGACACTATACTGTACAGTATGTTGATTTTTGGACTGAACTCATGCTGTAGTATGTGTATTGTTGTACTGTATTATACTGTACTGTATATTATGGAGATCTAACAGAAGATGCATGAGTATATTAAGAAGTACTTAAATCTGCTAAGTACTGTATACTGTAGATGTTAGATTTTGACACAATCCTGTGGACTCTCTCCAGATTAACAGAGACATCTAGACACTTGGATGATCCAGATAAACAGCTCTTCAAGATGCATCTTTTCCCTCGATTAGTCTGGATTAGCAAGGTTTATCTTCAAAGAAAATCTATTGAGTGTCTATTACCATAAAAGGATTTTTAAGAAAATACTATATATAAAACTGTGTTTAGTGTCATAGTAAGTAATGCTATTTTAACCTGCTATGGTACATTCCAGGTATAAGTTTCCTGTGTCTGATATTTGTGGTTACAGTCTTAAATATTTGCATGGTCCATAAGATCAGAATAAGATTGAAATTATAAAAAAGGGACATTTTAAAGCATTACTAGACACTTTTTTGTGAAGCTGCATGAATTCCTGATATTGATGCAAAAGTTACTTCCAAAAAATATTGTAATACCTACTCATTATCCAAGACTATTTAATTAATGTCTACTATTTATGAAATTAAGTGCCATACTGTAATGATGACAGAGGCTAAAATTAGCTTGCAGTAAATCAAACGATTGCATATCTGCAAGTATTTTAATGGATTTATTTGTATATATGTACAGTGAGTTCTGCTATAACGTGTGTTTTGACAATGCGAATTGGCTCTAACACGATTTGTGAATAGAGGAACGATATTTGTATAACGCGAACGCTTGTTTGCTGTAACGCGATTTTTGCTTACTATTTCTCCAATTTTGTGGTATTAACTGTGAATATGGTAAAGAAGAATATCTCCAAGAAGCGTTCTGGTGATCGCATTCCCGGTGATGATCATAAAAGAAAGGATATAACCCTTGAAGAGAAGCTCGATGTTAACCTCAAAATCACCATTCTCCCCCATCAAGTTATATTCATATTTTTTCAAGGTAAAGTGTTACATTTACTGTATGATTTTATTATTAGATATGAATGTAACATTTATTTAGACTGTGCTAACCTTTGTGTTAGGCTAACTACTAAATTTTTTTCGATTTCGAGTAGTAATCTGCACCTAACCCTATTTTCTCCATAAGCCCTGTTATTTCTATTACGCGAATTTCTATAACACGATGTTTTACAAGAACACAACTATCGCGTTATAGCAGAACTGACTGTATGTATACTTATATTCTATGGTAGTCAGGGTCAAAAGTTTGTACCTGCCCAAAATGAAGCGGCATTAACCCAAAAGGAGTTGAAACAGTCAGGGTATGTTAGTTTGGAAACCCATTCCCATGACTCAAGTTTCACCACGAGGAGCGAACTTTTGTCCCCGACTGTGATGGAAATGTAGAGTATTGTATTTTCATATTTTTTTCAGCTGTTGACTAGCCTTTCAGTGTGAAGGAAGGTTATTATATTAGTCACATTTTGGTAAATT
Source organism: Homarus americanus (assembly GCF_018991925.1). Classification (NCBI taxonomy): domain Eukaryota; kingdom Metazoa; phylum Arthropoda; class Malacostraca; order Decapoda; family Nephropidae; genus Homarus; species Homarus americanus. The sequence goes on from NW_024735554.1 coordinate 10,280,179, forward strand.
GATAAGTTAATCATTCCATAGTGATGTTTAACTGTAAAATCAGAAGTTAAAGATGGTTGAAGTTCCTAGTTGATTTGTAATGCTTTTACAGCAAGGTTGAAGTGTCTACAAAGGATAATGCAGTAGAACATCTGTTAATAATGTTATCATTTAGAAATATGAAATGCACATTCATCCTTTGAATGGCACATAGTCATTAACAGCACAAGTTTCATAAATGCCACATGTCCAGTTTATACAATCATTCCTTATTACAAATCAACAGCATCTCTTAGGGTTGTGCTTCTAATACCTGTAATGGAATTTTCACAGATTGTTGTATTTATAGGGTTGTGAGATACTGACACTGACTGGAAAGTGACACCTAATATTTTGTAATACATTGGATATCTTAGTACAATGAATACTGTCAAGTAGATATGTTGTTACAAAAGCCACAATGCACAATAGTTAGTGTATATACAGACACTCCCTGGTTTACGGAAAGGTTTCATTCCTGGACTCTATCCGTAAACCAAATTTTCTGTAAACCGAAAATAACCCTTCCATAAAGTGCTATACCCTGTACTGAATCACAGATGGCATCTCACAAGGGGATGTGCTTCCGGGAATGAGAGATTTCTGGGTAACAAGACCACTCGCTCAAAACCAGAAAAAATCCCTCATCCCCATAATTTTCAGGGAAACAGAAAAATGTTCTCGGAAGTTCCAGAAATTACACATTACACCATCTCTTAAACCCGGAAAAAAATCCCCCATCCCCAGAATTTTCCGGGTACTGGGAAAATTTTCTCAGAAGAGCATGGGTGTGTGTGCGTAGGAAATGAACATATTCTATGTATTGAGGCAGTGAGCTGTAACTGTAGCCAGCTGCACTTCTTCTTATGTTACATCACAAGCAGCAGCCACCACAGTGAATGTGAGGAATAAATAAAAAAAAAATTAAATAAAGTAAAAAAAAATGCTGCATTGCCATTTAGCAATCATTTCATGGGACATGACAGAGAGCAGTTTAGAGATCCCCCACACTGCTAGCCCCCCACCCCTGCTGCTTACGCTAACTGTCGAGCTCTTAAGAAATGTTTATTACCTTTGTTTTTGACCTTATGATATTTGTTTTTATTTTTTCATTCTCTATGAGCAATTGTGTGCATGTAAGAGCATAAAAAAAAAATGAGGAAAATTAGGCATATCTACCCGAAATTACCCATTGAACAATAACATAGCTCACAGCTTGGCCTCACCTGCTCTGAGTGCTATTGGGTGGCAACTTGGCTTTACAATTACACGTCTTCTCCATGGATATATTTCTGTTATCCCTCATTCAGTATACTATTTCTCGTTTAGCAACCATTTCGCTTAATAATTGGTTTTATAGGAATGCGTCCTAGTCGTTAAATGAGGGGAGAATTGACTGATTTGTTGTAATTAAATGACCATCGATCAGTTGCATAAAAGTCAGATCGTTAAGCCTAATTCTCCTCATTGTCGTCATTTTGATTTGCTGGCCTTCAACTGCTGGATGGTCATTACGGCCAAAACACATCGGGGTGACGAAAAGAGGAAGGCATGGGGGGGTAGAGTCGAGCTTTATCGTACGTCTGGAAGACGCAGTTGAGCAGTGTTACCAGACCATTTAGGGCTTAGTAACCTTTCGAGTGTATACAAATACATGTGGGTTACTTTATATTACAGTATATAAATTAAAGCTTTATGACAATAATATTAAAAAAAATGGTAAATTTAGAGAAAAAATTTCTGTAAGTTTTAGCTTGAGTGGATCATACATAAAATGATGTACTGTACAGAAGGCAAGATCTGAAACCTTTGTATTTTTTAATGGTTATGTTGATATTACAGGGTCATTCAGAAACATCATGTAATATCAGGAAATAATTTGCACAAGTTTGTTATATTGTCAGTGTATTTGTAATACATGGATATGGTACTGTAGTGTTTATGAATATATGGTGCTGTATTGTATGTGATAGGCATCATAAAGAGTATTCCTGATGCCATGAATAAACTCTATTTTTTATGAATCATAATTTCTTCTTTGATATAAAGTTTCAAGAAACCAAAGTTTGTATGATAATTTGTATTTTATTGTCTGTGATAGGTTATGAAAGCTGTGATTGTTATATTTTATAACAAAAACCATAATTTTTTCTAAGAATAAAATAAATTATCTCCATTTATATGAAAAGATATTCATACCTGTTGTAAAGTTTGTGATTGTACAATATATTAATTCTGTTTTGAGGCGTATGAGACCAAGTTTGAAGAGAAGTTAAGGGATTGGTATTCATAGCAGTAGCCACTGCCCCCTGAGAGGGCGCCTGGGGCCACCACCATCACTGGGAGGGCCCCTGGGGGTGCCGCCGTCCCTGGAAGAGCCCCTAAGGGCGCCGCCATACCTGGGAGGACGTCTGGGGGCGCCAGAACCCCTGGAGGCACCACCACGCCTGGCAGGGCCACTGGGGTGCCGCCGTCACTGGGAGGACGGCAACGCCCTCAGGGGCCCTTCCAAAAACAGCGGTGCCCCCTGGGGCCTTGCCAGGGCCAGTGGCACTTCCAGGCGATCTCCCAGGGATGAGAACACCCCTAGTGGGGTTGTCTCCAATGGCCTTGTCAGGGACTCTTGCGCCCGCAGGGCCTCTCCCAGGGATGTCGGCAACCCCAAGGGTTCTCCCAGCAACAGCGGCACCCCCAGGGGCCTTCCAGGGATTGTAGCGCTCCCAAGGGTTATGCCAGGGGCAGTGGTGCCGCCAGGAGCTCTCACAGGGACAACGGCTCTCCCAAGGGCTCTCCAGGGACGGTAGTTCCCTCATGGGTCTTGTCGGGCTCTGATGCCCCCAGGGCCCTGCCAGGGCGGCTGCCAGGGGTGCTGCCGCCTGCAGGGCAGCTGCCAGGGGCGCTAGCGCACCCAAGAGCCCTGTCAGGGGCTCTCTCAGGGACATTGGCATTCACAGTGGCTCTCCCAGGGACCCTGCCAGAGACTGCAGCACTCCCTGGGGCCCTCTCAGGAGTGGTGACACGTCCAGAGGCCATGCCAGGGACAGCGGAGCACCCAGGGGCCCTCCCAGGGTCTGTGCTGACCCAAGGGACCATACTGTATATGTTCTGGGTATCAAGTTCTATCTACAAGAGCGAACACAAACACCTGTAGAGTTTTCGTAGGTTCTATTTACTGGACAAACAGAGATACACAAGTGAGGTGGCGCTCCTTACTCTGTCTGGGGGGTTAACTAGCCTCTCAGGCGACATGTGGCAAGTGGTACATTAGCAGCTTCCATATGTCGCCAGGCACATTAATTAAGCGTGTGGGACATGGTAAATAAATACATTGCCACACGCTGCTAGCTAGGCTGAATAAATAATGTATATAAATGGAGCACATACATAATATACATCCAGCATACATAATATACATACACCTCCCTATACGCTCATAGCAAAGTCTTGAGCGGACCTTTTCTTTTGGATCCGTTCTGAGCGTCGAGGGACTTAATCCCTGGGGAGGGTATGGGACTCACACTGGTGGCAGGGTCAGCAGAAGGCGTTGTTACGGGGCGGAGAAAACGGCGGTTCCTCCACCACACGACCACTGGGTAACCGCACCTGGTAGTCCCGTGACTTACCGAGACCCATGACCGCCCACTTTGTCCCAACGTAGGGAGGTCGGGTCCTGAACACGGACTTGGGTGCCAACACTCAACTTGGGAAGAGGACGGGCATGGTCGTTGTAGCAGGCGACGACGACATCATGAACACGTTCGGCAGCTCGGCGATCACAATCCTCTGTCTTGGCCTGCCACTCCTTGGAGAAGGATTGAGGGTGAGCAGGGACACAAGAACGAAGGGGGCGTCCATACAAGACCTGGGCAGGGGAGCGTCCGGTGTAGTTAGGTGTGTTGCGGAGTTCAAGAAGACCCCGGTCGAAGGCTTCGCAGTCAATATTCCCAGAAGGGGCCACCTTAAGGATGAGGTGCTTCAAGGATTTGACAGCAGCCTCAGCGTGGCCGTTGGACTGCGGGTAATGGGGCGATGACAACACATGCCGGACTCCCCATCGGTCAAGGAACACAGCAAAGTCCCGGCTTGTGAACTGGGGCCCTCCGTCGGTTCGCAGGCGCACAGGAACGCCCACGTCACGGAAGTAGTGGCGGAACTTGCTGATGGTGGCGGCAGACGTCGTGTCATTACCGCACTTGATGACAACCGGCCAACCAGAGAGACGGTCGACGATAACAAGGAAAACTTTCCTGACACAGAAAAAGTCGGCCGACACAGACTCAAAGGGGCGGGTGGGGTTGTCGTCACTCATGAAGGGTTCCTGCTGCTGGCTGGGTTGTAATACTTGGCAGGGCTCACACGCACGGACAACATTGGAGATGTCGGAGTCGATGCCGGGCCAGAACACAGTCTGTCGTGCACGTCGTTTGGTGGCCTCAGCTCCACGGTGACTGTCGTGAAGGCGAGCCAAGACGTGGGGACGTGAGGCAGCAGGGACAACTACACGTGCTCCGTACAGAACAAGGTCCCCGTCGCAGTAGAGTTCATCGCGGAGTTTCCAATACGGGAGCAGGGTGTTGTGAAGGTCGTAGCGGTTGCTAGGGAATCCATTCCTCACACACCCGACGAGTCGGACGTAGGAAGGGTCATCTCGGGCCGCTGTTCGAAGGTCCTCCATTGCCTTGTCATCTGGTGACAACGTCCAAACGAAGGGCTTGGACGGCGTGTAGGGTGACCACAGTCCGGACGGAAAGAGCGAGGTCGGCGTCGAGCACATGGTCTTCTGGAGTAGGGAAGCTGACAGGAGAGTGGGATAAAGCATCAGGGATGCAGAGCTCTTTACCAGCACGCCACACTGCTGTGTAGATGTACGCCGAGAGCTTCTCCTTCAGACGCTAGAGGCGAGGGTTCTCAACGGCGTCCAGCGTGTAGTGGTTGAGGATCGGGACAAGCGGGCGATGGTCGGTCACTAGGTGAAAGTGTTGCAGGCCTATGAGGTAAAACCTGCACTTGGACATCGCCCAAACCACAGCCAACAGCTCCAACTCAATAGTGGCGTAGCGCGTCTCAGTGTCAGAGAGGAAACGCGAGCCACACTGGACGAGCCGGAACTGCCCTCCACCATGATCCTGCAGTAGGGCATATCCCACGCCGTACAAGCGTGAGGCATCTGTCTGCAGAACCGTCGGCAAGGCTGGGTCAAACGTGGCGAGGACAGGTGGACTAGACAGGGCCTGTTTCACTTGCTGGAAGGCCTTGTCGTGGTCGGGGGTCCGCAGGAATGTCCTCTTGGGGCTCATCAGGGGGCGAAGTGGTTGGGTAGCTGCGAAGATGTCCGGCGAAAACTCTGCTAACTGGTTGACGAGACCGATAAAGGACCTCAAGTCGGTGAGGTTAGCAGGGGTGGGAACTGCGATGGCTTGGTGACCGGTCAGCTGCACACATTCCCCAGGTGTACCCACAATAGTCCACTGGAAGAGCTGGCCAGAACAACCACGGCATTTAGGGAGATGCCGTGCTTCCGCACCGCTGAGTACCCTGAGATACGCGGAGGTGATCCATGTAATCCTTATCGCATACACGAGTATGTCGTCGCATCACTTTCACGAAGTTTGCCAGACCTGTGGTGAGCCATATCACCTTGAAGGCAGAAAGTACCTCCTGTAGCGGGTGAATCCCATGGGGCCACGGCAATAACTGTAACCAAGGGTCACCAGGGGCCCTATGGCATGTTTGTCCGTCGTGTCATATAAATTATACCAGCAGTCCTGCATGGCAGTGAACAGTGACATCACCCACATAAATCTGACCTATATATAGTACTGTATACTGTTAATTAATATGATGTATATCGTTGTGTATGAACCTCTGTCCTGCGTGGCAGTGAGAAGTGATACCACCCTCAGTGTCAAGACCTGACTGAATTACTCAGAATAGGCAAACTGTACTCCAAGTTTTGTCAATAACTTTGTTAAACTAAAAAAAAAATAGTAGTCCCTTACTTAACTGTGATTGGTGGACTATTCTCTTAACCCACCAAATTACAGCCAATAGGAGCAGAGAGCACAATACCACAAGTTATGTTTTCCTCTTGTATATTATTCACCATTACCTTCTCCAGAATGCGACGATACTGGAAATGTGATGGGTGGCGGTGTATTTAATTAACGTTGCTTCTTCCAGAGCTCTAAATAGCACAAAAACTACTATAACCAAGGGCCCTCCCAGGAACGTGAGAGCTCTCAGCGGCCATCCCAGGGACAGGAGCGCCCCAGAGGTCTTCTCAGGGCCTTCGGCGCCCTCAGCGGTGCTGCAAGGGGCGGTGACGCCCCAGGGTTTTCTTGTCAGAGGCAGTGGCGCCCTGAGGGGGTTTGCCGGGGCGTTTGCCAGGGGCGCTAGCGCCCCCAGGGTCTCTCCCTGGGTCAGTGACGCTCCCAGGGGCCCTGCCAGGGACGGCAGCTCCCTCAGGGGCCCTCCCAGAAACGACGGCGCTTCCAGGGGCGTTGCCAGGGGCAGGGTCGCTCCCCGGGGCTCTCCCAGCCAGCGGCGCTCACATGGGCCCTCCCAGGGACAGTGGTGCTCCCAGGAGCCCATTCAAGGGGTGAGGCGCCCTCAGGGGCGATGCCAGGGACAGCGGAGCTCCCAGGGCCCTCCAAGGGGCGGCGCTGACCCTAAGGACCTTACCAAGGGTCCCTAGGGGTCACATCGTGTCACATATATTACATACTTCCAGCAGTCCCTTACTTAACTGTGATTGGTGGACTATTCTTTTAAGCCACCAAATTACAGCCAATTGGAAAGAGAGGCAGTCAGTCAGCACAACATCACAATTTAAGTTTTGCTGTTGGAAATTATTCTCCATTGCCGTCTTCAAATCGCGATGACACTGGAAATGTAATGGGTGGTGGTGTATTTATGTCACATTGTTTCTCCCAGAGCTCTAAATAGCGCAAAAAATACTTAAAACGGGGGCCCTTCCAGGGACGGGAGCACTTCCAGGGTCGGTGCCAGGGGCGGTGGCAACCCTAGGGGCTCTCCCAAGAACATTGGGGGTCTCAGGTGCCCTCTCAGGGACGGCGGCAACTGCAGGGGCCCTTCCAGGGGCGGTGGCGCAAGCCACTGTGCTCCCAGGGATAGCATTGCTCCCAGGAACAGAGGCACTTTCAGGGACATGGGCGCTCCCAAGGGGCCTCCTAAAGACGGCGGTGCTCCCAGGGACCTTCCCAGGGATGGTGGTGCCCCCAGGGAATCTTCAAAGGACAGCGGCGCCCTAGGGACCATCCCAGAGACGGCGGCTCCCCAGGGTACCTGCAAGGGGCGGCGGCGGCGGCATCAAGGGCCTTGCTAGAGGCGGTGGCGCCCTCAGAAGCCTTGACACAGGCACTGGCGAACCCACGGGCTTCACAAGGACAGCGGCGCTGTCAAAGGCCGTCACTGGGATAGTGGCGCTCCAAGGCCCTCCCAGGGACGGTAACGCGCTCAGGGGCTCTCCCAAGGACCCGGCACTCCCAGAGACCCCCCCAGGGATAGCAGCGCCTTTGCCAAAGGCGTTGGCCCCTCAGAGGCCTTGTCAAGGGCGCTGGCACCCCCACAGCTCTCAAAAGGACAGCAGCACTCCCAGGGGCCCTCACAGGAACAGCAGCACTCCCATGGGCCCTTTCAAGGACGACAGTGCCCGCAGAGGTCCTCCCAGAGTCGGCAGCGCCCTCAGGGGCCCTCTGACAAACGGCGGCGCCACCAGTGGCCTTGTCAGGGGCAGTAGCACTTCCAGGCGCCCTCCCAGGGACGGCAACACTTCCAGTGTCCGTATGGCATGCTTGTCCGTCGTGTCATATATATTACAAACTTCCAGCAGTCCCTTACTTAACTGTGATTGGTGGACTATTCTTTTAAACTACCGAATTACAGCCAATAGGAGCAGAGAGCTGTCAGTCAGCACAACACCACAACTTATGTTTTCCTGTTGGATATTATTCACCATTACCACCTTCAGAATGCTATGAATTGGAAATGTGATGGGAGGCGGTGTATTTATTTAACGTTGCTTTTCCCAGAGCTCTAAATAGTGCAAAGACTACTTCAACCAGCGGTCCACCCAGGGATGTCGGTGCCCCAGGAGCCCTGCAAGGGGCGGTGGCGGCCCCAAGGGCCTTGCCAGAAGTGGTGGTGGCCTCAGAGGCCTTGCCAGAGGCGCTGGCGCCCCCACGGGCTCTCACAAGGACAATGGCGCTCCCAGGGTCTCTCACAGGGACAGCTGCGCTCTCAGAGGCACTCCCAGGGACGAAAGAAGCCCTCAAAGGCCCTCACAGAGAGGGCAGCACCCTCAAGGGACCTCCTAGAAACAGCGGCGCCCCCAGGGTCCTTGTCAGGGGGCGCCCCAGGATGGCGACACTTACCGCCGAATAGCGCCCCCCCTCCCAGGGGGCCTCCCAGACGCAGTGGCGCCCTCAGGGTCTCTACCAGGGACAGCGGCAACCATGCCTTCCCAGGGATAGCAGCACCTTCAGAGGGGCCCTGCGCCCTCAAGAGCCCTGCCAGGGGTGCTGGCGCCCGCAGGGGCCCTGCCAGGAGCGCTGGCGCCCCCAAGGGTTCTCTCAGGGAGATCGGCACTAACAGCGGCCCACCTAGGGACAGACGGTGCTTCCAAGGGACCTGCCAGAGAAAGCGGCACACCAAGGCGCCCTACCATGGATAGCGGCTCACAGGGCTCACAGGGGCGGTGGTGTCCACAGGGATCATGCCAGAGACAGCTGAATTCGCAGGGACCCTCCCAGGGGTGGCACCGACCCCAGGGACCTTGCCAAGGGTCCCCAGGGCCTCTTTGGCATGCTTGTCAGTCTTGTCATACATATTGCATAATTCCAGCAGTCCATTTAACTGTGATTGGTGGACTATTCTTTTAAGCCACCAAATTACAGCCAATAGGAGCAGAGAGCAGTCAGTCAGCACAACACCACAAATTATGTTTTCCTGTTGGATATTATTCTCCATTACCTTCTACAGAATGTTATGATACTGGAAATGTGATGGGAGGCGGTGTATTTATATATTATCCTTGGTTCTACTAGAGCACTAAGTAGTGCAAAAAACCACTGCAACCAGGGGCCCAACCAGGGACATTAGTGCTCCCAGGGGCCATCACAGGGACGTCGGCGTTCCTAGGGGGTCCTCCCAGTGCCGGCAGTGCCCCTACAGACTCTTGAAAGGACAGAGGCGCCCTAGGGGTTATCCCATGGACGGCAGCGCCTCATGGACCCTACAGCGCCAGGGACCCTTGCAAGAGGCTGTAGCGCCCTCAGGGCCTTGCTAGGCGCACTGACACCCCAGGGGCTCTCCATGGGTGAGTGGCGCTCCCAGGGGCCCTCCCAGAAACGGTGGCACTACCGTGGCTCTCCCAGGAATAGCGGCGCCCCCAGGGGCGTACCCTGGAATGCCAGGAGCTGTGGCACCCCCAGGAGCCCTGCCATGGGCGGTGGCATCCCCAGGGTCTCTACCAGGGACAGCAACGCTCCCAGGGGCCCTGTCAGAGGCGTTGGCGCCCACAGGGGCCATGCCAGGTTCGCTGGCGCCCCCAAGGGCTATGCCAGGGGCGCTGGCATCCCAAAAGGCTCTTTTAGGGAGATCGCCACTGACAGGGGCCCACCCAGGGATAGCGGTGCTCCCAAGGGACCTGGCAGGACGCACACCCAGGAGCTCTCCCAGGGACAGCGGCACTCCCAGAACCCCTCTCAGGGGCGGTGGTGTCCCCAGGGACCATGTCAGAGACAGCTGATCTCGCAGAGACCCTCCCAAGGGTGGGGTCGACGCCAGGGACCATACCAAAGGTGCCCAGAGGCCCTATGGGATGCTTGCCCGTCGTGTCATATATATTACATACTTCCAGCAGTCCTTCTTACCTGTGATTGGTGGACCATTCTTTTAAGCCACCAAATTACAGCCAATAGGAGCAGAGAGCAGTCAGTCAGCACAACACCTCAACTTATGTTTTCCTGTTGGATATTATTCTCCATTACCTTCTTCAGAATGCGATGATGATACTGGAAGTGTCACTTCGGTACACATGCACCCACGCACTGGTACACGCACCCACACATGCACCCAAGATCACTTCGGTACACATGCACCCACGAGCACTTCGTTACACATGCACCCAAGATCACTTCGGCATACATGCACCATGCACTCTGGTACACGTGCACCCAAAAGCACTTCGCACACATGCACCCAATGCACTCTGGTACACGTGCACCAAAAAGCACTTCAGTATTTGCACCTGCACCTGGGCAGCACCTGGCACATGCACCTTGCACATCAACGGTAAAGCACTTCGGTACACTTGCACCCAAGAGCACTTCGGTACACATGCACTAAGAGCACTTCGGCAACATGCACCAAATGCACTCTGGTACACGTGCACCAAAAGCACTTCGGCACACATGCACCCAAGAGCACTTCGCGACAGATGCACCCAAGCACTCTGGTACACACGCACCCAAAAGCACTGCACACATGCATCCAAAAGCACTTCGGCACACATGCACCCAAGGTCACTTCGGTACACATGCACCCAAGAGCACTTCAGCACACATGCACCAAGGTCACTTCTGGCACACATGCACCCACGCACTCTGGCACACGCACCCAAGATCACTTCTGGCACACATGCACCCAGGAGCACTTTGCACACATGCACCAATGCACCTGGTACACGTGCACCCAAGAGCACACATGCACTCAAAAGCACCCTGGTACACATGCACCCAGGTCACTGCACACATGCACCCAATGCACCTGGTGCACTGCACCCAAGATCACTTCGGCACACATGCACCCAAGATCACTGGCACACATGCACCCAGGAGCACTTCGGCACACATGCACCACGCACTCTGCACACGTGCACCCAAGATCACTTCGGTACACATGCACCCAGGAGCACTTCGGCACACATGCACCCAATGCACTCTGGTACACGTGCACCCAAGAGCACTTTGGGAACACATGCACCTGTCACTTCGGTACACATGCACCCAATGCACTCTGTACACGTGCACCCAAGAGCACTTCGCACACATGCACCCAAGATCACTTCGGTACACATGCACCCAGGAGCACTTCTGTTACACATGCACCCAAGATCACTTCCCATGCACCCACTGACTCTGGTACACGTCACCCAAAAGCACTTCGGTTCACATGCACCCAAAACACTTCTGGTACACATGCACCATGTGACTTCTGGTACACATGCACCCAAGAGCACTTCAGCACACATGCACCCAAGGTCACTTCGGTGCACATGCACCAATGCACTCTGGTACACGTGCACCCAAGATCATCTGGCACACATGCACCCAGGAGCACTGCACACATGCACCCAATGCACTTGGTACGCGTGCACCCAAGAGCACTTGGCACACATGCACCAAGAGCACCTCTGCACACATGCACCCAAGAGCACTTCAGTACACATGCACCCAAGAGCACTTCAGTACACATGAACCCAAGCTGGTACACATGCACCCACGATTCTACAGTGCACCCAAGATCACTTTGGCACACATGCACCAAGGAGCACTGGTACACATGCACCTAATGCACTCTGGTACACTTGCACCCAAGAGCATTTCTGGCACATGCACCCAAGGTCACTTGCACACACATGCACTCCAGATTTGGCACACGTGCACCCAGCACTTCTGGCCACATGCACCCAAGATCACTTCGGCACACATGCACCCAGAGCACTTCGTTACACATGCATCCAAGATCACTTCTGGCACACATGCACCAATGCACCTGGTACACGTGCACCCAAAAGCACTTCTGCACACATGCACCCAAAAGCACTTCTGGCACACATGCACCCAAGGTCACTGGCACATGCACCCAAAGCACTTCAGTACACATGCACCCAAGGTCACTTGGTACACATGCACCCTTGGGTACACGTGCACCCAAGATCACTTCGGCACACATGCACCCAGAGCACTTGGCACACATGCACCAATGCACTCTGGCACGTGCACCCAAGATCACTGGTACACGTGCACCCAAAAGCACTCTGGCACACATGCACCCAAAAGCACTTCTGGTACAACACCAAGGTTTCTGGCACATATGCACCCAAGAGCACTCAGTACACATGCACCCAAGGTCACTTGGCACACATGTGCACCCAATGCACTCTGGTACACGTGCACCCACACTCTCCACACATGCACCCAGGAGCACTTCGGTACACATGCACCCAATGCACTCTGGTACATGGGCACCCAAGAGCACTTCGGGTACACATGCACCCAAAAGCACTTCGGTAAACATGCACCCAAAGTCACTTCTGGTACACATGCACCCAAGAGCACTTCAGTACACATGCACCCAAGGTCACTTCGGTACACATGCCACCAATGCACTCTGGCACACGTGCACCCAAGATCACTTCTGGCACACATGCACCCAGCACTTCGGTACACATGCACTCAGCACTGGTACATGTGCACCAAGAGTACTTCGGCACACATGCACTAAGAGCACTTTGGCACACATGCACCCAAGGTCACTTCTGGCACACATGCACCCAAGACCTGCTTCAGCAGCACACGTGCACCCAAGAGCACTTCGGTACACATGCACTAAGAGCACTTCGGCATGCACCCACGCACTCTGGTACACGTGCACCCAAGAGCATTCCTGGTACACGTGCACCCAATAGCACTTCTGGCACATGCACCCAAGAGCACTTTGGTACACATGCACCAAGAGCAATTTCAGTACACATGCACCCAAGAGCACTTCGGTACACATGCACCCAATGACTTCTGCACACGTGCACCCAAGAGCACTTCGCAATGCACCCAAGGTCACTTCGGTACACATGCACCAATGCACTCTGGTACACGTGCACCCAAGAGCACTTCGGTACACATGCACCCAAGATCACTTCTGGCACATGCGCCCAGGAGCACTTCGTTGCACATGCACCCAAGATCACTTCTGGTACACATGCACCAATGCACTCTGCACGTGCACCCAAAAGCACTTCTGGTTCACATGCACCAAAAGCACTGGTACACATGCACCCAGGTCACTTCTGGTACACATGCACCCAAGAGCACTTCAGTACACATGCACCCAAGGTCACTTCGGCACACATGCACCCAATGCACTCTGGTACACGTGCACCAAGATCACTTCTGCACATGCACCCAGGAGCACTTCGGCACACATACACCAATGCACTCTGGTACACGTGCACCCAAGAGCACTTCTGCACATGCACCCAAGAGCACTCTCAGCACACGTGCACCAAGAGCACTCTGGCACACATGCACTCAAGAGCACTTCGGGTACACATGCACCCACGCAGGCCACTGCACCAAAAGCACTTCTGGTACACATGCACCAAAAGCACTTCGGTACACATGCACCAAGGTCACTTCGGTACACATGCACCCAAGAGCACTTCAGTACACATGCACCCAGGGTCACTTCTGCACATGCACCCACGCATTCTGTACACGTGCACCCAAGATCACTTCTGGCACACATGCACCCAGGAGCACTTCGGTACACATGCACCACGTACTCTGGTACACGTGCACCCAAGATCACTTCTGGCACCCAAAAGCACTTCTGGCACACATGCACCCAAAGCATTTCTACACATGCACCCAAGGTCACTTGGCACACATGCACCCAAGAGCACTTCTGCACACATGCACCCAAGGTCACTTGGCACATGCACCCACGCACTTGGCACGCACCCAAGATCACTGGCACACATGCACCCAGGAGCACTCTGCACATACACCCAATGCACTCTGTACATGGGCACCCAAGAGCACTTTCGGCACACATGCACCCAAGAGCACCCTGGCACACATGCACCCAAGGTCACTTGGGTACACATGCACCCAAGACACTTCAGTACACGTGCACCCAAGAGCACTTCTGGCACACATGCACTCAATAGCACTCTGGCACACATGCACCCCAGAGCACTTCGGTACACATGCACCCAAGAGCACTTCGGCACACATGCACCCAAGAGCACTTCAGTACATGCACCCATGTCACTGGCACACATGCACCCAATGCACTGGTACACGTGCACCAAGATCACTGGCACACATGCACCCAGGAGCACTTCTGGTACACATGCACCAATGCACTCCTGGTACACGCACCCAAGGTCACTTCTGGTACACATGCACCCAAGAGCACTTCAGTGCACACACGTGCACCACATAACTCTGGTACACATGCACTCAAGAGCACTCCTGGCACACATGCACCAATGCACTCTGGTACACGTGCACCCAAGAGCACACCACCCAAAGCACTTCAGCACATGCACCAAGAGCACTTCTGGCACACATGCACCCAAAGCACTTCTGGCACACACCCAAGAGCACTTTGGCACACATGCACCCACTGACTCTGGCACACGTGCACCCAAGAGCACTTCTGCACACATGCACCCAAGGTCACTTCGGTACACATGCACTCCACCACTGGTACACGTGCACCCAAGAGCACTCTGGCACACATGCACCCAAGATCACTTCTGGTACACATGCACCCAGGAGCACTTCCTGTTACACATGCACCCAAGATCACTTCTGCACACATGCACCATGACTCTGGTACACGTGCACCCAGCACTTGCGGTTCACATGCACCCGTGCTGGCACATGCACCCAAGGTCACTTCTGGCACACATGCACCCAAGAGCACTTCAGCACACATGCACCCAAGGTCACTTCGGTACACATGCATCCAATGCACTCTGGTACACGTGCACCCAAGATCACTTCGGCACACATGCACCCAGGAGCACTTGGCACACATGCACCTGCACTCTGTACACGTGCACCCAAGAGCACTTCTGCACACATGCAAGGCACTGGTACACATGCACTCAGCAAACATGGACATGTGCACCCAAGAGCACTTCAGTACACATGCACCCAAGAGCACTTCGGTACACATGCACCAATGCACTTGGACACGTGCACCCAAGATCACTTCTGGCACACATGCACCCAGGAGCACTCTGCACACATGCACCCAATGCACTCTGGTACACTTGCACCTAAGAGCACTGGCACATGCACTCAAGGCACTTTGGGTACACATGCACCCAAGAGCACTTCAGTACACATGCACCAAGAGCATCTCTTGCATGAGTGCACCAAGGTCACTTCTGCACACATGCACCAAGCACTTTGGTACACGTGCACTAAGAGCACTGCACAATGCACCAAGATCACTTTGGCACACATGCACCCAGGAGCACTTCGTTACACAGCACCCAA
This sequence comes from Homarus americanus, assembly GCF_018991925.1. Classification (NCBI taxonomy): domain Eukaryota; kingdom Metazoa; phylum Arthropoda; class Malacostraca; order Decapoda; family Nephropidae; genus Homarus; species Homarus americanus. The sequence continues at coordinate 10,295,514 of NW_024735554.1, forward strand.
GATCACTTCGGCACACTGCACCCATGCACTTGGGTACACGTGCACCCAATAGCACTTCGGGTACACATGCACCCAAAAGCTGGTAAACATGCACCCAAGGTCGCCTGGCACACATGCACCCAAGAGCACCTCTTAGTACACATGCACCTGTTCCTGCACATGCACCCATCGCACTTCTGCACACGTGCACCCAAGATCACTTCGGTACAATATGCACTCCAGGAGCACTTCGGCACATGCACCCACGCACTGGTACACGCACCCAAGAGTACTCTCTGCACACACATACCCAAGAGCACTTCGGTACACATGCACCCAAGGTCACTTGGTACACTGGATAAGGCACTTTGGTACACGTGCACCCAAGAGCACTTCTGGTACACATGCACCCAAGAGCACTTCTGGTACACATGCACCCAGGAGTACTTTGTTACACATGCACCCAAGATCACTTCTGGTACACATGCACCCAAGCACTTGGTACACGTGCACCCAAGAGCACTTCGGTACATTATGCACCCGCACTAGTACACATGCACCCAAAGGCACTCTGGTACACATGCACCCAAGGTCTTGGTACACGTGACCCGAGATCACTTTTGATACACATGCACCCAAGAGCACTTGGTACACATGCACCCGGCACTTCTGTACATGCACCCAAGAGCACACATGCACTAATGACTTGGTACAGTGCACCCAGGAGCACCTGCACACATGTACCCAAGAGCACTCAGTACACATGCACTCTATGTAGTCTGGCACGTGCACCCAAGAGCACTTCGGTACACATGCACCAAGCACTGGCACATGTACCAAGGCACTTGGTACACATGACTCAAGGGCACTTCAGTACACATGCACCCATGGCACTTTGGTACATGCACCCAATGCACTCTGGTACACGTGCACCTTAAAGCACTTCGGTACATGCACCCAGGAGCACTTCGTTATATGCACTCTAGATCACTTCGGTACATATGCACCATGCACTCTGGTACACGTGCACCCAAGAGCACTTCGGTACACATGCACCCAGTGTCACTTGTACATATGCACCTAATAGCACTTCGGCACATTCAAAGTACTTGTGTGCACCCAAGAGCACTTCAGTACACATACACCCAAGGGCACTTCTGGTACACATGCACCTAAGAGTACTTCGGTATACATGCACCCAGCACTCTGGCACATGCACCTGGGAGCATTTCTGCATACATGCACCCAAGAGCACTTTGGTACACATGCACTAAGGTCACTTCTGGCACATGCACCCAAGAGCACTTCAGCACACATGCACCCAAGGTCACTTCTGGTACACATGCACCCATTGCACTCTGGTACACGTGCACCCAAGATCACTTCTGTGCACATGCACCTAGGAGCACTTCGGCACACATGCACCCACGCACCTGGTACACGTGCACCCAAGAGCACTCGGCACACATATCAAGAAGCGCTCAACACACAACAACACCTTGACTCACTGACCATCACCACGACTCATCTGCAAATTTGGTAAGAAGCTTTACACCATCCCCAGACACCAGTTCCTACTACCACCTGACATCCCCAACTGAATTGGCGGTTTGAAACCACAACCGCATCCAGCCCAGAACTGATGATATCTAAGAACAGCCCAGTCCCAACCATTGTAAAATTATCACAGCGTATTAAATCATGTATTCACTCCCGGTAAACACTGCGTTCACACTGTCGGTATGTTGAATGAACTGTAGTTTGAGCTGATCCCCATCTGAGTTATTTGTCTTATTTGTGTCATTTATTTGTAACTCGTAACCCATTCTACATATGTAATGTATATTTTCAGCTTCTGGCTGCCGTTTTTTCATGTACCGTTAATTATTGTTATTATTATTATTATTGGTACACATGCAATCTATGTACTTGGTATACGTGCACTAAGAGCACTTTGGCTCATGCAATAAGGTCATTTTGGTCATATGCACCTAAGAGTACTTCAGTACACGTGCATCCAAGGTTGGTCATGCTGAGTACTTGGTACACATGCTCCCAAGTATTTTGGTAAACGTGCACCGCATGATTCGGTCGTGCACCGATCACTTCGGTACACATGCACCAATGCACCTGGTGCACGTGCACCCAAAGCACTTCGGTACACATGCACCAGAGATTTGGTTACTGCACCAGGTCACTTGGTACACATGTGCACTAAGAGCACTTCAGTACACATGCACCCAAGGTCACTTCGGTACACATGCACCAATGCATCTCTGTACACGCACCAAGATCACTTCGGTACACATACACCAGGAGCACTTCGGTACACATGCACCACGCACTTGGTACACGTGCACCCAAAGAGCACTGGTACACATACACTCAAGAGCACCCTCGGTACACATGCACCCATAGTCACTTCGGTACAATATGCACCCAAGAGCACTTCAGTACACATGCACCTATATTACTTGGTACATGCACCCACGCACTCTGGTACACGTGCACCCAAGATCACTTCGGTACATGCACCCAGGAGCACTTCTCTCTGGTACACATGCACCCACGTATTCTGGTACACGTGCACCTACACTTCGGCACACATGCACCTGGGCGACACTGGTACACATGCACCACGCACTTGGTACACACGTGCACCCAAGAGTTACTTCGGTACACATGCAATTCCAAGATCACTTCGGTACACATGCACCCAGGAGCACTTGTTACATTATAACCTAAGATCACTTAAATATGCACCCACGCACTCTGGTACACGTGCACTAAAAGCACCCCGTCTTCACATGCACCCAAAGCACTTCTGCACACATGCACCTGCTGTCACTTCGGTACACATGCACCCAAGAGCATTTCAGTACACATGCACCTGCTGTCACTTCTGGTACAATATGCACCAATGCACTTGGTACACGTGCACTAAGATCATTGGAGACATACTAGGAGCATTCGGAAAGTACATGCACCTGTCGTACCTGGTACGTGCACCCAAGCATCACTGGTATACCCTGCACTAGAGCAGTTAGGCACATGCACTCAAGATACTTTCAGCACATGTACCAGCGTCGTTTCGGTACATTACGTAATTCACGCACTTCTGGAAGCGTATTTCAAGATCACTTCGGTACACCCTGCAGTAATAATACGTTGTTTCAGTGAGCACTTCGGCACCAGAGTGCATTGGGTGCATGTGTACCGAAGTGATCTGGGGCATGTGTAACGAAGTGCTCCTTGGGTGCATGTGTACGAAGTGATCTTAGGCATGTGTACCGGCGTTCGTGTGCACGTACCAGAGTGCATTGGGTCCATGTGACCGAAGGACCTTGGGTGCATGTACCGAAGTGCTCTTTGGTGCACGTACCATAGCGCATTGGGCATGTACCGAAGTGTTCCTGGGTGCATGTGTACCGAAGTGACTCGGGCATGTGCACCAGAGTGCATTGGGTGATTGGAAGTTACCTTGGGTGCATGTGTACCATGCTCTTGTGCATGTGTACCGAAGTGACTGGGTGCATGACCGAAGCGTTTGGGTGGACGTGCACCAGAGTGCATTGGGTGGATGTGTACCGAAGTGCTCTTGGGTGCATATGTACAGAAGTGCTTTGGGTGCATGTAACGAAGTGCTTTTAGCACGTGTACCAGAGTGCATTGGGTCATGTGTACCAAGTGCTCTTGGTGCATGTGTACCGAAGTGCTCTTGGGTCAAGTACCGAAGTGCTTTGGTGCACGTGTACCAGAGTGCATTGGTGCATGTGTACCGAAGTGCTCTGGGTGCATGTGTACCGAAGAGCTAGTACAATTGGCATTGGGGCATGTACCGAAGTGCTTTTGGGTGCATGTGTACCGAAGTGCTCTTGGGTGCACGTGTACCAGAGCATTAGGTGCATGTACCGAAGTGTTCTGGGTGCATGTGTACCGAAGGATCTTGGGTGCACGTACCAGAGTGCATTGGGTGCATGTGTACCGAAGTGTTCTGGGTGCATGTGTACCGAAGTGATCTTGGTGCACGTACCAGAGTATTGGGTGCATGTACCGGAAGTGACCTTTGTGTGCACGTGAAAGTGCTCTTGGGTGCATGTGTACCGAAGACCTTGGGTGCATGTACCGAAGTGCTCTGAGTGCATGTGTACCGAAGTGCTCTGCACGTGTACCAGAGTGCATTGGGTGCATGTGTGAAGTGCTCCTGGGGCATGTGTACCGAAGTGTCTTGGTGCACGTACCAGAGTGCATTGGCATGTGTACCGAAGTGATCTTGGGTGCATGTGTACGAAGTGTTCTTGGGTGCATGTGCGAAGTGACCTTAGGTATGGGTACCGAAGTGCTTGGGTGCATGTGAACCGAAGCGCTTTGGGCACGTGTACCGAGTGCATTGGGTGCATGTGTACCGAAGTGATCTTGGTAGGTACCGAAGTGCTCCTGGGTGCATGTGTACCGAAGTACCTTGGCATGTGTACCGAAGTGCTTTTGGGCACGTGTACCAGAGTGCATTGGGTGCATGTGTACCGAAGTGTCCTGGGTGATGTGTACCGAAGTGTCTTTGGGTGCACGTGTACCAGAGTGCATTGGGTGCATGTGTACCGAAGTGCTCCTGGGCATGTGTACCGAAGTGTCTTTGGGTGCACGTGTACCAGAGTGCATTGGGCATGTGTACCGAAGTGACCTTGCGCATGTACCGAAGTGCTTTGGTGCATAACAATACCTGGTGTGAAGTGTTTGGCGCATGTGTACTCAAGCGTTTTGGGGCACGTACCAGAGTGCATTGCGCATGTGGACCCGAAGTATGTGTACCGAAGTGTCTTGGGCACGTACAGGAGCATTCGGTATGTGTACCGAAGTGACCTTGGAATGTGTACCGAAGTGCTCTTGGGTGCATGTGTACCGAAGTGATCTTTGGGTGCATGTGTACCGAAGTTTGGGGCATGTGTACCGAAGTGCTTTTGGGTGCACGTACCAGAGTGCATTGGGCATGTGTACCGAAGTGATCTTGGGTGCATGTGTACCGAAGTGCTCTTTGGGTGCACGGTACCAGAGTGCATTGCATGTGTACTGAAGTGTTTGAGTGCATGTGTACCGAAGTGCTCTTGGGGCACGTAAAGAAGTGCTTTGGGTGCATGTGACCGAAGTGACCTTGGTGCATGTGTACGAGGTGCTTTGGGCATGTGTACCGAAGCTTTGGGGCATGTACCGAAGCTCTTGGGCACGGTACCAGAGTGCATTGGGCATGTAGAAGCGTTGGGTGCATGTAACGAAGCGTTTGGCAATGTACCAGAGTGCATTGGGTGCATGTGTACCGAAGTGCTCCTGGGTGCATGTGTACTGAAGTGTTCTGGGTGCACGTGTACCAGAGTGCATTGGGTGCATGTGTACCGAAGTGACCTTTGGGCATGTGTACCGAAGTGCTCTTGGGTGCATGTACCGAAGTGACCTTGGGTGCATGTGTACCGAAGTGTCTTTGGTGCATGGGTACCGAAGTGCTCTTGGGTGCACGTGTACCAGAGTGCATTGGGTGCATGTGTACCGAAGTGCTCTTGGCATGTGTACCAGTGTTTGGGTGCATGGAAGTGACCTTGGGCATGTGTACCGAAGTGCTTTTGGTGCATGTGAACCGAAGTGCTTTTGGGTGCACGTGTACCAGAGGCATTGGTGCATGTGCACGAAGTGATCTTGGGCATGTATAACGAAGTGTTCTGGGGCATGTACCGAAGTGATCTGGGCACCGAAGTGCTTTTGGGTGCACGTGTACCAGAGTGCTTTGGGTGCATGTGTACCGAAGTGACCTGGGTGCATGTACACCAGAGTGCATTGCGCATGTACCGAAGTGCTCCTGGGCATGTGTACCAAGCGATCTTGGGTGCACGTGTACCAGAGTGCATTGGGTGCATGTGTACTGAAGTGATCTTGGGTGCATGTGTACCGAAGTGTTTTGGGCGCATGTGTACCGAAGTGACCTTGGGTGCATGTGCACCGAAGTGCTCTGGGTGCATGTGTACCGAAGTGCTTTGGGTGCACGTGTACCAGAGTGCATTGGGTCATGTGCACCGAAGTGCTCTGGTGCATGTGTACCGAAGTGACCTTTGGGGCATGTGTACCGAAGTGCTTTGGGTGCATGTGTACCGAAGTGCTTTTGGGTGCACGTGTACCAGAGTGCATTGGGTGCATAAAAAGTGTCTTGGGTGCACGTGTACCGAAGTGTCTTGGTGCACGTGCACCAGAGTGCATTGGGCATGTACCGAAGTGTTTTGAGGCATGTATGAAGGCTTTGGTGCACGTGTACTGAAGTGCTCTTGGCATGTACCGAAGTGACCTTTGGTGCATGTGTACCGAAGTGTTTTGGGTGCATGTGCACCGAAGTGTTTTGTGCATGTGTACCGAAGTGTTTTGGGTGCACGTGTACCAGAGTGCCTTGGGTGATGTGTACCGAAGTGGCCTTTGGGCATGTGTACCGAAGTGCTCTTTGGTGCACGTACCAGAGCATTGGGTGCATGTGACCGAAGTGTTCCTGGGCATGTGTACCGAAGTGATCTTGGGTGCACGTGTACCAGAGTGCATTGGGTGCATGTGTACCGAAGTGACCTGGGTGCATGTACCGAAGCGCTCTTGGGTGCATATGTGAGGTGACCTTGGGAGCATGTGGTGTACCGAAGTGTTTGAGTGCATGGTGGCTATTTTGGGTGCATGTGTACCAGAGTGCATTGGGTGCATGTGTACAAGTGTTTTGGCGTTTCATGTGTTTTGATGTAAGTGATCTTGGTTGTGGACGCACCAGAGTGCATTGGGTGGATGTGTAATGAAGTGTTTTTTGTGCATATGTACAGAAGTTGCTTTTGGTGTGTGCCATGTGCTTTTGGGTGAAGGTACCAGAGTGCATTGGGCATGTAACGAAGTGTTCTTTGAGTGCATGTGTACCGAAGTGCTCTTGGGTGCAA
>NW_024735554.1:10302539-10350428 GCF_018991925.1 Homarus americanus
CAAGCTGGCTGTATTGCTGCAACAACAACAACAAAACAACAACAACTTAGGTTATATTATAGCAATAAAAGTGGATTATATAACAACTTCTAACAAACTGTAACGATAAATACAGAATTATGTAACCTAATACGGAGGTCAATAAAACTGGTTATATTACAGTAAAGTTGACCTGAACTGTTTTGTAAAGTCAGCGATTCGTTAGTGAATTACCCCTGTAGAAGTGTACTGGTCTCTTCTCTCTCTCTCTCCCTAGTGAGAGAGGCAAGGTCAGTAGGTGTAAGCACGCTATAAAAAGAATGAAATATTCGGGAGCCTGCTACCTCTGCAGCTGTGGTGATGTTATGGTTGTGATGGTGGTGATGGTGGGTGATGGTGGCTGGGGATGGTGGTTGGGTGGTGATGGTGGCAATGGTGGTTATTGTAATGGTGGTGATGGTGGTTGGGACGGTGGTGGTGATGGTGGTGGGATGGTGTTGTGATGGTGGTTGTTGTGGTGTGGTGGTAATGGTGGTTATGATGGTGGTGGTGGTTGTTGTGATGGTGGTGTTGGTGGTTGACGGTGGTTGTGATGGTGGTTGTGGTGATGGTGTTTGTGGTGATGGTGGTTGTGGTGGTGATGGTGATGGTGGTTGTGGTGGTGATGGTGTGGTGGGGGTAAATATGATTGTGGTGGTATTTGTGATGTTAGTAGTAGTAGTTAGTTTGTTGGTGATTGTGGTGACAGTGGTGGTGGCCGTGGTATTTGTAGTGGTGGTAGTAAATACAGCATGATAATAATAATGTGATGATGATGATGATGATGATTGATGATGATGATAAATAATAAAGATGATGATAATGAGAATATGGCACTTGTTCCTGGCACTGGCAGTAATATTCTCTCACACGCACAAATGAAGTTGACCACATCATGTAGCTTAACATACGAGTATTATGTAACAAAACCGACTTCTTCTTCTTTTCTTTCTTTTCTTTTCTTCTTTCTTCTTCTTCTTCTTTCTCATCCTCCTTGTTTCTTATTCGTCCTTCTCCTTGTTGTTCTTCTTGTTCTCTTATTCCCCCTCCTTCTTGTTTTTCTTCTCCTTCTCCTCTTCTCTCTCTTTCCCATCCTCCTCCTCTTTTCCCTCCTTCATCCATTACATTACCTATTGGCAAAGCTGTGACCTAAATTCACTACTTACAAGGGATATTGCAACATCTAACAAGAACAATAATAACAATACCCTGATTGTTGCAACAGGTGAGCCAAAATTTAAATCATCGACCAGAAACATATGATTAAACTCTACTTAAACCCGATGTCGTAAAAAACAAAAAAAAAAACCCACCCAGATATAAACCAGGTAAGGCGAGGTACAGTGTCTTCTTTGCAAACATCTGGTGTATCATTATCTAGTAATTCAGCAAACAACAACACGGTGAAGATTATCGCTTATCAAAGTTTAACTTGTATCTGTAACAATAAGGTACAGAAGATGAGTTTATTGACCTATTGACAGCAGCTGGGGAGTTGTATCGAAAGGAGGGAAAGTAAAGATAATAACTAAAAGCGAGACACAGAAGGCGAGGCATGAAAGTAATTACAGTGAGAAGCATATGTTGAAGAATTGGCCTCTGAGGAAAGTTACAGATGAAGAGCTATAAATAGGTCCAGGTAAATTAAGTTATTGACGAGTGAGAAATGTTAAGAAGTGAGAGAAGGTAGTTGTTGAGGTGAGATAAAGTACAGTCGGTCAAGAACCATGTTTGAGGGAAGTGTAATGTAGTGTGTTGGAGAGGTGACATCAAAGGTACCCGGTCTACACTTTAGTACCCACACCTGCACACGGGGAACCAAGGGAACGAACCAATAGTTAACTTGATCATGTCAGATAAAAGTCGGAGAGGAATCTAATATCAAGATGGACAAATTTGCATTTCCATGTAATACATCATAAGTTACTGACAGAAGTGCACAACATGAGCTGACAGGCGGTGATCACCTCAGCTGTCGCTTATAAGAGATAATTATCACCGTAAGAATGAACAACTACACAGAGACTTGACAGTAAAACAGAGACTTGACAGTAAATTGACAGTAGAAAATAATATACACGATGGATTAAATATAGCAAACAAGAGGATGGGTTTGATCAGACACTCATTCACCCAAGACGCAGTTAAACATAAAATGGTTTTGTATACAAGGTCATGATGCTACTAGAGTATGACATCACCCTAAGATGAAAAAACCACACAGTCTAAATAATATCTGAGCAGAAAAAACTTGAATTATGGAGACCGTGAGTAAGCAGGATAGTAAGTCATGATGGAGGCGTCGACGATGATGTAAAGGATATATCATGACGAAGTATACCTCCTGCCACTGTGGCTACATACCGACAGTACTTTAAGTCATAGTAATAAACTGTTCATGGCTCTGTGGTACACCGAGCTGATACAAAGACAACTCCTAACTGCCCTTTGTTGACGTAGTATGGGTAAGCGTGTTGACCTTCGAGCAAAATGATGAACAGGTCCTGGGCAGGTCAAGATGTAATGCTCGAATACGGAGCCTTGAATATATGATTTAGAACCATTACTTTGTGGTGTCGAGCAACGTAAGAGAAGCAGATGAAGAACTGGTTTACAGGCGGAGAACCTTAGTTAGAAACGCTGTGCAAACTTTGTGAATACAGATAAAATACTCAGTACAGGTAGAGGTGTAAATACTGGTACAGGTAGAGTGTAAATACTAGTTCAGGTGAGGTGTAAATACTAGTTCAGGTAGAGAAAATATAGTACAGGTAGAGGTGTAAATACTCAGTACAGGTAGAGGTGTAAATACTGGTACAGGTAGAGGTGTAAATACTAGTTCAGGTAGAGGTGTAAATACTAGGATAAGTTTGTTGATATGTGTGTATGTTAGTTAGGTCAGCTTTAGGATGATTACTCTTCAGGTGACATAATATACCTGTAAATTTAAAGAGATAATTAACACTATGTAATCAATGAACACCTCCACACTGGGCATCACACTTCAACACGAGTACATAAGCTACGAGTACATAAGCTGCCGTACTCAAGTGTAGTAATGTACTGTATAATGATCCTCCCCACAAGGTACTTAATTATCTTTGAAATTAATGAAGCATATAATATTTTCTGCCATGTCGGAGAGTCAGGACATTTGACCCAAGGTATGTATGTAGTATGTATGTATGTATGTATGTATGTGAAGGAAAGAGATCCCCAACTAAACAGAGATAGAGTAAGGACGCCAGACCTCGCCAGACAGAACACACAAACCTCTCTGCTTATCCCACTCACCAGCTGTTACCAGTACAGTTAGATACAAGACTTGGATTACGCGTTTCAGTTCTGGTCACCGTACTACAGAATGGATATAGAATCCTGAGAAAGGATTCAGAGGAGAATGACAAGACTAATCCCGGTATTAGGAACCTTGAGTTTAGAGACAGGTTAAACATCTTAATTTGCACTCCCTCGAGACGTAGAGTGAGGGCGATATGGACGAGGTATAAATGGAAGTCAGGGTTAAACAAAGGTGATATAACTAAGGTACTCAAACTATCCAACCAGGAGCGAACTAGCAGCAAACGGTTTTAAATTAGACAAATTTGATTTAGGCGTGAGATAGGTAAACACTGGTTTGGAAATAGAGTAGGTTGAGTGAACAAGCTACCAAAACATCATCATTAACTGAACACGCTGATTAGCTTCAAATATAGGTTGGACGGATATATGAGCAATAGGGGTTGGGTGTAAACAGGGCTGCTTTAGTATGGTCCAATGGGCCCGCTGCAGTTTCCTCCATTCTATGTTCTTATGGTCAACACACACTACCACCTCTCACCTGGTATCACTGACATATTTATTGCTGTCTAGATACGTGTTGTTAAGTTTATGTTACGTTTATTATTCTTTTAATTTTTTTATTATTATTTCCTTACCTCTAGCATCTTCCTCATCCTCTTTACTTTCTCCAATTACTTCCTTCTTCCCTATCTCTCTATATTTCTTCCCTCTTACCCCTATTACCCTAGTTTCCTTCTCTTCCTCCTTCGCTATACTTTCTACATTGAATAACGAGATAACATTACCCAGTACTCTCTCTCTCTCTCTCAAACTTTTTCTCTCTCTATCTATCTCTCTTCATTATCTATCTCCTTTTCCTCTCTTTTATCCTCTCACTCTCTTTTCCGTTCTTTCATCTCTTCTTCAACCATTATTTTCTCCCGCAGGTAAAATAAAATTGTACTTCTCTGTTCCTGTCATATCAGCCAAGAAGGAGACCCACCTCTGTATCATTCAGAATAAGGTCCAAAATATTATACACCTGTTAACATGAGACTAAGGAAACCATTTAACTTTCCTCTGGGTTTACCTGAAGATAGCACTCCATCGCTTATTTCAAATGATGATTAAATACTCTATGATTATACCTGGTCGGATGGTTAGGTTAGGTTAGGTTAGGTTAGGTTAGATACTTCCTCTGTAATTTTCCAAACGACATTATGTACTATACCATGTAATAATTGTCTTCACACTAAGGGCATCCATATGTTTACTTTCCTCCTCCGTATTGTCTTAAGGTGGAGCAGATTCTTGTTAGCCGAGGGAGTCACAGGTATGTCTTACAGGTAGCACCGCCAACGCCTCCAGTCTTAAGTAATTATAGCCAGAGGTCCAGATTCTCAAGGGCCCTCCTACCATGGATATTCCTCGCACCTGAAGCTTTAACAATGTACACCACACTCCTGGATTTAAAGCAAAACATACACAACTAACACGGTGATAATAGGATGGTAATAATAATGGCATTTTACATTAACTTGATGCCTTAACTTTCTTCAGGTAAAAAATCTCTTAAAATATTTTCTAGTGATGTTAAATGAATGTAGCTAGTTAAAGTGTCTCTGTAACTGTGGTCGTTTATATCTACGTTTTAGTTAAATTCGATTAGTTCAGTTATGAAATTTATTGATCTTACGAAACTTGGAGACTGTGTACCCAGGTGAAGATTGGCAGGGTGTCTTCCCTCCAGCTATTTCTAAACCAGTTTCGTTTATACCACAAGTCAATGTGCTGTCCCAGGTCGTCTATAGATCCCACACTTTATATTTAGGTTTACAATGAAGAAAAAATGTATGAAGATAATTAAAGTTATTGAAAGTAATAATTTATACTTACGATTTGATATATATAATTAAAAACAAATATTAAAATCTTAAGTCATTTAAATTCTGTAGATACGTAGCTAGTTAAATACAGAATAAGAAGGATATACATTAAACTCATTTACATATATAATAAATCACTACACTCATATAACTTGGCCATATACCGGTACCTGTTCATATAATACGATATAAAATGAAGCCAAATTAATCGTTAAGTTTATATATAATATTTATATAACCTAAGTGAATTATAAATCACTACTGGATTTAAGATAATATATTTATGAACGAGGCTCTATGAATAAATTAGACTGGGGAGGGAGGAGGATGTGGGGTGAGGGGAGGAGGGGAATGAAAAGAGGGAAAGGAGGAGAAGAGAGAAGGATGGGGTGAAGAATGGGAGAAGAGAGAAGAAAGGATAAATGGAAAGAGACAGAGGAAGTAGACTGGAGGTAGAGAGAGAGAGGGAAGAGGGGAGGAGGAAGGGAGAGAGGGATGAAGAGGAGAGGGTGGGGAATGAGGGAAACAGGTAGGAATGGAAGCAGGAGGAGAAGGAGGAGGAAGTAGGGGAAGGAGGAGAAGAATGAGAAGGAAGGAGAAGGACGAGGGAGGGATAAGGAAAGGAGACGAAACGATACAGAAGTGAACGGAGAGGAGAGGAGACGAAGGGTGAGGAGAAGAGAGGCAGGGAGGGAAGGGGGCGGAGGGAAAGGGAGGGAGGGGAGGAGAGGAGAGAGGAGGGAGGGGAAGGGAGGTGAGGGGAAGGGAGGGAGGAGAGAGGAGGGAGGGAAGGGGAGGTGAGGGGAAGGGAGGGGAGGTGAGGCCACAAAACTGGTCTGGGAGGACACGCCCACCAGTCTACGGCCTCAAGAACACATTAATGGCCAGAATGATCTCACCTGTTGCCTCTTCCAGCCTACCTGGACACACACACACACACACACACACACACACACACACACACACACTGTCTCTATTTCTCTCTATCTATTTATCTAGGCATGTCTGTCTGTCTGTCTGTCTGTATGTCTGTCTGTCTGTATGTCTGTCTGTCTGCCTTTCTCTTACTGTTTAGTTTATCTACATCCATTTAATTTTTTATGTTTGTCTGTCAGTCTGTTTGTCTGTCAGTCTGTTTGTCTGTCTGTAGAAGTGATAGATGAGGTCAAGAGCCTTCGCCTATTACAGTCAGCAGCCGGCATGATAATACTAATAGTGTGATATATTACAGGTCATGGGTCAGAGGTCATGGGTCAGGGTCATGGGTCAGGGATCATAGGTCGGGTCAGGGATCAGAGGTCATGGGTCAGGGATCAGAGGTCATGGGTTAGGGATCATGGGTTAGGGTCATGGGTTAGGGGTCATGGGTTAGAGGTCATGGATCAGGGTCGTGGGTTATGGGTTATGGATCAGGTGTCATGGGTCAGGAGTCATGGGTCAGGGATCAGGTTGGGTTGGGTGGGTCAGGTGTCATGGGTCAGAGTCATGGTCAGGATCATGGATCAAGAATCAGTGCCAAGGTCAAGAGGTCATTGAACACTGGATGTGGATTGGTGAGTTGCTCGAGTGAGTTCATCTTCCTTATTGTTGTTTGTTGTTGTTACTGTTGTTGTTGTTTGTTGTTGTTTGTTGTTGTTAATTTGTTGTTGTTTGTTGTTATTACTGTTATTGTTAATTTGTTGTTGTTACTGTTGTTGTTGTTTGTTGTTGTTACTGTTGTTGTTGTTTGTTGTTGTTTCTGTTGTTGTTAAATTGTTGTTGTTTGTTGTTATTACTGTTATTGTTAATTTGTTGTTGTTACTGTTGCTGTTGTTTGTTGTTGTTACTGTTGTTGTTGTTGTTTGTTGTTGATATTTGCTTGATTGTTGTCTTATTATTGCTGTTGTTGTTGTTGTTGGTGGTGGTGGTGATAACTTCTTTAAGCAGTGTGTGTGTGTGTGTGTGTGTGTGTGTGTGTGTGTGTGTGTGTGTGTGTTTGTGTGTTTGTTTGTGTGTGTGTGTGTGTGTGTGTGTGTGTGTGTGTGTGTGTGTGTGTGTGTGTGTGATGATTAATGACAATATTATTTAATGACTCACTATTCTGGTTCTCTCTTACATACTTGTTCTCTCTCTGTCTCTCTCTTTGTCTCTCTATCTACAGTTACAAGTACATTTATCACTAACCTAACCTAACCTAACCTAACCTAACCAAGTACACCTTTTAAAAATGTCTCATACTGTGTAACGTATATAACCAACCTTGTAAAACGAAAGCAAAAGTACTGATTTACGACTGATAAAAACCACATTATAACTGAACCCACCTGACCTTGTGTGTGTGTGTGTGGTATGTCATTGACTCAGGTGATTATAAAGATATTTGGCAGGTGTGGAGGGTATCCCTTAATTGTACCCCCAAAAAAAAAAAACTCATTTATTATCACTTACGAGGATTACCTATCTAGGGTTAGTAAGTTAGTAAGTTATCGCTACACTACAAAAAATAATTCATTAAAAGATCTCTGTCTATGAATTTATGTATTTGAGGGATAAAGTTTTCGCTTACGGATGAAACACGAAGGATTTTTTTTTATTTACGGTTAACTGTATGACTAATGGTCTATAACTTTATTACATTCAGGTTAGAGGAGGTTAAAGGTTGAGTTAGTTACTGGTGATAATACTAGTTTAGTTAATGTTTATCTTCATGATTTGTTTTTCTGTTTTCACTGGTAAATACTGCAGGTGAGGGAGGGAGGGAGGGAGTGAGGGAGGGAGGGAGGGAGGTGGGAGGGAGGGAGTACAAGAGCCTGAAATAAGAGGTGGAAAAGGAAGGGGTGTAGAAAGTGACAAAGGAACTGCTAAGGCAACACGTACAACTACTACTACTATTACTAATGATAATGATGGTAAATAATAATAATAATAATAATAATAATAATAATAATAATAATAATAATAACAATAATAATAATAATAATAATAATAATAATAATAATAATAATAATAATAATAATAATAATAATAATAATACAGTACTCACTCGGATACAACACTCAACTAGGACAGGTTTAGGTACATGAACAAACTCAGTTGAAGAATCAAAATAATAAATTATCCCGACTAAGAATTATTACCTAGGAATATGCATGAAAATTAAAGCTTAAAGCCAAAATAATATTTAAAAAAATTATTAATTGACATGAGTGTAAATACCGACTCAAGTACGCTTATAAAACCTAGTCGAAGTGATTCATTAAAGTGATGAAGAATTAGTATACGATTTCATTAAGTAAATCTGGGAATAGACATCATCCAAGGGGGGAAAAAAAACTTCCACCAGTTAGGTCAGTAAAGGTAATTATTAGACTAATGAAATACAGTGTAGAAAATAAATCTTTCTTACCTGTATATAAGTTTTACGTTAAATTACAGGTACAGCAAATTGCTACACGATGACTGTTACAAATATGGTTCTTCAATCTGGTTTATATTTACCAAACAAATCCTTTTTACAATGTAACTTTAGTATCGATGTACTAATTATGTCATAGAATGTTAGAAATAGAATGTCACCGATATTAAAGTAAAGGAAATCTAGGATCAAATTTCCTTGCAAGAAGTTTGACATTTTTAGGCAGGTGATTGGATCTACCTGAGTCCTGAGATATTTCTTAATTGTCTATTTTATTTTTTTTCTCTGCGGTGTTTAGCGTAACACTACCAGGGAAATGTTAATGATAAATGGGAGAGGATATTGTGAATGTATTTTTTTCCCATCCAATAAGATTCTTCCAATGTTGCCACCCTTGAGCTACGTCATCAACGCAGCCAATCAAAATGCTCCGACTATTTCACCTTCACTGCTGCCGCCTCTTTGGTGCACCGTCATTCTCTACACCAATCAAAATGCTCCAGCTATTTCTCTCAGCCAATCAAAATACCGAAACTATTTCTCCCAACCACTTCTATAATGACCTACACAGTATACAGTCAAAATACCTCAGACTTACAGGATACAGAATGATAACTGTAACTTACATCCTTAACTGTATTCGATCATTCTATTCATAACTTATCCTGAGAGTAACATCTGTACCTGCAACTCTACCTGTAATCTTATCTTTAACTACATATCTATATCTTTAATCGGATCTATGTGACATTTGCAACGTTTTCATTGTCTTTATGTGATCTGTTGTTAATAAAGAACCTTAATACAACCTGGTGTAAATTCCTTCACTCACAGGTAAGAGGTCGCCTCGGGGGGGGGGGGGTGGCAGACACTTGTTTTTTCTCGCCTTGATCTAGTTAAGGGAGAAGAGAGAAAGAGAGAAAGAAAGAAAGAAAGAAAGAAAGAAAGATAATAAAATGTATATAAGAAACATAATTTTCCAGTTACAATCAGTCCCCATGTGAAGAACTTGGTACATTGCGTCAATACATACGCAAGAAAGACGCCATAATAAAGCATTCCTTGTGATGTTTTACTACACTACACTACACTACACTACACTACACTACATTACACTACACTACACTACACTACACTATTGTCATCTTTAGGGTGTCTTTTGCTCACAACACAGGACAGCTCATCACTCGAGACGTGTCATAGTGAACCTTTACTCACCTTGTGTATATGAATTACAAACCTAACCTAACCTAACCTAACCTAACCTAATCACGCAAAGATGAGAGACATTTAACTATGGACAGTTGAAGATAATTGCTGAGTATATAGATAGTGCAAGAGAGAGAGAGAGAGAGAGAGAGAGAGAGAGAGAGAGAGAGAGAGAGAGAGAGAGAGAGAGAGAGAGAGAGAGAGAGAGAGATGGATGGGTAGAAGGAAGAGGTAAGCAGAGCAGTTCTTGGTTATCAATACAAACCACTTGACTACCAGGGAAAACCCACCAGTGAGGAGGCCAGCTACACACAGGCCAGCTACACACAGGAGGCCAGCGACACACAGGAGACCAGTGACACATAGGAGGCCAGCCATACACAGGAGGCCAGCCACACACAGGAGACCAGTGACACATAGGAGGCCAGCCATACACAGGAGGCCAGCCACACACAGGAGGCCAGCGACTCATGACGAGGCCGAATGTAGCTCTTTATTATTATTATTATTATTATTATTATTATTATTATTATTATTATTATTATTATTATTATTATTAATAATACAGTGTTATTATTGTTATCATTATTTTATTATTTTTATTTTTTATTTTTTATTATATATTTTATTTATTATGAATTATTATTATTATTACTGTTATTATTATTATTATTATTATTATTACATCTTCGCTCCCCAGGCCCTGATGTGGGTCAGTGACCTGTGCCCGGGTGGGCTAATTCCTGTAAAAAACCTGACCTAACATAATGTAACCTAATATAATGTAACTTAACATAATGTAACGTAAATTAACGTAATGTAACATAACTTAATCTAATGAAACCTAACGTAACACCCCCAGGCAGCGTTATGGTGTTTAATCATAGGGTGAAATAATCTGAGGGGGTTAAACATCAAGTGATTCATTAAAAACATATAAACACAATAACTGATGTTTTATTATGTTTAGTGGGTTTTGTGGGAATTTATAAAGCAATAATTGATGTTTAGGTATTTGTACAGGTTTGTTGGACTCGTAGAAATTCTTGAAAAAAAGCAGTGTTTGAAATATATTTAATGAGTGTTATAGAGACTTAAACATAATATTCAATGTTTGTATTAAGTGAAGGACCTAAGAGTTAATGAGAGGCAATTACTGCTTTAGACACGAAACGACAATTGAAAAAGCTCAGGACTGTGTTGTCATTAACTCAGGAACATGAAATAAGAGTAGAATTATTAAGTGGGAAGTAAGCCAAGTGTATGTCGGGGGATGGAAAACTTGGAGGGGGAGGTTCAAGGGTTAAGTAAAGTAATATGTCTAGGTTTAAATAGCATTAGTGGAGAAGAAATATTATTGTATGTTCAGGTGTTCAGATGATCAGGTGTTCAGGCGGTGATTAACATGAGAAAAGTGTCGGTAGTCTTGTAGAGCAGAGGTTGAGTAGTTGTTGTGTAAAAGGATCTTGGTCAGTGTCAGATAACAGTTTTATTTGCCAAACTTAATAATAAACTTAGGACTAATTTAGAGCGACAAGATTTGAGAAAATTTTAACAAAGATTTAAAGAAGGCAAAAATGACCTGTGAAGTTAAATGAAGGAACACAAGTTAATGTTACAGTAATATAAATTAATTATTATGTCTATGCCAATGCTGTTATTACAGATAATGAAGAGGCATTACAAAAACTGGTTGACATATTACAGGAAAAAATAAAGAGAATGGGTTTACGGTTAATGTTGTAAAGACCAAAGTTATGGTTGTTTCCCAATTAAAAATCAATCTTAATTAAAAATCCTGAGCTGAAACAGGGAAGTCAAACAGGTGGAACATCACAGAGTATTAGTGAAGAAAACCTGAAAACTTTTTGGAGTGGTGGGCCGTAGTCACCAACCCTCAGATAGAAAACTAGTACCATGTCTGATGTTTGAGGCATTATGGATATCAAAACAAAGGAGCTTAAGGTATTAGATAAATAAAGACAAAAGTGAAGCCTGCATAATATTTAAGGGAACGCAATTATTTACACACACAGTAACTGATATGTGTGTAAAAACAATTATTTACAACCACTAATGCTGACATGCTTAACCTCTTATAAACATGAAATTATAATTAATTTTTTTTTTTTATTATACTTAACAAATTTTACAAGAATTTAAAACATCATGACTAATATTTTCATCGTCTTTAACTAACCTTATAAAGTTAAAACAACGAGTGTCCTTAATTAGTCTTAACCCCTGTACAAAAACACACACAGACACATACACACATTTAACAGTCGCTGCTTTATTTACACTCACCAGATCTTATCATCTCATCGAAACTCAACAACTAAGATTTTAATGATGTGGCGGCCGCGGGCTTCTCACACACACACACACACACAGGTGAACGTCCACAAACAAAATATAGCATCAAAACTGCACTTAGACTCTACTTTAACTTGACTGTGTATTTGAAACTTCCTCGTAACTGGAGTTGGAAGAACGCATCAAACTGGCTCACTTAACTTATGGTATGAAGAGAAGATAAACCTCCAAAAATATGAGGTCAAAGTT
Organism: Homarus americanus; assembly: GCF_018991925.1. Lineage (NCBI taxonomy): Eukaryota > Metazoa > Arthropoda > Malacostraca > Decapoda > Nephropidae > Homarus > Homarus americanus. The sequence goes on from NW_024735554.1 coordinate 10,314,894, forward strand.
GTTCTGAGATTCTACCTTAACTAGATATTGCATAGTTTACATGGCACCAGTCACTGTTTCTTTCAGAGGCCAAATCCAGCTTGGGAATGATTGGGATACATTAATAAGCCTCCTGGTAGATATGTAACATTCCGTTCATGAACTGGGCAGTTACTTTCTCCAGTTCGTGAAATGCATTCCTAACCTAACTTAAACCAACCCAACCCAACCCAACCCAACCCAACTTAGTCTAACCTAACCAATGTCAACCTAACTTAACCTAGACTAAGTTAGAAGCTCATGTTGGGTTGGGTTGGGTTGGGTTGGGTTGGGTTGGGTTGGGTTGGGTTTATTTAGGAGCCCATTTGTCACGAACTGGGCAATTTCATAAATGGGTCATAACAGATCCACATAAGAATAAAGGCATACATAAAAAAATTGTGTTGGTAAAACGAGACAGATGTAACACCTGTTTAAACTCGAGACAAGTTGGTTTATTCCCACCTGTAATAAGAGGGTGGACAAGTTTTTGAGGAGATAAGTTACACTTCGTTTTGTTTTTGTCGAGGTGAGAGTACTTGAGCCCGCAAAAAGTAGATGTTTATCTCGCAAAACAACGTAACAGAGGAGGAAGGCGAAGTGAACGCCAAACAAGTTTGTTTTGTTGGCGACGTTTTTTATGTTTGTCAATAATAATAATAATAATAATAATAATCTACTTGGAACAAATAACGAATAACAGGTCGGAATCCATAGCCAATCAGAAATCTTGAAACGCCAACTGAGATTACATTTCGCTTATGTTCCAGTAAACAGACTCTAAGGAATCCACGAGGTATCCACAGCCAGTGGTGGGAGTCCACAAACGCCAGCAGAGATTACCTACCTGGCGGACAGGTATTATGAGCGACTTTATCACCAGCATCAGGTATAATGGGTCAGGTGGGTGGGGAGCCCAAGTGGTGCTCACCTGCCCACGCCTAATTGGTCAAGACGGCATCAGTCTGCGTCATCACTATGTGTTTAACAGCTGGTTGGATGATTACTACTGTTGCTGCTGGTTCTTCAGCTGTTGTTGTTGCTGCTACTGCTGTTGATGCCTCCCTCCCTATTTGTTCTTCTCCCTCGCCCGTCTCCGTCTCTCCCTCATCAACCTGAGCACTGCTTCTCCTTCATATCACCGTCTTATCTACCACACTGATAAAGAGGGCGCTCCGTCTTCCTCTTATCTCCAGCCATTGATATGTATTAGCCCCATATCATAATCTTGGACAAACGGTGTGTTTATTTCTTACACAAGAGCGACATTTGTTTTGATTTTTTTCCCGCTCTTCCTATAATTGCGCGAGAAAAGTTGATGTTTCCTTCAAGTGTTTTCTCACACTTCTTACTCGAATTACGCGGGAAAATTAGGGGTTTGTATTTATTAGTTTCCTGGTAACGCTTCCTCTAATAACGCGGGAAATATGAGCGTTTGTTTTGATATATTTTCTCGCGCTGTTTCGCCTAATTACGAGGGAAAGTGTATACAACAAAGATCCTTGAGAACAGTGAGGATACCTTACATTTATTGCTTAATTTAAGAGCATTATTACGCTGGGAAACGGTAGTGGTGTGTTGTAATGGGGGCAGCGGTGGCGGTGAACAGCTCATTAGCAGTGGTTGTGGTGGGGACTGTTGTAGACCCTCACCGTCACCACCACACTCACTACCACTACTATTGTCACCACCACCCTCATCACTACTACCTTCACACCACCACCACCACCACCCTACCATTAAACCATTAACAATAACGCGGTCATCTCTGAAACTCCGGGCCACAACTAATTAGGAGACACCGTACAACAGATGTCTCCTCTCTCTCCCTCCTTGAGCAGTTGTGTGTCGCTAAATGATCACTCACTCTCGCAGAACATGAATGTGTCACTGTCTTACACGCTACCATGATGATAAATAGATTCCTCTCGCGTCGTGTAGTGTGTTCTTGTAATATGAGTGTCTGATTTTACGATGTTGCCTATACCTACAGAATCAGTGGGTCCTTGAGGAAGACGAACTGGATTGATTTCTTGTTTACCTCTAAGGGAGAACACATTACCATCGGATTGTTGTAAATATCTAATTGATTCACGAGGAAATTAATTATAGGGCATTATACTTTTTGGGGTCCTTCGCCGGCATCAAAGTCTAGGAGTCCGGTGTGCACTGTACTGTATTGTGACGCTGTTTATTGTATTCATGTATTTCTGTATTATGAATGACACAACAAGGACAACACGATCATCTATGACGAAGACGAAGGCGAAGACGAAGACGAAGGGCAGGACATGACCTTGTACATTATGTTTATCTTATCTAATCCAGGCTGTGACAGGTGAGTCCAGACCCATGTAGGTTAATTACGATACTCTCTCTCTCTCTCTCTCTGTAGTCACTTAACCACCCCACAAGGAACAAGAAGAGGGAAGGGTAAATTAAAAGGCAGAAAATATAACTACGTAAGAATTATAAGTAAAAAAAAAAGAAATTAAATAAATAAACGATGAAAGGAAAACAAATACTCACTATTGTCAGTCCCTTCAGTGTGTCATCAAATGAACCACGACTCAGCAGTGACCTGTCGTAAGAGAGAGAGATGGTAATAAACGATAACTATCCTACAAGGTGTTTACAAAAATCCCTTGAGGAAATTACACCTCCTAAACATGTACAGTATGGCATCCTATCCTACATACTACATAACTGTATTCATTCACATCACGTTCACAGTTACCTTGAACTTGTAGGAGGAACTGTAGAGAACGTAAATATGAGTGACAATGGTGAAAAATACTCGTAATTGTGTAGAATATGACAAAATATACACTGATGTTGTGAATGTGTAGTGAAGAGAACATTTATGTGTGGAATATGATAAAAATACCTACTATTATTTTGAATGTGTAACTACGTCAAGACCGATAGCAAGACATACGAGTTATTATGAGGAAAATGACATAGATGTATATTACAGCAGTTACCGTAGTTATTAAGAGTGTTATTAACGAGAGAAGTTATGACAGTTGTGATATCATGATGACTGTTATTACTTGTTATAGATCATTGGGTTATTATTGCCCGTGTTATTGTCTTCAGGTGTGTTATTGTTACAGTCTTATTTTATCATCTTTTTATGGTGTCCGTCTTATAGTGTCCGTGTTATGGTGTCCGTGGTATAGTGTTCGTGTTATGGTGTTCGTGTTATGGTGTCAGTGTCATGGTGTCAGTGTTATGGTGTCCGTGTTATGGTATCCGTGTTATGGTGTTCGTGTTATGGTGTCCGTGGTATGGTGTCCGTGGTATGGTGTCCGTGGTATAGTGTTCGTGTTATGGTGTTCGTGGTATGGTGTCCGTAAGTATAGTGTCCGTGTTATGGTGTCCGTGTTATGGTGTCCGTGGTATGGTGTCCGTGTTATGGTGTTGTGTTATGGTGTCAGTGTTATGGTGTCAGTGTTATGGTGCCCGTGTTATGGTGTCCGTGTTGTGGTGTCTGTGTTATGGTGTCCGTGTGGTATCCGTGTTATCCGTGTTATGGTGTCCGTGTTATGGTGTCCGTGTTATGAAATTCGTGTTATAGTGTCAGTGTTATGGTGTCCGTGTTATGGTGTCCGTGTTATGGGTGTCCGTGGTATGGTGTCCGTGGGTGTCCGTGGTATAGTGTCCGTGTTATGGTGTTCGTGGTATGGTGTTCGTAGTATAGTGTCAGTGTTGTCCGTGTTATGGTGTCCGTGTTATGGTGTCCGTGTTATGGTGTCCGTGTTATGATATTCGTGTTATGGTGTCAGTGTTATGGTGTCCGTGTTATGGTGTCCGTGGTATGGTGTCCGTGGTACCATAGTGTCCGTGTTATGGTGTCGTGTATGGTGTCCGTAGTATAGTGTCCGTGTTATGGTGTCCGTGTTGTGGTGTCCGTGGTATGGTGTCCGTGGTATGGTGTCCGTGGTATAGTGTCCGTGTTATAGTGTTCGTGTTATGGTGTCAGTGTTATGGTGTCAGTGTTATGGTGTGTGGTATCCGTGTTATGGTGTCTGTGTTATGTGTGTCCGTGTTATGGTGTCCGTGTTATGGTGTCCGTGTTATGGTGTCCGTGTTATGGTGTCCGTGGTATGTGGTGTCCGTGGTATAGTGTCCGTGTTATGGTGTTCGTGGTATGGTGTCCGTAGTATAGTGTCAGTGTTATGGTGTCCGTGGTATGGTGTCCGTGGTATAGTGTCCGTGTTATGGTGTCCGTGGTATGGTGTCAGTAGTATAGTGTCAGTGTTATGGTGTCCGTGTTATGGTGTCCGTGTTATGGTGTCCGTGTTATGGTATCCATGTTATATTGTCAGTGTTATGGTGTCCGTGTTATGGTGTCCGTGTTATGATATTCGTGTTATAGTGTCCGCATGAATCCGTCCGTGCGTTCTTCCGTCCGTATGTTCGCCCGTCTGTGTGTCTGGGGTTATTGATCACGATAACAAGAACAAATAACAATGAATTCTAACCAGACTTGACGATTAAGAAAATAATAACAAGATCCCAAATTACACCAATAGTCAGTCCGTTCTGTTATTTATGTACCCTGTTATGGCACCTTGGACTGTATTATGGCACCTTGGACTGTATTATGGCACCTTGGACTTTAATACGGCACCTTGGACTGTAATACGGCACCTTAGACTGTAATACGGCACCTTGGACTGTAATACGGTACCTAAGGACTGTATTATGGCACCTTGGACTGTATTATGGCACCTTGGACTGTAATACGGCACCTTGGACTGTAATACGGCACCTTGGACTGTAATACGGCACCTTGGACTGTCATACGGCCCTAACTATTAAAACATCAATTCCTAACGATGTTCCGTGGTTGTTACTTCTCTGGTTATTGTCGTTATTTCGTAGTTACTATTCACTGCTAGTTGTCGTTGTTAAGTGAGTGGCTATTAGTACGTCGCTTCGTGGTTATAAATGACTACGTTAATTGGTCGTTCCGTAGTTACGAATCGACAAATTATAACCGTAGTTTAAGGTTTCATTTTGTCAATATTGTTAGTTGTTATTTATTATTTTAGGTTATTTTGATAATTGTACCCTGGTCATAATTATTTTATTATTATACCTCGTTAAATTAATCAAATAATCGTGTTTTTTATGTCTTGTGAATTATTGAAGTTATTAGATTATTACTCTCGTGTTCTGGTCATAAATTATTAGTTATTAGTTTTTCGGACATTAATTATTATATATTGAAGGGGTGTGTGTGTGTGTGTGTGCGTGTGTGTGTGTATGTGCTGTGTGCGTGTGTGTGTGTGTGTGTGTGTGTGTATGTGCTGTGTGCGTGTGTGTGCTTTGGGCGCGTGTGTGTGGAAGCTTTTAATCCCTCCCTTCCTAGGCCTCTTACCCCCTTCCTTCCTCTCTTCTCTCCCTCTCCCCCTCTCATCTCTCACTCCCCTTCTCTCCCATCTCTACCTTCTAACACAAAATTTCATCTTCATTAATTCTCAAGATCTGTGTATGTATGTATGTATGTATGTATGTATGTAATAATATTGATGAAATAATAATTATAATAATAATAATAATAATAATAATAATAATAATAATAATAATAATAATAATAATAATAATTATAAATCAAATATTTATTTTAGAGTTGTAAACATACAAAAAACTCAGATCAAACAACATTGACCCTAAATGGATAAATAATTATTTAAAGAACATTATTGGTCAAAGGAAGGCTATAGGTAGGAGGATAAATCGTGGCGAAATTTACCTCCGGGATTATTATAAGGTATTGGCCAGTAGGGTTAAGACCGAGATAAGAAAAGCAAAGAGGAATAATGAGCTAAGGATAGCAAGGGAGGCGAAGACAAACCCCAAGGGATTCTATCTAATGTATCAAACTAAAACACGAGAAAAGATTGGTCCAATACAGTCAGATACCGGCGAGCTAACTGATAACGACGGGGAAATGAGCAATAATCTGAATAAATATTTTTCAACAGTTTTCACCAGAGAAAATTTAAACTTAATACCCAAGGCACCGACTCTATTCAGAGATAGTGAAGAAAACAAATTAAGCGAGATAGTAGTGACTAGTAACGATGTTAGTAAGCAAATAGACAAACTAAAGCCTAATAAGTCACCTGGTACCGATGAGATATTTGCCAGAGTATTAAAGGAATGTAAGGAAGAGCATAATATGTCCTTAGCAAAGTTGTTTAACATGTCCTTAAAAACAGGTGTAGTACCAGAATCCTGGAGAATAGCGAATGTAATACCGATTTTCAAGAAGGGAGATAGATCACTATCCTCTAACTACCGTCCAATCAGTCTAACATCAATTGTAGGCAAATTACTGGAAGCAATCATTTCAAACTCTATTCGAAACCACCTGGAGAAGCACAAATTGATCAATGATTCCCAGCATGGCTTCACAAACGGGCGTTCATGTCTAACTAATCTATTAACATTCTTATCACCAGTTTTCGAATCGGTGGACGAGGGGCACAATTATGATGTGGTATATCTCGACTTTAGCAAAGCCTTTGACAGAGTCCCCCACGAAAGACTAATAAGAAAGGTAGAAGCACATGGCATTAAAGGTAATATTCTAAAATGGATTAGGGTGTGGTTACAGGAAAGGAAACAGAGAGTGAGCATTAACGGCACTAAACCCCATTGGAGCAACGTCACTAGTGGAGTTCCCCAAGGCTCAGTACTTGGACCATTATTATTTATTATATACATAAACGACATAGATATCGGCATAGACAACAACATAAGTAAATTTGCTGATGACACTAAAATAGGATGTGTAATTAAATCTGACGAGGACTCAGCAAAACTACAGGAAGATCTAAAAAAAAATTTCGAATGGTCTGAAAAATGGCAGATGAAATTCAATGTGGACAAATGTAAAGTACTCAGTATAGGAGATGTAAACAGGGAAACCAGTTACCAGATGAACAACAATGCCATTGTGAAATCCGACTGAGAGAGATATTTAGGAGTAATGATAAGTAGGAACCTTAAGCCAAGTAAACAATGTGTTTTTGCTCGTAATAAGGCTAATAAAGTACTTGGGTTCATACAAAGGAGTGTTAGTTACAAGACTAGCGAGGTCATCTTAAGATTATATCTTGTGCTTGTGAGACCTCACCTGGATTACGCAGTTCAGTTCTGGTCACCGTATTACAGAATGGATATAGAATCCTTGGAAAGAATCCAGAGGAGAATGACATGACTAATCCCGGGCATTAGGAACCTTGAGTACAGAGACAGGTTAAAGCATCTTAATTTGCACTCCCTCGAGAGACGCAGAGTGAGGAGCGACATGATAGATGTGCATAAATGGAAGTCAGGGCTAAACAAAGGGGGCATTACAAAGGTACTCAAATTATCGAACCACGAGCGAACTCGTAACAATGGTTTTAAATTAGACAAATTTAGATTTAGGCGCGAAATAGGTAAATACTGGTTTGGAAACAGAGTAGTGGATGAATGGAACAAGTTACCAAATATCATCATTAACTCGAATACGCTGGATAGCTTCAAACATAGGTTGGATGTTTATATGAGCAATAGAGGTTGGGTGTAAATGGGACTGCCCGGTATGGGTCAATAGGCCCGCTGCAGTTTCCTCCATTCTTATGTTCTTATGTACCCCCCCCCCTCAGGACTTCCCCCATCACCCCAGCCTCCCCCCAGGACTTCCCCCATCACCCCAGCTTCCCCCAGTACTACTCTACAACCCCCCAGTATTACCTCCCAGGACAACTCCACCACCCCCCAGCTAGGGTAAAATTAAAATCATTCCTGAAATTCTTTAAATGAACTGAGAGCGAATTCCATCTCAACCCTCCCCCTCCCCCAGCCTTTTTGTACAACCCCTCCTCCCATCCCCTCCCTACCCGGGCCCTACTCCTAGTCTCCCTCTCCTCTTCCTCCTCTCCATGTCCTCCTCCTTCTCCTACCCCCTCCCCCTCCTTTCCTCCTCTTCTCTCCTCCTAGGTTTTTCCCATGTCCCTCCCCTCCACTCTCCCCCCTCTCCCTCCTTCCTAGGTGTTCGCCCCTTCCCTCCCTCTCTCAACCTACACCAAAACTTCTCACAAGACGCTTCTTTCTACATACAGTACAGCCAGCTACCATCTTCATACTAACTCCACCTGGATCTTGTGGCCTACCTTGCGCTTGTGGCCCACCTGACGATCGAGGTCTTTTAGATGTGATGGTTGTCGTTAATAGAGCAATAGGTGTGGAGGGGGTGTTGGTGGTGAGTGTTGAGGTGGGTGTTGAGGTGTTGGGAGGCGTGAGGGGTGGTAAGGGGAGAGAGACCAACTTGATACTAAGACCTCCTGACTATTACGACCTAGGCTGGTGGTCGTGGTCTTTTTAAGTGTAGTGGTCGTAGTAGTAGTAATTATAGTCGTAGGTAAGTAGGATGGTGGGTGGTGGGGAAGGGGTCGTTAGAAGGGTAGGTGTTGGAGTGGGGGCTGGAATGGGCGATGAAGGGGGTGAGAGGAGGTGGGAGGGTGTGGAAGGGTTTGGAGAGTGTGGGTGGATGGAGACTGTGGGGGGGGGTCGGGGTGTGGGAGGGGTGGGATAGTGCAGAAGTGTAGGAGGTGTGTAGGAGGGGGTAAGAGAGGATGGAGGATGGGGGAGGTGGGAGGGTGTGGGAGGGGCGGTAGCAAGGTGTAATTGGTCCAGATTGGGTGACCTTGGCTTTTTCAGGTCTTAATGAAGTAGAGTGCACCTCACCTCACTTCACTTCACCTCACTTCCTCTCCTCACCTCACTTCACCTCTCCTCACCTCACTTCACCTCTCTTCACCTCACCTCTCCTCACCTCACTTCACCTCACCTATCTCTCTCTCTCCCTATTGGCTTGGTGGTGGGTGAGGCTACTTGTACGGATACCTGCACACTGGCTTCACATTTTCTATGGAATCGTTCTCTTTCGTAGTGATTATTTATGGGTCGTGAACGGTGGAGCATTGTTTCATACCCGGTGATGATGACAAACGCACCTGACTACTGAAGTGAGTTAGGTTAGGTTAGATTAGGTTAGCGTTATGTTAGATTAGGTTGGCGTTAGGGTGAAATAAGCTGGGGTACCTAAACTTCCCTTGATCAATGAATCTTAATATAAAGCTTTTTGAAACACTGTTGAGAGATGGACATAAAGTTTGTATACTGTGTGTGTGTGTGTGTGTGTGTGTGTGAGAGAGTTGGGGAAATTAACAAGTACGTGTGAATATATCCAGATTATCTGCTAGTTGTCTTGGCACTTTCCTGTCACTCTGTATACTGCGTGTGTAAGTCGAGATATAAGCAAGTTTGTGAGGAGATTTCTACTTGTTGCCTTAGCACTTTCCTGTCACTTTCTACACTTGTCTTGAACCATACTACTGTTACTGCACACCTTTCATGGGGGCGAGGCAGCTGTGCTCCTTGATCCACCCCACACGAGACATAAAAATAATGCATAGATGTTATATAGACTGACGAATAGAGATAGTTATATATATATATATATATATATATATATATATATATATATATATATATATATATATATATATATATATATATATATATATGTGTGTGTGTGTGTGTGTTTGTACGGCGGGTCGGGACGCGGGTGTTGTGAAGAAGGAGGAGGAGATGGTGGTGGTCGGTAGCCGGCGCTCACAGGTACAACATGAACACCTCTGAGACCCCGCCACTGTCACCACCACACTCACCACACACACCCTCCTACACCCGCCCCACACCCTCAACCACCACCACACGGCACCAAACACTCAATCCAGCAGTATATAGAGGCCAAGGGAGGGTATACGACTAGTAAGGAGGTACGAAACGAGCGAAGTTAGGGTCGAGACGGCTAGTGTTGTGTGTTTAAACTCTGCCCAGCCGTTAGAGCGTTCCCACGATGGCTCCTCCAAACCTTCCATTTCTCACCGACCTTAATTAACCCTTAGTCGGGTTCCTCAGCCGACCTAATATCAACAGGGGGCGTTTTTTCCCTCACCCCCCCTCCCTCCCTCTCCCCCTCCTCCGTTCTCCTTGGCATGTGAGCGTCAAAACCTTGAATATGCGATGACGTTACGTAGCCGCTCAGTATCGAATGTTCCCGGACATAAGAGGTTGGTAGCGCCGTTAGCGTGGGAATCGTCGGGGTTGGCAACACTGCCCGTGTGGTTACTCTGAGAAAATTCATCTTAACGTGGGAAACATCTTCACTGCCAGCCGCACGATGAACCTGGCTACCACAAACAATTTCTTTGTGTGACTTTCATATGGTTTAATAACAAGACGTGATTTAGAACACCAGGGAGTATTTTTTGGCTGTTATATCTTGGAAAAATTTTACGTATATGGTGACGATCAGTGGAATGTGCTGTATGAGAGCAAAGGGTGGCCGATGTACGACGTGACCGAGAAAGAAACGTGGAGTGGAGATGCCAGCCAGCATCCCACAAGGGGATCTTTTCCTTCTTACGCTCCTTATGTATTTTCTGCTGTACCAGTTTATACGAAATTAACATTTGAATTTGTACTGCTTGGCGTCAAGAGGGCTAACAGGGGCCGTGCGACACAACACAACATAACACAGCACAACACAACACGACCACCAAAGTTCCCGCCAAATTCCTGAACTCAGCAATGGTCAAAAGCTGAGCGAGGCCGCCCTAGCAGATTTATGTAAATTGTAAACCTTTAAAAAACAATTTTCCTCCTAACAAAAAAGGAATGAATTCTTCTCATATGGTATGTTGACCCAGCATTATATAGTTATTAAGTGAGGGAGTTACAAGACCACTTCATCATGAGGAGGTCGGCCGTCTCTACTGAACCAAGACAACAACAACAACAACAGGAGTGGCTGGGTGGTGGACAGTAGCCTCCGTGTACCGTCTCATGATGGACGCTGGTCTGTGATTAGACGGTCCATACATTTCAATTTCAGGGGCGTACTTTACACACCCTACACCACACCCCCCACCCTTCTCCTTTCTTTGTATAAACATACTGGAGAAAGAGATAATAGTCACACATCCCTACACACTACGAGAGTCACACATCCCTACACCCTACGAGTCACACATCCTTACACACTACGAGAGAGAGTCACACATCCTAACACAATACGAGAAAGTAACACATCCTAACACACTACGAGAGAGTAACACATCCTAACACAATACGAGAAAGTAACACATCCTAACACACTACGAGACAGAGTAACACATCCTAACACACTACGAGAGAGTCACACATCCCTACACACTACGAGAGTCACACATCCCTACACCCTACGAGTCACACATCCTAACACAATTCGAGAGAGTCACACATCCTTACACCTTACGAGAAAATTAAAAGATCGTAGCAGATGAGTAAAGTGTCGTATCTCTGCATCAAGGCTGTGGCTGGGTGGAGACAATGACAAAATGAAACGTCACTACTCACGGCTCTACAAGGCTTCGGTAATATTATCACCTGGAACTACCTCCCCCAGCTTATTCCACCATAATATTAACCACCCCAGCGCTAACCTAACCTAACCTAAACTACAATACCCAAGCAGAAGTTGTCGATTAAAGGTTTTGATTATTAGAGTAATTCTTTCCTTTAGTGTTAATTTCTTTGTCACTTTCGTTCCTTGTTGTGATTCCCTCACCCGAAGAGAGAGAGAGAGAGAGAAAGAGGAAGGAGGGACATAGAGACAGCGGGAAGATAGAAAGAAAGGAAGGGTCAGAGAAAAAGAGAGGGGATAAGAAAGAGAGAGGGAGAAAAAAGAGAGAGGGAGAAGAAAGAGAGAAAGAAAGGGACACAGAGAGATGGAAAGAATACTATTAATCTTACTCAGAAAAAAAATTATATATACGACAATAAAATATCCTAAGTACAAGTGTATATAAAAAGATCGTAGAGGCTACGAGAATAAAAAAAAGAATACAACTAAAAGAAAGAAATAAAAAAAAACAGTAGGAGAAAAAAAAGAGTGACTCCAAGAGAAATGAAATTAGTACATAAGAACATAAGAAAAAAAAGGTCTGCAATAGGCCGGTTGGTCTGTACCTAGCAGCTCCTGTCGAGAGTTACTACCTCACTGTATCATCCATGAATCTATCTAGCCTCCTTTTAAAACTTTCCAGCGTTCCAGCACTTACTACAAAGTTGCTAAGCTTGTTCCACTCGTCCACCACCCTGTTTGTGAACCAGTTTCTTCCTATCTCCCTCCTAAACCTAAACTTATCTAACTTAAATCCGTTGCTCCGAGTCCTATCCTGCTCGGAAACTATAAGAACTTTCTCTATATCCCCATTATTTATTCATTTCACCCACTTAAATACTTCTATCATATCTCCCCGCACTCTTCGTCTTTCCAGGGAATGCAAGTTTAGTTTCTTTAACCTATCTTGATATGGAAGGTTTCTAAGTCCCGGAATCATTTTCGTCATTCTTCGCTTCACCGACTCCAGTGAATTTATATCCATTCTATAATAAGGGCACCAGAACTGAACAGCATAGTCGAGGTGCGGCCTAACTAGCGCAAGATATAATTGCAATTAGGAGACAAATAAAGCCATGTCTTAAGTATTACTACATATATAAATAAAATGTCAATACTCTAAGGTAAAAAGAAATCGTAATAACTACACAAAGCAAAACTATCGTAAGTATTGTAGTAAAGACAAAATAATGTAAGTATTGTTGAAGAAAATTGTAACTAACACCGCCCCCGCCCGCCCCGCCCCCCCCAAAAAAAAAACAATCCTTAGTTTTTATCACGGAATTAGAATCAATTTAACCATTACATTAAGAAAAAAAAAACTTGAATCACCTGAAAAAAAATCACAAGAATATCGTAACCCCAACAGAAATAAATAACACGTAACTAGTGGAGGGCAAAAACTATCGTAAACACAAAGAGAAAATAGATTACGGGTTGTTAAATTACTGCTGGAGGCAAGATCGTATAGTGATGAGGGGAAGTTATCGTAATACTAAGGGAAATATATCGTAACTTTGATAGTAGACTGAAGTATCGTAGGTGGAGGAGGTGGGTGGAGTTGGAGGAGGGATGTGGGTGTAGGTGGGTGGAGGAAGATAAGGGAGGTGAGTGGTGATGGAGGCGGGAGGTGAGTGGTGGTGGAGGCGGGAGGTGGGTGGAGGTAGAGGAGGGTATTGGGTGGAGATAGAGAGAGGTGGGTGGAGGTGGTGGAGGACCATCATGCTGCACCTGACCTCCACATTCCTCTGTATAGTGAGTTCACCCCCTCCCAACCCCCCCCCCCCTCATCTCAGCCTGTGGGAGGGGCAGACAGGTGAGGGGGTGAGGATAAGGGGGAGAGTGGCAGGTGTGGGGTGAGGGAGTAATGTGGGTGGTATTGTGGCCACGCCCCCAGCTGTACCTTCTATCCTGGCCACGCCCCCAGCTGTACCTTCTATCCTGGCCACGCCCCCAGCTGTACCTTCTATCCTGGCCACGCCCCCAGCTGTACCTTCTATCCTGGCCACACGCCCCCAGCAATACCTTTTATTCTGGCCACACTAGCAATACCTTCTATCCTGACCACGCCCCAGCTATACCCTTCCATCCTGGCCACGCCCCAGCTATACCTTCTATCCTGACCACTGTTCTTACGCTTCCATCCTGGCCGCCCCCAGCTATACCTTCCATCTGGCCACGCTTCCATCTGGCCACGCCCCCAACCAATGCCTTCCATCAGTCACGCCCCCAGCTACCTTCCATCTATGGACACGCTTCCATCTATACGCCCCCAGCAATACCTTCCATCCTGGCCACGCTTCCATCCTGGCCACGCCCAACAATGCCTTCCATATGGTCACGCCCCCCAGCTATACCTTCCATCTTGGCCACGCCCCAGCAATACCTTCCATCCTGGTCACGCCCACAACTATACCTTCCATCCTGGACACGCTTCCATCCTGGCCACGCCCCAGCAATACCTTCTATCCTGTGGCCACGCCCCCAGCAATACCTTCTATCCTAGCTACTTTGGCTATACCTTCTATCTGACCACCCCAACAATGCCTTCTATCCTGTGCACTTCAGCAATACCTTCTATCCTGTTACGCCCCCAACAATACAACCTTCTATCCTGGCCACGCCCCCAGCAATACCTTCTATCCTGGCACGCCCCCAGCAATACCTTCTATCCTGGCCGCCCCCCAGCAATACCTTCTATCACAGCACGCCCCCAGCTATACCTTCCTATCCTGTACACCCCCAGCTAAACGTTCACTCACACCCAGCACAACTCATCATCTAAACCTTTTATACGTAAAATAACTCCACAATATCATTCACATCCTTTCGCACCACCGCCCGGAAGCTACACACATCCGGGGGGTGGTGTCGGGTGTGGTGGGGTGGGTGTGGTGGGGTGGGGGGTGAGTGTGGTGTTGGGTGGGTTGGGTGTGGTGGGATCGGTATAGATGGTGGGTGTGGTGAGAGGGGGAAGTGGGTGGGATGAGACAGAGAGTGTGTGATGGGAAGAGGGAGGAGAGACGGGGGAATGTCTACTTCCCCTGCGTCTTCAAACTGGCGTTATTCGTGGAACAAACACCTCCTTCCACCCCCCTCCCACCACATGATTTTCCCGTGTGAGGATTGCTGGTAGTGGTGGTGGGTGGTGGTGGGTTGGGGATAGAGGGAGGTAAGTGGTAATTGATAGTATTGGTAGTGGTGATTCTGTCAGAGTGGTGGGTGGTAATTGGTGGAGTGATGAGGTGGAGGTAGTGAGCTAGTGTTAATGGTAATGGTGGTGGTGGTGTTGAATGAGCGTGGTGCTGGTAGTGGTGGTGGTGGTGGAGGTGTTGGTGGTGGTGAGGTCGTAGTGGTGGTGGTGTGGTAGTGTTAGTGGTAGTGGTAGTGGTGGTGAGATGACAGTGGTAGTGATGGTGGTGGTGAGCTCTGGTATTAAGGAGTTATGGTGAGGTGGTAGTAGTGGTGGTGGTGTTAGTGAATAGTGGTGGTAGTGGTGAAGAGTGGTGGTGTTGATGGTAGTGGTGTAGAGTGGTGGTGTTGGTGGTAGTGGTGTAGAGTGGTGGTGTTGGTGGTAGTGGTGTAGAGTGGTGGTGTTGGTGGTAGTGAGTAGAGTGGTGGTGTTGGTGGTAGTGAGTAGAGTGGTGGTGTTGGTGGTAGTGGAGTGAGTGGTGGTGTTGGTGGTAGTGGAGTGAGTGGTGGTAGTAGTGGTGGTAGTGGTAGTAATGGTGGTGGTTTTAGTGGTAGTAGTGGTGGTGGTGTTAGTGGTAGTAGTGGTGAAGTGTTAGTGGTAGTGATAGTGGTGGTAGGCTCTGGTAATGGGAGTTATGTTGGTGGTAGTAGTGGTGGTGGTGTTAGTGGTAGTGGTGGTAGTGGTGGTGGTGGTAGTGGTAGTAGTGGTGGTGGTAGGTGTTGGTAGTGATGGTGGTGTTAAATATAGTGGTGATGGTTAGGCGATAGTATACAGCCTTGCTTCTTAAGACCATAACAACAGAAACAATAAGTAATAATAATAATAATAATAATAATAATGATGATGATGATGATGATGATGATGATGATGATGATGATAATAATAGCGACATAAGACTCGCTGTACACATCAGTACATTGTCATCATTAATGTACCGAACAAATACTATTACTGTACAGAAATTAATATTTAAGTAGTTTTCTTGCGTATATAAATGTGTGCGTGTGTGTGTCGATATTACTGTTTGTGCTTATGTACGTGTATGTATGTGAAGCTTGTGCGCGTGAATACATGTATGTAATCTTGATTTGTGTATGCCTGTAGCGTTGTGTGTATATGCATTTGTGTGTATATATATACAGTATATGTGTATGTGCATGTACAGTCAACCATAAAAACTGCACCTTTACAACGTTATACAATAAGACACAAGGGACCAAGAATTATGTATTAAGTTTTCGTGATATACAGAATACATCGTACTGGTTACACACTGCATCACACAATCAGAAGTACCAACCTAACCAAATGGATATGGCCGTCAAACCCAGGGGTGAAGAATTTGTTTATTTTTTGTTGATTCTACAGTCAGGGACAAATTTGCTCCTCGTGATGAAACTGAGTCACGGGAATGAGTCTCCGAACTGACTTACGCTGATTGTTTCATCTTATTTGGGGTCGATGCTGCTTCATTTAGGCCAGGAGCGAACTTTTAACCTCGACTGTACAATGATGAAATGTTTATGTATTATTTTCATAGGTGTGTAAATGCATGTGCGTGTGTTTATGTATGTATGTATGTATGCATGTGCGTGTGTTTATGTATGTATGTATGTATGTATGTATTAATGTATGTATGTATGTATGTATTTATGTATGTATGTATGTATGTATTTATGTATGTGTGTATGTATGTATATGCTGGTAACCACCAAGGAAAAAGCAAACGTGAAATACCCAAGCGCTCTCGTGTAATACACATATTCAGTTGTGGGGGATACTCAAGCGCTTGGGAAAATCATGTTTTTTTTCCATTGTGGTTATTAGCATATACTTGCATCACGTGCACTTGCAGTGATTTATTTGCATCTATACACACACACATATACTGTACATATATATGATTTTCATATCATGTAATGTAGGTAGAGTCGTCAGAGATGTGGTGAGGGGAGGGAGAGAAGGAGGAGTGTTGTCATACGCTGAAGGCCTCAGGGTCCGTACAGCTGTCGACTGTTAGGTGTGGCACTGTGTATTAGTTCAGTAACAGGGGGTCGTTGACTCTATAGTTAGACCAAACCCAGGAAGGTATCTTTCCGGCTTGTTCCCACACACACACACACACACACACACACACACACACACGCTTTTCCCTCTTTCTCTTTCCTCTCTTTCTCACTGTATGTCTGTTTGTCTGTCTGTCTGTCTCTGTCTATCTCTCCTTTTTACTTTTTCTTTCTCGTTTTCTTTGATGGTATGTCTATCTTTCAGTCTCGGTCTGCCTGTGTGTCTGTCTGTCTCGTACTGGCAGGTCGCGTGTAGGTGCACAGTGTACGGTATGAGTGGCAATTAGACTACATAATTACTACCACTAATAAAAAACTATTATTGCTAAAGAAAATGGCTAATTCAAAACGTATTTGACGTGACGACTGTTACTACTACTACTTAACAAAAGAAGAAGAACAAGAACAACAACAACAACAACAACAATAAGAAAAAGAAAAAATAAGAAGAAGAAGAAGAAGAAGAAGAAACAGAAAAACAAAAATAACAAGAAGAGCAAAAACAAGAAGAACCAGAACAAAACCAGGAAGAACAAGAAAAACAAGAAGAACAAGAACGAGAAGAACAAGAAGAAGTTTAACAAGAACAAGAATAAGAACAACAAGAACAAGAAGAAGAACAAGAAGAAGAAGAACAAAAACAAGAAGAAAAAGAAGAACGTCAGATTGAACCAATCAATTAACTGCTTCAGATAAACATACATATAATCGAAGTGGTTAATAAAAACAGGAGATAATTGAAAACTCTTCGACCGGTTCTTTAGCGATTGACCTTGAAGAGCTGTCGACATTTATAGGGACCAGGTAAGTAGGTGGGGTAGGTATGTGGGTCAGTAGGTGGGTCAGTAGGTGGGCAACAGTGGATAAATAAATGGGGAATAGCGGGTAAGTAGGTGGGCAAGCAGATGGATAAATAGATGGGCAAGTATGAGTCAATGGAGGTAGGTTAATAGGTGGGCAATTGTGAGTATGTGGGCAATAGTGAACAAGTAGGTGGGCAATTAGGTGTGGTGGTGGAGCAGTTGTAGACGTGAAGGAGCAGTTGATGGGGAGTTACTGTAGATACATTGGTCTAAGATTGCAGGTGTAGATGTAGTGAAGTAGATTAAGAGTAGATTATGGTAAGGTGGTAGTTCCTGTTGGTAGGTAATATATTGATATTTGAGGAGAGAGAGATAAGGAGAGAGGAGAGCGAGGAAAAGATAAGAAGCAGAGGAGAGAGAGAGAGAGAGTGGGGGAGGGTGTAGGAAGAGATGGGGGGGAGGAGGAGGTAAGAGGCAGAATGAGGAAAGGAGAAAGAGGCGAGAGGATGAACAGGTAGGATAAAAAGATAGAGGAAAGGTGAAATAAGGGAGAGAAATGAGAGTTGGAAGCTCTCTGTTATTACTATCTCTCTCTTTCTCTCACACACTATCCTTCCTCCTCCTCTCCTCCACTCTATTCACACACACACACACACATACATACACACACACACTCTCTCTCTCTCTCTCTCTCTCTCTCTCTCTCTCTCTCTCTCTCTCTCTCTCTCTCTCTCTCTCTCTCCCTCTCTCTCTCTCTCTCTCTCTTATGTACTGTGTTCTTGTCATCACCTTGAGCGTCTTGTCACTCATCTTCAACTATCGTTAATTATCACCTGGCCACAGTTTATGCCACCTGTCAACTTATTTAATGTCTCGTTCTTTATTGCTCTTTTGTTTTCATCTATCTTAAACTAATTATGTACTGTCACCTATAATCTGTTTATTAGCCACATAGTGTGTGTAGTCACCTAGCAAGATCTCTATATTGTACTTTTTCCATACCTAGCAAGGCCAGTTACTTGTCTTCACCTAGCACCTCCTGCAAGTTACAAATTGACATGCAAAGTACCACTGGACATACGTGCATTGACATACAGGGCGCCAATGTATGTGGTGGATAAACTGGACCTACGTACAGTCCCCTTCACTAGTGCGTTAACAGGGGCTGGTCGTGTTTTGTACAGTGTGGCAGCGCTGTGTTTGTTTACATTAGACTGAAGGAAACTCGCAATAGTAAACAAATTATGAAATCAAATTAAAACAATATTAAAAAAATATCTCAAAGATAATGATTTGTGGAATGTTTATATGACGAGCCCCTGTAAAGGCACAAGTGAAGGGGACTAATTGAGAAACCTATCACAGGATTGAAGGGCCAAAAGGATAGAATAAGGAAGATCGCAACAAGAAAAAGAATAGAATAATTTAATAAGTAATTGAACGAAGAATTGAGGGATAGAGTGAAGAATTAAGACATACGAAAACTGAAACTAAAAGGAACAAACAGTAAAGTAAGATAACTGAGATATCCAAATGAGAAAATGAAGACTAGAATGAAAAAATGGAGTTGATAGGGAGGGAGAGAAGCGAAGGAAGTGAGAATAGTGATTACTGAATGAATATAGATTAAAATTTGAAGAAAAACATTATGAAGTGCTGAAGAAATACTCTCTCTCTCTCTCTCTCTCTCTCTCTCTCTCTCTCTCTCTCTCTCTCTCTCTCTCTCTCTAAGGAAGAAGGAGCGATATCATGTGTTGTTGAGATATCCATTCGCTCTCCCCTTCGTCAGATATTTTCACTGTTAATTCTTCAAATGATTTTTACAATATCTATCCCAAACTCTAGCGCGCGCACGCACACACACGCACACACACACACACACACACACACACACACACACACACACACTCTCTCTCTCTCTCTCTCTCTCTCTCCTTGATAGCCCACAGCTCATTTGTACCCTGGCTGAACATC
Organism: Homarus americanus; assembly: GCF_018991925.1. Taxonomy (NCBI): domain Eukaryota; kingdom Metazoa; phylum Arthropoda; class Malacostraca; order Decapoda; family Nephropidae; genus Homarus; species Homarus americanus. The sequence goes on from NW_024735554.1 coordinate 10,334,463, forward strand.
TGTCTCAAGAAGCTCCCAGCCGCTGAACACATTGCCATCAACACTCGACTCCTCTCCCCCGCAGGTTAGTCTGGCGTTAATCTCAATCTCACTTCTGTCATCTGGTTGAGAGATAGTTATAGTTTTTATCTTTTTACCTGTCACTTACATCAATACCCCGGATAGGTAATATGTTAGTTGACTCGTTTAGTAATGACTGGATAGACCCTGAGACAAGCAGTGTGATTGATTTAAACAGCTTTATAAGGAAGCATCGTCTACCTTGAGTGATCTGACTACTAAGTGTCCAGGTAAGAGAGACACACACACACATGATTGGTTCCTGGGCTAGTTTATCATCTGTGCTGTAAGATCACCATTTAATAGCTCGATGATATATACACTAAATAGAACAGACAAGTAGGGATTAAACTAATGGTATTGTCAGTTTTACTCAGTAAGGTGTCCGGTCGACTTCCCTACTGCTAAAGATTGAGAGACTGAAGGTATTTGAAATATAATGATTGAAGGAAAATAATGACAAATATCAAATGGATTTAGTAAGTTACTTCGTTTGATAAACTCTTGGTACATCTTGTGTACTAGTGTTTGTGAGGAAGGACTGGATAAGACTTTGCATTTAAATTGAAAAAAATTCCTACATTGAATTTTCCTCGCATTTAAAGGTGTAAAAAACATCTCAAATATCGCTATGATTAGAGTCTCAGGTTACTTGAATTAAATACAGTCACTTGGTACCATTTAGGGGACAAAGGTAACGTACCGAATCTTTGTGAACCTGGACTCAGAATAACATATTTCCGGGGACTGGCTCTTCGTTTGAACATCACTTGAGCATTTCTCGTGCACAGTACAGAGGTGTGTGTCAGGGATATCAATTTCAGCTACTCTTGCCGAATACAGTGCGCTTGCGGCCTCCTGTGTGCTTTTATCATGGATGCCTGTGCTTGGTGTGGCTAATGACTGTACGTGTACTGTGCCCGCCATACTAAACCCTTTTCCTCTTAATCATGTAAACTTGAGACAAACGCAACATTACAGTAGATACAAAGTGTAGTTTTTGATACAGGTAAGACGAGGAACTTTAATTGTGTGTTTAAGATAAATTGAAACTTGAGACTTGTTCTGTAAGAGAAACTTAAGAGTATCAAATAAATTATACTAATACTCATATACTGATAACAAGGATGGTAACACATAGTTGTCCACTCGTGTATAATGAACCAACAAACAGAAGCAACAGTGAAGGGAAAATAATAATAATCATATGTTAAAAACTAACAACAGATTATTATAAATCATTAAAAAAACACCAAATTTATTAGAAACTCGAAAACACCAATAGATGATTATAAGAAACCATTTGAAGCATGGAGGTTTTTACCAGAAACCATCCAAAACAAACAACTTTTTATAAACACAAAAAAAGAACCACCACCAACAACGACAACAACAACAACAACAACAACAACAACAACAACTAGAAGCAACTTGAAACCAAGGAAAACATTTAACGGGATATTTCGAACCCCTAAAAAAACCGCTAGGGATTATGAGAAACCGCAAGAAACCGACAATGGATCGTTAAAAATCTTTATAAGGAACCGCTATACACCAGGGGACTATGGGGGTGGTTGGGGAGGGGACGGTGGGGGTGGTAGGGGTGGTAGAGGAGGGGGACAGTTGGGTGGTGGGGGTGGTAGAGGAGGGGGACAGGTAGGTTGGTAGAGGAGGGGGGTCAGTTGGGTGGTAGGGGTGGTAGAGGTGGGGAATGGTACAGTAGGGGATGGTGAGGAGGGGGATAATTGGGGTGGTGGAGTGGGTGACATCTACAGCCTAACTTGGTTCTCAAACTCAACACGCCCGTCTAAGTACAGAACCGCAAGATTGAAAGGAGAAATCTTTGAGGTTCTGGCAAAGAGGACTGAAACACTGAAGTGAACCACGAAGACTCAGAAACAAAAAAGACTTAGTTTATTCGAGGTCTTTACTACCCTCAGCCTATTAAGCATGTGTATTGAATAGTATGAAATAATCTTTATAATGGGGGGGTCAAGTCTCATCAATTAACACGACAGCTATTGGCAAAATGGGGTCAAAATAGGACACCAATTTCGACATAAACTTTCAAACACCAGACAAGAGCAAAGTGGGGTAGAATTCGTGGCCTGATCGGAGGCTAAGTCGGGGCTCACATTCAGAGTATTACAGAAGACCACGTGGATCCTCCTGAGCCTCCAAATTAGGCGAATGGGGACGAAAACGTGGCATAATAAGTAGGACCTCATTTGACACTGCGGGAGACCAGATTAGACCAGTGAACAAATCTTAGGTCATAATATGGGAACGGCCAGTCACTTTTCAGAGACCAAACTGCATAACGAGACCCTCCGAGACCCTTACAGAGACAAAAAAAAAAAAAAAAAAAAAACCAGAAGAATTAAGAGACTGCAACATAGCACTCGAGGCCAACCACAAGACCAGGAAAGACCAACTTCCAAGAAAGACCACCCTTAACAAACTGGAGACCAATTTAGACCAAACAACAAACAGTACTATGGTAAGACGGTGAAGTAAAGTAAATAAAAGACCAAAGACTATATTAAGACTCCTACTAACTAATACCAGTAAACAGAGAGGACCACCTAGGAAGACCCAGAGACCACTCCAGACCGAGCCGAGACCAGAAGGAATGAAAGCTCACCCTGCAGTACCGTGGAGGTAATAGCCACCACACCCGACCAGCCAGTTTTTACCCACACCCACAGGTGGTAATTAGTGACATTTTATTATATAGCAACTGATGAGGACAGAGCCAGACTGCTGAGTGGTCACCAGTGTTGTGTGTGTCTATGTGACCACACACACACACACACACACACACACACACACACACACACACACACACAACACACACACACACAACACTGGTTACACACACACACACAAAACACTGGTAGTCACACACACACACAAAACACTGAAACACACACACACACACACACACAAAACACTGGTCACACACACACACACACACACACACACACACACACACACACACACACACACACACACACACACACACACAAACACTGGTCACACACACACACACACACACACACACACACACACACACACACACACATAAATCACTCACACACCTCTACTATCCAACATGCAATATTCATCCACCACCACCAAAGGTGTGGTAGTAGTAGTGGTGTGGTGGTGTGGTGTGTGTGGTGCTAGTGGATAGTGGAGAGTGTAGTAGTAGAAAGTAGTAGTAGTAGTAGTAGTAGTAGTAGTAAGGATCTCACAGCAAATATGTTGAAGGAAACCTCCCGGGACGTCATGGTAGAACCGACCTCCTTCCACTGGATGGCGAGATCTCCAACACAGGACTTCAAACACATCTAACGAAGCCCGTGTGGACGTCAGTGCTCGAGGATTCTGGACGGGACAGCGAGCCTCTTCGACATCAGGATTTTGATCCCATGGCCGTTTGTCACCGTAACCCAGCTCGATGCCGCACATAGGAGGAACGAGAACGACAAGAGAAGGGCATATGGGGAGAGACCAAAATGTCGATCAAGGCAGCTTCACCCGCTAGTGTTCACAACCTCTGGTGGATGGGCCCAAGCGCAAGATGTTTCTACGCCAGACCCGCGGAGCTGATTCGAACAGAAGCAGCAGCCCAGAAGTTATGTCACAGCCTGATGAGATGTCGACTGTCCTTCTCCTTCGGTCGGCTTTGCTCTGCCTCAGGGAACGAGAGCTTGCCCTACCCGTCAACTGCTGCAGATATCGACTATGAGGCTACAGTCACCGAATGCCGCATCGATCTGCGGCTCAACTAATTTAACACAGATAGGATAGCTTTATGTAATAGGATATTTAATATTAAGGTAAATAAAATGCGGGAAGGTGTGGCTATTGGGGAGGCTGAGGCCACGTAAAAAAAAAAAAAGTAGTAGTAGTAGTAGTAGTAGTAGTAGTAGGAGTAGTAGTAGTTTTTGTTATGTTGTTGTTGTTATGGCCGTGGTGGTGGTGATGGTGGTAGTGGTGGTGATGTCCTGGGGCTAAGGGAAGGTAGGGAGGAGGTGGGGAGGGGGGGTGGCGGGGAGGGGGGGTGGGGGGAGGGGAGGGGAGAAGGAGGAGGAGGAGGAGGAGAAGGGGAGGGGAGAGGAGGAGGAGGAGGGGTTTATCCTGTGGTTGAGACCCTCTCCCTTATCCCACCTCCTCTGATTCCTCTATTCTCTCACTCAATCCTCCCTCATCTTTCCTTTCCTCCCCCCATCCTTTCTCCCTCCCCCCTCCCCAAGGCGGTATTGTTGTTCTGTCGTTCCCAGCTAATAGTGTATTTTCCCACGGTTGGTTAGACTGCCTGAGGTGGGAAGGATGGTGGGAGAGGACCTGGAAGAGGAAGAGGGGGGAGGGGGAGAGAGGGGAGAGGGAAGGGGAGAGGGGAGAGGGAGGGAGAGAAGATCTAGCAGAAGGGTTGTGGGGGAGGAGGGGAGGGGAGAGGGAGGGGAGAGGAGAAGGAGGAGGGAAGAGGTATAGAAGCTTGAAGAGAGAGAGAGGAGAGAGGAAGGGAGATCGTGAGAAGGAGGGGAAGGAAAGGAAAGGCTGGGATAGTGGCTGGGAAAATAGCTGGGAGAATGGCTGGGATATTGCTGGGATAGTGGCTGGGGAAAATGGCTGAGGGGCTGGGAGAATGGCTGAGGAGCTGGTTTAGTGGCTGGGAGAATGGCTGAGGGGCTGGTTTAGTGGCTGGGAGAATAACTGGAGCGGCTGGGTAGTGGCTGGGAAATGACTGAGGGCTGGGTTACCCAGGAGTGGGGCTAGGAGTGGAGCTGGGAGGGGGATAGAGTGGGATAGGAGGGGCTGAGTGGGGCTGAGTGGGGCGGGGTGGGGGGATCAAGACCCATCATTACAGATGAAACGTGACACTCTCTGCCCACTACCCTGCCTGGCCTATTAGTGTATCCAGGTGTAGGTGGGTAGGTGGGGGTGGGTAGGGGTGGGGGGGTGTGGGGGTGTGAGGGGTAGGTTGGGTGTAGGTGGGTGTGTAGGTGTGTGGGGTAGGTGGGAGTGTGTAGGTGGGGTAGGTGTGTAGGTGTGCCAGGTGGGGGGTGTACTGTAGGTAGCTGTGAGGGGTATAAGGGGGTGGGCAGGTGGGGGGTGTAAGTGGGCAGGTGGGGGGTGTAGTAGGCAGGTGGGGGTGTAGGTGGGTAGGTAGGGGCGTAAGGGCAGGTGGGGTGTAGGTGGGTAAGGGTGGGTGTAGGTGGGTAGGTGGGGGTGTGGGTAGGGTGGGGGGTAAGGGCAGGGGGTGTTGGTGGTAGGTGGGGGTGTGTGTTGGTGTAGGTGGGCAGGTGGGGGTGTAGGGTGGGCAGGTGGGGGTACTGTAGGTGTGCTAGGTGGAGCTGGGGATGAGCTGGCAGAGGGGTATATGAGCTGGTGGGTGTAGGTGCAGGTGGGGGTGAGGGGGTGGGCAGGTGGGGGTGTAGGTGGGCAGGTGGGGTGTAGGGTGGGCAGGTGGGGGTGTAGGTGGGCAGTTGGGGTGTAAGTGGGCAGGTGGGGGTGTAAGGGCAGGTGGGGTGGGCAGGCAGGTGGGCAGGTGGGTAAGGGGTGGGGGTAGGTGGGAAGGTGAGGTAGATGGGTAGTGTGTGGATGCCAGGTGGGGGAATACTAGGGTGTGCTAGGTGGAGCTGGTGAGCTGTGAGGGTATATGAGCCGGGTGGAGGTGTAGGTGGGCAGGTGGGGGTGTAGGGTCAGGTGGGGTGTAGGTGGCAGTGGGGGGTGTTGGTGGCTAGAAAGGAGTGCAGTCACCTGATTAATAAAGTTAATGACACATAGTAAAGTTAACACTACCTATTTGTTATAAAAATAATTTATTGTTAATATCTTCACCACGTTTGTGTATCAGTGATTAATAATTATCAATGTTGCTTTAGCAGGTACACATTGTGTTGAACAGTTGAAACATCTCCACCTAACCTAACCTAACCTATCACTGTGGGCTCTCAGGTTACCTCGAGAAGCACAAATTGATCAATGATTCCAGCATGGCTTCACAAGTGGGCGTTCATGTTTGATCAAATCTATTAACATTCTTCCAGCTGTTTTCGGTATCAGTGGAGACGGACACGATTATGATATCATTTTCCGACTTTAGCAAAGCCTTCGGCAGGGTCTCCCCATGAAAGACTAATATGTAAACTGGAGGCTCATGGAATTGGAGGAGATATTCTAAAGTGGATTAGGCGTGGTTACTGACGGGAAAAAGCGAGTAAGCACTAAATCCGAATGGCGTGACGTCACTAGTGGAGTACCCTGCTGCTCAGTATTTGGATCATTACTGTATATATATATATATATATATATATATATATATATATATATATATATATATATATATATATATATATATATATATATATATATATATATATATATGTGACATAGATAGAGGCGTAGACAGCAACATAAGAAAATTTGCAGATGACACTAAAATAGGGCGTATTTAAATTCGCGAGGACTTCGCAAAACTACAGGAAGATCTAAATAAAATTTTCGCATGGTCCGAAAATGCCAGATGAAATTTAATTTAATGTGGACACATGTAAAGTACTTAGTCTACGAGATGTAAACATAGAAACCAGATACCAGATAAACAACGTTGTTATAGAGAAATTCGACTGTGAGGAAGATTTAGGAGTAATAATGATAAGCAGGAATCTTAAACCAAGACAACAATGTGTATTTGCCTGAAACAAGGCTAACAAACTACTTGGGTTCATAAGACTATATCTTGCGTTTTAGAGACCACTTGGATTATGCAGTCCCGTTTTGTTCACCGCACTGCAGAATGGATATCGAACCCTAGAAAGCATACAGAGGAGGATAACAAGACTAATCCCTGGCATTAGGCACTTTGAGTACAGACAGATTAAAAGATCTGAATTTTCACTCCATCGAGAGACGTAGAGTGAGGGGCGATATGAACGCGGTGTATAAATGGAAGTCAGGGCTAAACAAAGGTGATATAACAAGGTATTCAAACTATCCAACCAGGAGCGAACTCGTAACAATAGTTTTATATTAGACAAATTCAGATTTAAGCACGAAAACAAATTACCAAACATCATCATTAACTCGAACACGGTGGGTAGTTTCATATATAGGCTGGACGGATATATGAGCTATAGGAGTGCTAAATAAAAAAAAAGGAAACAAAAGAAAGAGATCCTAAAATTAAATACAGACCAAATAACCAACATAAAGACATATATAATCAATAGGTGTTTGACTTAGATACAAGACATACCTGAGATAACACAGCCACCTCACAGACACACAACAGATGGTACAGTACACACACACACACACACACACACACACACACACACACACACACGCACACACACACGCACACACACACACACACACACACACACACACACACACACACACACACACACACACACACACACACACACACCAGGTAAATTACAGGTACACTAATTACACTAAACTATAAAATTATGTTCCAAAAATAACATTACAATAACACTGAGATTTCTTACTTAACTGAACGAATCTAATAAAGGTAGGAATCTCAGTGTCATTTTGCTTCTATTTTTGAACGATATTTCCACATGATTTAACATAGAAGAGAAAGAGTTAAAGTTAGTTCCTTCATTTATGGGGAGCAGTCACAGTAGAGTCCTTGAAGATGCTGACCCTGAGATTAAAACCAAACAAAAAGCTATTAGCATTTTACCTGTCACACTCGCTTTACTAAATTCCTGTTCATAATCGCTTGTAAACGGATCAACGCTTGTAAACGGATCAACGCTTGTAAACGGAACAACGCTGTGACGGATCAACGCTTGTAAACGGATCAATGCTTAAACGGATCAACGCTTGTAAACGGATCAACACTTGTAAACGGATCAACGCTTGTAAACGGATCAACGCTTGTAAACGGATCAACGCTTGTAGACGGATCAACGCTTGTAAACGGATCAACGCTAAACGGATCAACGCTTGCAAACGGATTAACGCTTGCATGTGATCAATGCTTGCAGGCGGATCAACGCTTGTAGACGGATCAACGCTTGTAAACGGATCAACACTTGTAAACGGATCAATGCTTGTAAACGGATCAACGCTTGTAAGACGGATCAACGCTTAAACGGATTAACGCTTGTACGGATCAATGCTTGCAGGCGGATCAAAACTTGTAAACGGATCAACGCTTGCAGACGGATAAACGCTTGTAGACGGATCAACGCTTGTAGACGGATTAGCACTGCAGACGGATCAACGCTTGCAGACGGATAAACGCTTGTAGACGGATCAACGCTTGTAGACGGATCAACGCTTGCAGACGGATAAACGCTTGTAGACGGATCAACGCTTGCAGACGGATCAACGCTTAGACGGATCAACGCCAGACGGATAAACGCTTGTAGACGGATCAACGCTTAGACGGATTAGCACTTGCAGAGGGATAAACGCTTGTAGACAGATAAACTCTTGTAGACGGATTAACATCAGATGGATAAACGCTTGTAGACAGATAAATCTTGTAGACGGATTAACACTTGCAGAGGGGATAAACGCTGTAGGCGGACTGACACTTTACAACCAGCTACTCATCTTCTTTATAACGAATTCGCTTTACGTAAGAAAACCAGAATTACGCTAGTGCAAGTTTTTTATACATCAAGGTCACGTTGGTTATAATGTTGGGCAACTTAAAGTCATCTGTGTGTGTGTGTGTGTGTGTGTGTGTGTGCGTGGACCACCCAGCAAGAAACGAATCTTTACAGCTGGTTATGATTTATTTCAGAATGAGCATTACCGTATTTGTATCTGAAGGGCTGGTATAAGCATGATTACCAAGTGTAGTTCTTATGTAGTCATGATATTTGTAGCCTCTTATGTCACCTTAGAATGAAATAAATAAGTTTCATGACATCATCTTGAAACCATGACGTCAGTTTGCTTTGTTTTACGCGCATTTAGAAGCATCCAACCGAGGAGTTACATGACGTTACCATACAAGAATAAAACATAAGAGAGGAGGTGTGTGTCTGTAACGCAATAGTTAACATATGATACAAATGTATTTTTTTTAAACTATTGCAGATTATAGACTTGTTCTAATTATAAAAGAAATACGAATTTATGGTTTCAATTGGCTTGTGACTGCGTTTACAATTTAGCGTTTATAAGATCCTTAGTCTAAGACATGTTAATTGTCCATATACTTGTTCTTACAATCATAACAACTGTGTGTAGGAACATAGGATGAGCTCACGTACACAAGGCGCCAACTCCACTTTTAAGAGTCAGCAAACCTCAGCCGTGTTCTTCTGTTTGAAAGGTCGACATTTGCTGATTACAAAGAGTGGCGTCTTTTGTTTTTTCAAATTATTTTCACACATGGAACACCATCATCCGAGTCGATAATGATAATTCCGGTCATGATTGTACCGTATTCAATTAGGAGAGTTCTTATCATTATGCACAACCACTAGTCTCGGTGAGGGGCTCCAAGCTTACTTTAGTCCTTATAAGCTAATACACGGAATATGTCTTAAATTCACTGACTGGCAAACTGCATGTACAATAATATTTTCGTCTGCTCTGGGGAAATATTCCATTAATTTCGTTTTTACGTTTCTGGTCACGCTATTAACCACCACGTAACATCTGTCATTGATTTGTGTTATTAATATAAGAACAATATTTGTTGCTTTATAACATAGTAAGTTAAAAATGAGATTATAGTAATTATACTTATATATAAAAATAGTGATACAGAGAAATGTGAATCACTGGTATATCCACATTTTCCCATATAAGGGGTGATCAGGGCTACCAACATAACACGCTATCAAAGATCTTATTTCAAAACATTTCGTCGATTGTGTCATATTGTAAGGTACCGTAAGTGTAAAGATACTTTGTTTTGCTGTGTGTACGAGGTGGTATGTGCGTTAAGAGCGTAATACTACCACCTCTACCTTTATGTATACGTACACAAGGATCCTCTAAATCAGGGGTCTTCAACCAGGGGGAATTTCCCCAGGGGGAATTCAGGTTTACAGGGGGGAAACTGATTCGGGAGCAAGAGATATGTTCGATGAGAAATCAATCACAGAATTTTGGCCCTTGATGCGATTCCTACCCAAAAGTGGCAGAAAGAGCTATCCGTGCATTGCCCAGTTTGTGTCGACATATCTTTTGAGTCAGGCTTTTCAACTCTGTTGCAAATTAAAACGAAGCAGCGTAGTAGATTAGAGGTAGAAATGACCTGCGTAGTCCGCCCTTTCAAGCACTCTCCGCGTATCCCAGAATTGGTGAAGAAAAACAATCACAGGTTTATTGACTGTAATCTTCATCAGAATAAAATTAATTACAAATTTACAATATCCTGGTATTCTATTGACCTTGTTTATTGCATTATGCTTCAGTTTGGTCTGTTAAGTAATTCATTATAAATAAAAAAAACTATTTTACTTTATTCAAGTTTTATAAATCCATCAACATTTTCACTGGCATTTAATTTGTAAAACCCACTATAAAAATAATCCATGTAAAATTGTAAATGTATATGTACTAATATGGAAAAAATAAAGGATTTTCAGTATTATATGCATATTATTTGGAATGCACTTTTTGAGGCAGACAATCTTGGAAAGGAGGGGGGAATGACATTCTGACATATGGTGAAAGGGGTGCATGGGGCAAACAAGGTTGAGAACCACTGCTCTAAATTGAAGAAATCAGGAACAGGGGAAACGAAATATTCACGATGTATTATTTTACTGATTTGTAATACAACACTTGGTATGATTATGTGATTTAATAACGCTGATTATGTACCTAATTCCTGAAGCATTATAATATATATCAGGTGTTACGAATACACTGTCTCCACTAAGGCGGATTTGACGAGTAATTAAATCAAGAACCTAACCCTTTGAGGACGAGAGTTTAAGCTATAACCCTTTGAGGACAATGGCTTAAGCTATAACCCTTTGAGGACGAGAGCTTACGCTATAACCCTTGAGGACGAGAGTTTAAGCTATAACCCTTTGAGGACGATGGCTAACGCTATAACCCTTTGAGGACGAGAGTTTAAGCTATAACCCTTTGAGGACAATGGCTGCTTATAACCCTTTGAGGACGATGGCTTACGCTATAACCCTTTGATGACGAAGTTTTAAGGCTAAAAGCTATAATGTTTTAAGGGCATTATTGGAAGCTATACTCCCCAAGGGGTTAATAATGTGATGGGTCAAGGCAGAGAGGTGTGGATGAGGAGGGTTGTGGTGCAGTGGTTAACGGGATACAACTAATTCAGGTAAGGTTGTTTTGTCAGTCCAGTATCCACCTTCCTCGATATGACTGTTGGATGTTTTATGCAAATGAGGGATGTTCTTTTATTTTTCAATGGCCGATTAGTGCAGCTAATAGTGGTGAGGTGGGGTGTAGGTGGTGATACAAGTGGTGGCGGTGACTGTGTAGTAGTGGTGGTAGCTTAGGGTAGTAAGTTGGTGGTGATGATAGTAGTGATGGTAGTAGTGATGATGGTGATGGTAGGTGGTAATGATATTGATGCTGGTGATGATGGCAGTGGTATTAGTGGTAATGCTGGTAGTGGTGTGGTAGTAGTGGTAATGGTGGTAGGTGGGATGGTGATATGTGGTGATGGTGGTGATGTTGATGGTAGGTGGTGATGGTGGTAGGTGGTGATGGTGGTGATGCAGGGTGGTGATTGTGGTGATGGTAGTTGGTGGTGATAGTGGTAAGTAGGTGATGACAGTAGTTATAGTGATGGTAGTGATAGGAAGGTGGGGATGGTGGTAGCTGGTGATAATAATGGTGGTGTCAGATGATGGTGATGGTACCTGGTGATGGTAGCGATGGTGGTAATGGTAGTGATGATGGTGGTAGGGATAGTGGAATAGTGGTAGGTAGGAGGCGGATCATGGCCAATATAAATGCTGTTTCTCACATCACCTCATCACCTGGCTACTACGCCACCTCCACCACACACCATCTTCCTCACCTTCCACGCCCACTTACAAGGTCAAAAGTGGATACAGGGCAGGTAATGGGTACAGTGTTCATAGATAGTGGAGATAGTGACCAGGTAGTTGCAGGTGAAGTGTAAGTGGTTGCGATATACAGGTAAATGGATAGTACTCACAGATGGTGTGGATACAGGATACAGGTGGGTATAGGGGTGTAAGGGCTTGTAGATGGTACAGGTATTAATGGGTGGGTACCCGTGAGCGTAGGTAGGTAGGTAGGTAGGTAGAGGGGCAATATGTACTTGTTGGTAGGTGTCCATAGGTGAGTAAGCAGGTGAGTACAAGGGAGAGAGAGAGAGAGAGAGAGAGAGAGAGAGAGAGAGAGAGAGAGAGAGAGAGAGAGAGAGAGAGAGAGAGAGAGAGAGAGAGAGAGAGAGAGAGAGAGAGAGAGAGAGATTGTCACCACAGCAAGTGATCATAACCATTATAACTGCAGGTGGTGGCTGAAGGATTAGCTGGTGGATGAGCGGAGGGATGGAAGGTGGATGGAAAGGTGGGTGGATAAGGGTGGATGCTCCGATGGGAAGATGGGAGGTGGATAGGCGGATGGATGGATTGGCAGGTGGATGGGTAGGTGGATGGACGAGTGAATGGATGGATGGAAGGATGGATATGTGGATGGACGGGTGGATGGGCGGTGGATGGATGGGCACACGAACGGGTGGGTGGGCGGGTAGATAGATGGACGGGGTGATAAGCCGATGGATGGGCGGGGTGAGGGCGGTCTGGTTACCCACCTGAAAAAAACTCACCAAGCAGCATTCTGCCCTGTGTGTGTGTGTGTGTGTGTGTGTGTGTGTGTGTGTGTGTGTGTGTGTGTGTGTGTGTGTGTGTGTGTGTGTGTGTCTTCCTTCATCCCAACACAATAATAACTATATTTCTTCGTGCCAGATTTAACACATATCATCATAATATATAACATAACACATATATCACACCTATCATATCAAAACTTAACACATATATAACATATTAACACTCTAGCAAACACACGTAACACAGTAACACATAAGACGTAACACATTAACACATAGCACACACGACGTAAACACAGTAACACATAAGACATAACATATTAACACATAGCAATACACGACGTAACACACAATATAAGACATAACATATTAACACATAAGACGTAACACATTAACACATAAAACGTAACACATTAACTCAACACGTAAGATATAACACATTAACACAACACATAAGACGTAACAACACCATGGTTCATCTCGCTCCCAGTCGTAGTAACCTTCAGAATTAAAAAAATATTATCATCGCCTGACAGTTCTGGAGTCAACTGACCACGAGTTACCCCAGTAGTTAATAATGGTTGCCCTCGTGTAACTAAGATGACCAGCCCAAGGGCCACCTAGGCGTGAATAAAATTGTTTAAGGTGAGAAACTGTCGCCAACACAACACTACTAACTTAAGTTAACGAGTTGCATGACGCAGTGTTAGGAATAGTTCGAGAATACCGGGCAACTTGCTAACTGCACTGGCTAACCATTACCCCGACGATCCACAAATCGACCAACATCCAGGTTCAATTACTGCCAAACAGAGGCATACTGACCACGAGTCTCAACACACACACACACACACACACAAACACACACACCATCATTCGCGCATATTGATATCACCACCGAAGCCAAACCTTGTCGAACGCGGACTGACAGAATGCAACCGGTGAGACTCTAAGCTCAAGCTAGAAGCTATATAACAGAACAGTTCTGGGGACTGAGTTCTGGCAATCTCAGGTTCGAAACCCCAAGGAGGAACTTTAAGAAGGTCCATATACAGACAATTTCTATTAACACACCCAATTGACTGAATTTAAAACCGAACATATAAATAATACCCAAAATGGTAGTAAAATCCATTGAGACCATATTATAGGTTCTGCTAGATACGTTCGCCTAACACAAGTTTAAGGAACAAAAAATATAAAAGTAATGAATCTTTGAGAATCCAAACTCTTACACACCTAATAGCTTATATATCACCGCAACGTTCTGAGTTTTATTTCTCCACAGAGATTTTAACCTATAGACGATTTAGTTTAAACACGAGGAATTATTTAAACGTTTGGGAAATACGAATAAGCAAAAGTGACTTCCCCAGACGCAGGTTCATAGACAACGTTCAGAATGTCCTCTCCGCCCTGTTGTTTGCAGATATATATATATATACTGTAAACAATATTCCTGCATTCTATAAACATTAACTTAAGTCCCAAATTAATGTACTTTAGTGATACAAGAAAAATAAAACACTCCATTAAAGTGAACCAGTGTCAACATTACTCTTATTTGAATACTTAAGACAAAAACAAGATATTCTATTTAGGATTCGACTATGCAAAACACCAACGACCCAACTGTATGACTTGACAGTATAATAACGACCACAACGACTCGAGGAGGAGTGCTGCATACATTCAGAAACAGTGAGTCAGTTTCATTCATTTAGTAAGAGCACATTGATGGGGCAGCTTTTGAAGATGCTAAGGAGAGATAAAGAGAGAAAGAAAGAGAGAGAGAGAGAGAGAGAGAGAGAGAGAGAGAGAGAGAGAGAGAGAGAGAGAGAGAGAGAGAGAGAGAGAGAGAGTACAAGTCCACTTTCCACATACAGTATGGAGACCAGAATTAATTTTACAAGTGTATTGACCAGAGGGAAGGGAGGAGAGGAGGCGAGAGGAAAGAGAGGATGGGGAATAAAGGAGAGAAGGAGAAGTGACAAGAAGGGAATAAAAAAGAAGGAGAGAGCGAAGAAACGGAGGAAGGAGCAAAAGGAGGAAGGAAGGAGATGGTGAGGGAAGAGGGGTGAATAAGGGGTAAAGGAAAGGAAGAGGGAGAAGGAAGGAGATGGTAGAGAGACAGAAATGGAGGGTGAAATGGAAGAAGGGGAGATGGGAAAATAAATAAAAGAGGGGGAAAGGAGGTAGTTAGAGGGGAAAGAGGGAGATTATGTGCAACCAGTGATTAATATTTAAATAACATTAACAAAATATCTTAATTGGAAAGAATGTTAATCCCTGGATGTTAATAAGAAACACTAAGATAATGTTACATGATGATGAATTGATGTTGACGATGATTTACATTGTTAAGTAATGCTTAAACCAAGTAATTAACTCAAACTCATTAACAGAAAACATCACACCACTAATACGATAATAATAACCCACTATGTGACCCGGATTAATAACCGTAGCAACTTTGAGAAACCCTAGAGAAGAAAATGGTATAACGCATGTAATATGGACGATAGATATTCTTTCACTACCCGATATAATGATCAGTATATCGTTCCATATAATTAATTAGTATAACAATGAAGTTTTAATTAACACCTAACGTATTAATCAGTGTAACGCTTCTCAAACCGGATATGATTGATCTTTTTTAATACCCGGATAAGAAGATATTCATTCCCAAACAGAACCTCGGTATAATGATCACTGGGTATTATAATATGACAACAGATTTTTTTACTCACAAAGAATATAATGACATTACTTTTATACGACCTGATATAGTAACATTATATATAACCCGAGTATAATGATGTAATGGATGGACAGAAGGTCCAACCCGTATAATATAAGTTACCGTTATTATACGAGCTGCAAAAGTGCCCCACTTTAACACTAACCTTGAAATAATAACCAGATTACCACATTACATGACTATAGAAGACGTCAAAGAACCACCATCACACGACCCTGATGTAATAGTTTAAAAAAACACTATTACACGACCCGATATAAGAACTGGTTTAACACACTTGCTGTACGCCAAAATTATAGTGACCACAATACGTAACTGAACGAAGCAATACCAT
>NW_024735554.1:10350528-10355528 GCF_018991925.1 Homarus americanus
GGGGATCGAATGTTTTGTCTTTTCACAGCATTTCGGTAAAACATTCTCACAGTCTATCGCTTCCATCTCTTAGGGTAAAGAATGACGAACACGATTCCTAATTTGTACTTTATAGACCCATTACTGTTTTTTCTCAGATTTTGAAATAAAGGAATAAAACATTCAGGTGTAATTTTAGTTTTCTGATATAGTGGTTTTCATCGCTCTCCTTATTCTTGTCGTCTTTATATAAAACATCCGAGTCCTGTGGATTCTGAACCACTTTGCGCTCTCTCCTTGAAACTCCTGCAACACAATAGAACCTCAAGTGTTATACTCGAATATATCCAGGAACAAAAACATCAATTTGGGAATCCATTGTTTCTCTATTATGTCTAGGGGGGATTAAAAATACTCTCTGATGTGTCTCGTGGAGGTTTATATATATATATATATATATATATATATATATATATATATATATATATATATATATATATATATATATATATATATATATATATATATATATATATATATTTGTTTTGTTTTTTTTTCCTTTGATAAATCGCTGATACATTCAATCACTCACCCCCCCCGCCATCCAGCGCCCTAAAGAGAATTAGGAGTTTGTGTGATGTGATCTGAATCCATCTGACTCTCCATAACACGTCTGTCAGGGGAGGATAGTGTAGGTTATGTATCTAAGCTACTGTGCCGAGTAGCAACCTTGTATATAAGCTACTGTGCCGAGTACCACCTATGTATATAATTACGTGGCAACACTGCACGTGTTATGTGGCAACATTGCCCAGATGCTGCCATATGGAAAGGCAGTCTCAGTCTGACTGTGTGAGCCGTGCATGGCACACGCTAGTCACCACTGGTATTTCTCCTATCCGAATAAACGGACTTCAGTGTTACCCAGTGTTTCCCTACCCATCACTGCATTCTTCAGGGAACACTTGGAACCTTCATGGCGCAGTGAATAGGATCTGTGGACTTACAAGTGTGTGAACAATGCCGACGGTTACATCTGCCGGCGATATGCGCGTCGACTCATAGTGTGCTGTGTTGTGTTGCGACGTGCAGTGTTGCTCCGTCACAGTGCGTTTTAGTGATGGTGGTAGTGTTAGTGTCAGTGTATTAGTGTGTGTCTAGAGCTGAGAGTTGAGCATTGGCCTGTTTTTTGTGGTACCCACGGAGCACGCAGGCGTACACCCTTCTCGTGTGACATCCGGGGAGACACTGACGGTCTCACCCCCGCCGCGTCTCTAGCCACCGGCATTAAGGCCACCACGAAGTGCATCTGCTGTCTCAGACACACACATACACACACGCACGCACGTACTCACTCACGGACAGAACAGTGGACTCTATGCGTTATTTCTGCGCTGTTTATGTCATATATATGTGGTTCGAGCTGTTGAGGCGCCACTTTATATACTAAGCAGTGCAGTCCACGCACACAATAAGATGGGCGGTAAGAAGGGACAACGTCAAGATGGGAGACACGACTCCCCACCACCATCCCCTCCACCGGGCGCAGACTCTCATCCTCCACCTCCAGTGACAGACATTGCCACAATTCTGAGGTGGATGGACGACCGGGACGAGAGACGCAAAGAGATGGAACTTCAGAGGGAGGAAACACGAAGAGAGGAGGAAAAGTTGCGTTTTGAGGCACTATTGGCGACCCTGGCGCTAACCCACCCTCCCTCACTCGCGCACCAAGGCGCCAGTACCCTCCCTCCTCCACCACACCAGCGTCCTCCAGGCACTTTTGCTACTCCAACAGCTCCCAAGGCATCTGTTCAACCCCCACCCGCCCTCTCACCAGACGTCACGTTTCAGCTTTTTCGTGAGTGGAGGCGGCGTTGGACAGATTACTCCACGATGGTGGACCTTGACAGCATGCCTCCAAACAAACAGCTCATCCAACTGCGGATGTGTTTGTCGCTGGAGACCCAGAGAGTTTTGGAGCACACATTGCAAGTGCCTCCCGATTCTACATCTTCAGTGACGGATGTGCTCGACCTTTTACAGGAGCACGTTAAAGGTCGGAATAACGAGGCTTTGCGTCGCCGCACCTTCACCAGCTGCAAGCAGGCGGAGAACGAATCCTTTGACGACTTTTTTGTGCGTTTGAAGAGTTTGTTGGAGGAGATCGACGTCTGCAAGGCGCACAGCCGGGAATGTGAGGAAGCCTGCATCAAGCATGGGATCTTGGCAGGTGTCAGGCAGGAAGAGTTGGTGCAGCGACTTATCCCCCTGGACGCTTCCTCCACACTCCAGGTGGTAGTGACTGAATGTCGGTCATACGAGGCCACCAAGTCCGCCACCTCTGCCTTACGGGCCCCACCTGCTGTGAGAGCTATCTCTCAGTACAAGAAGGGTAAGAAGGCGGCCAACAACTTGAAGGCTGCTGCACGTTCTTCCACGCCTCCGCCTAGTGCTTCCTGTGGCAGCTGTGGAAAGCAGCATGGCCACAAGACATGCCCGGCCGCCGACGCACTGCGTCGTGGATGTGACCGTAAGGGCCACTGGTCTAACACAGACAGGTGCCCTGCACGAGGCCACAAGTGTCAGGCCTGCGGTCGCTATGGACACTACGACAAGTGCTGCCGCCAACCCAAGCCCAAAAGCCCGAGACGAGGAGGAAAGCAGCGCACTTCCCTCAGGGTGGTTCGCACGCAGCCCCCTCCAGATGGCCCACGCAGTCCCAAGCAGCAGAGGAGTCACATCAGGAGGGTGGAATCGACCACACGCCCCAGGGCTACCCCTTTCCCCACCATCCGCGTCGCCGTCACACACGGTGATGTGTCGGGTCACATCGAGGTGATACCGGACACCGGCGCTGATACTACGGTGATTGGGTTGAAGCACCTCCAGAAACTGGGCCTCACCAAACGCGGCCTGGGACCACCGCCGCAGCTGCAGTACTACAATGCGGACGGTTCTCAGATGCCGGACGCTGTGGGCTTCTTTCAAGCGGCGATCACCTACGGCGATAGGTCGTGTCATGGATGGATCGACGTGCAGCCTAATCTCGCTACACCCTTGTTGTCGTGCGAGCACTGCAAGGAGTTAGGCGTGGTGCCCAGAGACTTTCCTGAGCAGATCCCAGTTGCTTGGTACACCGCCAGCAGGGTGCGGGAATCAACGAGCGACGCGCCTGGCGCTGCCGCACAGAGCTGCCCAGAACCCGCGTCCACTCCCGCCCAGCCTCCACCCAAGTCACGGCTGCTTCCTCTTCACAGCGAGACGTCTCCTTCAGCCGCAAGGGCCTACTTCCTGAAGGAGTACTCGGATGTGCTGGTGACGAAGGAGGCCCTACGGACCGCGCCACTGAAGGCTATGGCCGGTCCGCCTATGAGGATACACCTGCGGGAAGATGCACAGCCGTTTGCCATACACACTCCCCGGTTGATTCCTCTCGCCTTCAGGGATTCAGTCAAGAAGGAACTGGATTCCATGGTGGCCCAGGGTGTCATCGTACCCGTTGGTGACGACCCATCCCCTTGGTGCCACCCTCTAGTAGCTGTGGCTAAGACTAACGGTGGAGTGCGGATTACTACCGACTTGTCTAAGCTTAACAGCCAGGTGTCCCGTCCCGCCCACTCTTCACCCACACCTTTTGCAGCTATACGGAGTGTGGACCCGAAGGTACGGCACTTCTCGACAATGGACGCCCTCTGTGGTTACTGGCAGATCCCACTGAAGAAGGAGGATCAGCCACTGACGACTTTCATCACGCCTTATGGACGCTTCCGCTACTGCTGTGGCCCTATGGGATTCGCTGCTACGGGGGACGCATTCTGTCTCCGTGGTGACATGGCACTTCAAGGCGTGACCAACTGCGTGAAGGTAGTGGATGACGTCCTCCTCTACGATGAGGACTACCTGACGCATCTTCACCACATCGACGAGGTACTGACCAGGTGTAGGACGCACGGCATCACTCTGAATGCCGAGAAGTTCGTCTTGGCCGCACCTGCAGTGTCTTTCTGCGGCTACCGACTATCAAGGGATGGCATTGCTGCGGACCCGGAGAAAGTTTTTGCTATAGCGGACTTTGCAAAACCGGCCAACCTTACTGATCTCAGGTCTTTCATGGGCTTGGTGAACCAGCTGGCAGAATTTTCTTCTGACGTCTCCGCTGCTGCCGGGCCTCTCCGCCCCCTACTGAGCCCCAAGAGGACTTTCACGTGGACCCCTGACCACGACCTCGCCTTTCATAAGGTGAAGGAGGCCCTGTCAAGTCCACCTATCCTTGCTACTTTCGACCCAGCGCTCCCCACCGTCCTCCAGACAGACGCCTCGCGCCTGTACGGGGTTGGTTACGCCCTTCTCCAGGATCACGGTGAAGGAAAGTACCGGCTCATACAGTGTGGCTCTCGCTTCCTCACCGATGCTGAGTCTCGCTACGCTACCATCGAGCTGGAGCTGCTGGCAGTGGTATGGGCCTTATCGAAGTGCAAGTTTTACTTGATTGGCCTACAGCACTTCGACCTCATCACAGCCCACAGGCCCTTGGTCCCCATTCTTAATCACTATTCGCTGGACGCCATCGAGAATACCTGCCTCCAGCGCCTGAAGGAGAAGATTTTGGCCTTCGTATTCACCGCAGCTTGGCGTGCAGGTAAGGAGTTGTGCATCCCGGATGCCCTCTCCCGCTCCCCAGTCAGCCGCCCGACACCTGAAGACGAGATGCTCAGCACCGAATCCGGTTTCTCCGTTAGCAACATCATCACTTTGCAGGCCGTACAGTCCCTCGCCAGCACCCAGGCCTCAGTGTCGCCACCCGACAGCGATCTGGCCCTTGAGGAACTACGAACCGCGGCACGCGACGACCCCTCCTACACTAAGCTCTTGGAGAGTGTGAGGACTGGGTTCCCTCGCGACTGTTTTGACCTCCACAACGCCCTACGCCCGTATTGGAAGATACGTGAGGACCTCTACGCAGATGGGGACCTCGTCCTGTACAGTGCCCGTGTGGTCGTCCCTGCAGCTCTCCGTCG
>NW_024735554.1:10360528-10376928 GCF_018991925.1 Homarus americanus
TTCTGTCATAATGGACCGTCGAATCTTGTTTAATTCGTTAGTATCCACCTAACTTTCTGCATTTTGAGCTACGGTGTGTGCTCAATGAGGGCTGTCGTGAGCTTGACAGATTTCTGGTGTTCAGTGGCAGCAAGCTCCTCTGGATTAGTAATTCCCATTCCTTCCAGTCTCAGTGTTGGAATAAAAGCAACCCTGATAACTTCTTCCAGAGGGTAGAGGAGAAGTCCGATATTGAGGATAGTGCGCATCAGGTAATTCCAGCGATGGTTGACTTGCTCTCTCCTGCAGATCGGATGAATCATTAATATTTGTGTAATTCCATGCAAGTAGAACTTCGTGTTCCTCTAGAATCTATATCTCATAGAATTCCCAGAAACTAAGCTTTAATATGGGAAACATCAAAGAAACACTAGGGAACTAAGCTTTAATATAGGAAACGTCGAAGAAACACTCGGGAAACTAAACTTTAATATGGGATACATCAAAGAAACATTAGTGAACTAAGCTTTAATATGGGAAACATCAAAGAAGCACTAGGGAATTAAGCTTTAACATGGGAAACATCAAAGAAACACTAGTAAACTAAGCTTTAATATGGGAAACTTCAAAGAAACACTAGTGAACTAAGCTTTAATATGGAAAACATCAAGGAAACACTAGGGAACTAAGCTTTAAATACATGAAATACCCTTAAGAAACACCATAAATCAGTATACACAAACAAAACTAGGGCAAAATACACCTAAAAACACGCCACAACATAACCAAACACCGATACAACACCACAGAATTAATGTCTAATATATTCACGTGTTTAGGCGAGTGTGTTAGCAAGGCCCTCTATAGTATATATGCAAATAAACCAGACGGTAAGATTTCATAATGCTATACAAAGCAGTTTTTGTGTCATCTTGTTAACGAGTGGGGGTAAGGGAGAGAGGGAGGAAGAGGAGGGGGGGGTGGAGGAGGAGGAGGACGAGGAAGAAGAGGAGGAGCTCAATAAAACACACACACACGCGTACACACACACACACACACACACGCACAAAGAGCTGGAGAGACTAACACACGTAAAAAATAAACAGGACATATTTTTCAGGGTAAAGTTTGCCAATTAACAGAACATGGACGTTAGGGTTGTGACTGTGATGAAGTGACAGACTCAGCTTAGTCGTTTGTTGAGAACTGTTTGATGATTAAAATGAAAGTGAATTCAGGTGGACAACAATGATTTAAGGTATGTGATAGAGGTAAGGAGAGAGAGAGAGAGAGAGAGAGAGAGAGAGAGAGAGAGAGAGAGAGAGAGAGAAAGAGAGAACCCCTTTAACCGCTCCTACCAACTAGAAGAAAACGAAAACATTCTCCTTATCCCATTTACCCTATCAGCAAACAATATCACTACCACCACTATAACCACTCTACTAGCTAACCAGCACTACTAATCACCACCATCACTAGTTAATAAAGGTATTCGACTTCTTCCTTAAAATAAAAAATTGAAATCTTGTAGTCACTCTCCATTACAACTTCAAATTTGCATTTCCTTGATTATAAACTCCTAAGAAAAGTTGGTTTACTTTTTCCACTTGTCTTATTACCTCAGGATAGGAGTTTCAGTCAACCAGGATTATTTGTTCTCGCTTTTTTCTTTTTTTTTCATTATTCGATAGATCTAGGAAGATTAATTTAGTCTTCCTAGCAATTGGTATTTCGTTTTCTGTTTCTAATGTTCCTATAAATATAAATATTTCTGGTAGGTTTTGTTTATGAATCTCTCTCTCTCTCTCTCTCTCTCTCTCTCTCTCTCTCTCTCTCCTTATTTACACTTCCATTTTCTGTCTGTTTTTTCTATCTTTCGTTTCTGTCTTTCTTTCTGTCTGCCTCTCTGTCTGTCTGTTAGTCTGTCCCCTTTCTTTGTCTCTGCTGCTCTGTCTGTCTGTCTGTCTGTCTTTCTGTCTTTATATCTCTGCCATTCTTGTATTTCCTCATTACACTCTTTTGTCTTTACTCTCTCCTTTACTCCCTCGTTCACTTCAAGACATCCTCCATATTCTGCCTTATCTTTTTAACCGTCCTTTATCAATCTCTCCCTATTCCTCTTTCTCCTGCATTCATCGTTTCTATTTCTGATTCTCTAATTCATATTTTCTCTATTCCCTTTTTCTTTACTGATCCTTTCATTCATTAGTCTCTGAAGAGGAGAAAGAGTTGGAAGACCTAACTAATGGGGAGAAAGAGGATGAGGAAGAGTAGGAGGAGGAGGAGGAGGAAGAGGAGGAGGAGGAGGAGGAGGAGGAGGAGGATTAGGAGGAGTAGGAGGAGGAGGAGATGGTGAAGTATGATAAGAGAAAGAGATGTAAAAAAATGAAAGGGGAAAACTAGGAGGAAGAGGAAGAACAAAATGAGTAAGAAGAGAGGGAGAAAATGAGAAGGTAAAGGAAGAAGATAAAGTAAGAGAAAACAGAAGAAAAAGACAAAAAGAAAAAAAAGAAAAGGGAAAAAAGAAAAAAGAAAACGAAAAAAAATTAAAATGGAAAAAAAAGAAAAAAAAGAAAAGAAAAAGAAAAAGAAAAAGGAAAACAAGAGGAAAAAGAAAAGGAAAACGAAAAAAAAAGAAAAAAGAAAAAAGGAAAAGAAAAAAGATAGTAGAGTCAGTTACCTCCTCTCTGTTATCAGGTTAAGTTAAAGGGCATTGTGAGATTACATTAAGAATCCCTCCAAGTTTTGTAAGATAGGAGGAAAATTATCCCCTAGTGAGTTTTTTATCTAAATTATACGAGTTTTTTCTCTTTTGGGGAGGGAAGGGGGAGGGGAGAAGGGGTAGGGGGGAGAAGGAGAAGAGGCATGGATTAGACTTCCTCCATTATCCTTTCCCCTACATCATCATTGGTTTATCTCTCTATTATTCCTGTTTTATCATTATTTATACATAATTTGATATACTTTATTTTATTTAATGTTTTTAATTTTAGTTTCTTGCCCTCAGAGACTTTTATTATTGTTATTATCATTATTATTATTATTATTATTATTATTATTATTATTATTATTATTATTATTATTATTATTATTATTATTATTATTATTATTATTATTATTATTTATATTATTATTATTTTTATTATTGTTATTATTATTATCATTATTATTATTATTATTATTATTATTATTATTATTATTATTATTATTATTATTATTATTATTATTATTGTTAGTATTGTTATTATCATTATTATTATTTAAATAATTTTATTTTTATTATTACCTATCATTAATATTAATTGTTATCATTCTTCATGTTGTTGCAAGAAAGAGAAACAAAAATATTAAAAACTCTTTTGACATGCCTTACTGATTTCTAAACAATATATACCACCGCTGACTCTGTCTCGCCTCAGTGTTCACGTTGGGTCCGTTTGGGTCACATCCTGCCTTATCTCCATCCAAATGGCCATTGACGATTGCATTATATATCTTTTTGCTACAGGTATTACTGATTTTTGTCTGTAATAAAGTTATCACTGAATTAATGCATTTTATCTTGTTCTTTTTTTTTAATATTATTGATATTTTCTAGTTAATACTTTCGATCTGCTTAAGACATAATTCAATTTTGTTGTCAATTAGAGCCAAAAAATCTAATTTAGATAAACTATAATAATAAAAGGACGTGTCTGTGAGTCTCTGTCTGTTCGGGCCATAGCCCCAAAACGGAAGCAATTAAAGTCCTGAAACTTAACACACATATTACAAATATTACATGCTTCCCAAGGTTGTAGACTTTGATATTAGGTTAGGTTGGGTTTGGTTGGGTTAGGTTAGGTTAGATATCACGCACTTGCAGTCAACTTTGACTACAACTTGGGGTGCAGCTGCCCTATGAGGCGAGAGTCTGTGTAATTCAGTGTGATGGCCGGTTGGCCAGTGTAGATAGGACCTCCGTCCCTATGCTGGTCCCCTACTAAAACCTAAAAAAATAGGTTAGGTTTGGTTAGGTCAGCGGTTCCCAAAATGTGATGCACGAACTTTCCTCTGGAGGCACGCGAGAGAAAATCCGTGTGGCAGAATGCGTCTTTATTTTTTTTTTTATCAGAAATTTAAACATTTTAGACATATCTTTAATGGAGAACATTTTCTTGTCAAATAAATTAGTACAATCCAGTGGAGTATAATTAACGGTTAACCGGATTTCACCGAGCGCATCCGTCCACCTTTAGGGATTACACTTACGTTCATTTTGGAATTGTTATTATTATTTTGATTTACGTTCGTTACTATTTAAAGGAACAGTTCATGAGGAATTTTGTTTTGTCGGCCCCTTGTCACAACGGGAGAAGATATTTTTAATTTAATCGACATCTTCATGAGAACCAATGAAATCAACTGGGCGCACTGTGTTAGAAAGGGCCGTATTCCGAGTCATTACGGAGCACGATGCCAATTGATAGTGTTCGTTCTGGTCTATTACTAGTCATCCCGATAAACGAGGTATCGGAAGGGAACAGTGCGTATGCCCCTGTATTGTTGGAAACAACATCGGGTGCCTACCCCCACCCGATAGCTGCCTTACGACGAATAATAATCATCATTATATTTTATGAAAGTTTTTTCAGTACTTTATTACAGATGTCTACGTCGAATGATATTATTTTTTTGATAAGTACAATTAAAAGAAGTGGTAATACGGAAAAATCAACTTTCACAACACTGCTTGAACTTTAAACATTATTGGAATGTTGACATCATGAGCTCCGACTCGCGACGACTGCTGAGCCACATCTTCAATTAACACTTTCTTCTGTTATAATTTAAGGTATGTGTTAGATGTTCTGGGTAATAAGTTCTATATACAGGAGAGAACACAAACACCTGTATAGTTTTGTAGGTTCGGTTTACTGGATAAGAGTATGTACACAGAGGTGGATAGCACTGCTCCCTAGCTAAGGTCCTGGTCAACTACCATAGACGACGTATGGCAAGTGATACATTAGCAGCTTCCATACGTCGCCAGGCACATTAATTAAGTGTGGGATATGGTAATAACATTGCCACACGCTGCTAGCTAGGCTGAATAAATATAAATGGAGCACATACATAATATACATACATACATAATCCAGCATACATAATATACATACACCTCCCTTCCCCTATACGCTCATAGCAAAGTCTTGAGCGGACCTTTTTCTTCTGGATCCGTTCTGAGCGTCGAGGACTTCATCACTGGGAAGGGTGTGGGACTCAACACTGGTGGCGGGGCCAGCAGAAGGCAGTGTTACGGGGCGGAGAAAACGGCGGTTCCTCCACCACACACGACCACTGGGTAACCGCACCTGGTAGTCCCGTGACCTGCCGAGACCCATGACTACGCCTACTTTGTCCCAACGTAGGGAGGTCGGGTCCTGAACACGGACTTGGGTGCCGACACTCAACCTGGGGAGAGAACGGGCGTGGTCGTTGTAGCGGGCGACGACGTCCTGAACACGTTCGGCGGCTCGGCGATCACAATCCTCTGTCTTGGCCTGCCACTCCTTGGAGAAGGATTGAGGGTGAGCAGGGACACAAGAACGAAGGGGGCGTCCATACAAAACCTGGGCAGGGGAGCGTCCGGTGTAGTTGGGTGTGTTGCGGAGTTCAAGAAGACCCCGGTCGAAGGCCTCGCAGTCAATATTCCCAGAAGGGGCCACCTTAGGATGAGGTGCTTCAAGGATTTGACAGCAGCCTCAGCGTGGCCGTTGGACTGCGGGTAATGGGGCGATGACAACACATGCCGGACTCCCCATCGGTCAAGGAACGCAGCAAAGTCCCGGCTTGTGAACTGAGGCCCTCCGTCGGTTCGCAGGCGTACAGGAACGCCCACGTCACGGAAGTAGTGGCGGAACTTGCTGATGGTGGCGGCAGACGTCGTGTCATTACCGCCCTTGATGACAACCGGCCAACCAGAGAGACGGTCGACGATAACCAGGAAGGACTTTCCTGACACACAGAAAAAGTCGGCCGACACAGACTCAAAGGGGCGGGTGGGGTTGTCGTCACTCATGAAGGGTACCTGCTGCTGGCTGGGTTGTAATACGTGGCGGGGCTTACACACCTGGACAGCATTGGAGATGTCGGGGTCGATGCCAGGCCGGAACACAGTCTGTCTTGCACGCCGTTTGGTGGCCTCGGCTCCACAGTGACTGTCGTGGAGGCGAGCCAAGGCGTGGGGACGTGAAGCAGCAGGGACAACTACCGAAGGAGAGGTGTCACTGGCCAGAGGTAGGGGTAGGGCGGCAGCAGGGTAGTTGCTGCTCCCTTCGTGCACCCTGTTGGCGTAATTTACCTCGAAAATCGGTGTTGGGAAATCCTGGGAGATGATGGCCAACTCTTGACAATGTCTGTAGGACAGCAAAGGAGTCGGGACACCATTATGCACGTCAATCCAGGCCTGACACGACCTGTTGCCAAAGGTGACATGTGCATAGAGTGAACCCAGGGCTGGGGCCATCTGTGAACCATCTGCCGTGACGCAGAGGTCCTCGGGAGGCGGTCCTAGATCGCTTGGAGAGAGCCCCAAGCATCGCAAATGCTGGGGACCGATGACTGTAGCGTCAGCGCCGGTGTCGGGCAACATCTGAAGACGGGATGACACACCGCCGTAGGTCACGATGACGCTGATGTACTGGGGGACTTTGGTCCTGGGATGCGAGGAGTACACCCTCCTAAAATGGGTCGGGCTTTGTCCAGGGTCGTCGTGCCTCTGATTTGGCGACTGTGGGCGGCCCTCACTGGTAGAAGGGCGCCGAAGCTTCCGCCGACGCTGTCCCTTGGGTTCGTGGGTAGGGCAACACTTGTCATAGTGGCCCAGACGACCGCACACATTGCACTGTACGTACTTAGCTGGGCACCGCACTGTGAGCGACCAGTGGCCCATACGGTCACAACTGTTGCAGGTAGACTGAGCAGCTGGACACACCTGTGTTCCGTGCTGCTTACCACAGTTGTTACAAAATGAACCGGGCGTGGACGTGGTGGGCGAAGGCGTAGGAGCAGACTTCTTGTCCTTCTTGTACCGGGACACAGCGCGTACAGCTGTAGGGGGAGCTCGGATGGCAGAGGTGGCACACCTGGCAGCCTCATAGGAGCGACATATCGTCAACACATCCTGAAGAGAAGAGGAAGAGTCGAGGGAGGTGAGGCGTTGGACAAGTTCCTCGTCCTTAACACCCATCAGGATCACCTGCTTCAACTGGGTCTCCTCGCACTGCTGGTGGTGGCCTAAACATATATCTACCTCTTCCGAGGCTCTCTTAAGACGTACATAAAAGGCGTCAAAAGACTCACCCTCCATCTGTCTGCAGCTAAACAATTCCCTCCTGCGCAGAGCTTCATTCTGCTGTCCTTTGATGTGCCGTTGTAGAACGTCCAGTACCTCCTCTACAGACAGCGAAGAGGTTGGGGGTACCTGCAACGTATGTTCTAAGACACGCTGAACTTCCAAGGACAGGCACATACGCAGCTGGATGAGTTGTTTAGGCTGTGACAAACTCTGGAGATCCACCATTGTAGCATAATCAGCCCACCGCCGCCGCCATTCGCGAAAAGTCTGGAAATTTACATCAGGCTCCAAGATGGGCGGTGTTTGAGCTGCTGCTTTAGGTGGGGCTGGGGGGCGTGAAGGAAGCATGGATGAGGTATCTGAACCATTCAGTACCGAGGCAGTGTTAGAGCCAGGGGCTTGGTTAACAGTGAGGCGAGATATCAAGGCTTCAAACCGTGCACTGTCTTCCATTCTCCGTTGGTGGTCTCGTTCTGCCTCTGCTTGCCTTCTGTGCTCATCCGCCAAACGTCTGTGAGCTTCATCCTCGCGTCTCTCATCTCTCATAAACTTCATTAAGGCAATTATCTCTGGAGATAACGCTGAATGTTGAGGTGAAGGGCTGCGCGATGTTGTGGGAGCTGGGCCGGCCTGGTCATCCATCTCTGGGGGACTATCATCCGCTTGACTCATCCAGGCGCTGGGTCCACGGCTACGTAAGGCATGAGACATAACTACTTTATCTGTGTACTGTGTCTTAAATCAGTGTTGACCGGTCAGCCCGTCGTATCAACAAGATTTCAGACAAAAAATTTAATTAAATACACAGATAAGTAGGTTATATATATAAAATATATATAAGAAGCCGCGCGGTCAGCAAGTGTTAGTACATGTATGTGTGTGTGTCCCAGGCAGGCAGAGCGTCTCGCCCCAGCTGTGAGGGTGGGTGGAGGCGGCGCTGTGAGGGAGGGGGGTGGAGATAGGAGTAGCTCAGTCGCTCTCTGTAAACGGTCAGAGGAGGGTGCGCTGAGCTCTACACCCCACAAATGCCCAGAACATGCCGTATACCTTGGAAATCCGTTCGAACAAGGTCACACATGAATGGCACGAAACACACAATGCACTAAACACTTCACAGAAAATCACTGTCACTGACACTGCTCAAAGTTGCGAAATTCTTCGAGGGATGACGCGGGGTTGACCCAAGGCGGGGATCCATCAGCCGGCTTTCCACAAACTTGCACTAATCACTCGTAATAATCCAGTAAACCTACGCACTGCGCCATGTTAGATGTTCCTGGGTAATAAGTTCTATATACAGGAGAGAACACAAAGCACCTGTATAGTTTTTGTAGGTTCGGTTTACTGGATAAAATTATGTACACAAGGGTGGTGCTTACTGCTCCCTAATAAGGTCCTGGTCAACTACCATAGACGCGACGTATAGCAAGTGATATAGCTTCCATACGTCGCCAGGCACATTAATTAAGCGTGTGGGATATGGTAATAACATTGCCACACGCTGCTAGCTAGGCTGAATAAATATAAATGGAGCACATACATAATATACATACATAATACATAATCCAGCATACATAATATACATACAGTATGTTTCTTATCTTTATTCATTCATACAATGTTTTTGTCGTCGTAGTAATAAAATTTTAACCATCTGAACCACGAAATTCACTTAATTTTTTCCGGAATGAGGCAAGCCAAGTGAGGTCACTATCTTGAGTTAGCAAGGAAAATATCACAGGGATGGGCCCAGTAATATAGTTTAATATAAACGTTAATATTTATTTTCAACAAGATAGAAGCTATGGTTTACGATCTACAATGTCTTGTGTGTGTCAGGTAGAAATATGCCGACATAAGTAAGCAGAAGATTTCATTTCTTTATTCTGTAACTGAAATATTTACTGTCAATAATAAAATAAAGAATAAGTACTGCTTACTATCAATACAAATAATTTGTTCTAAAATTCTGCAATACTAGGCTACATCACAGTTTTAATGATACACGCAACACTGCACTCTTTGGCTAAAAAAAATCAATTTACTTTTAAGTTTTACAAACGATATTCTCATTCATCTAAGTATAACTACATTTTTTAGCTATATTCTATACAATATCAGAAAAGCACACAGCACAGTAGACAGTAAGAGAGTGACAATTAACCAAACTTTTTTGTCGCAAAAAAAACACATGTGATGCACATTTGTCAACTTGACGCAGTTTGGCTCTTAAGAAGTTTCTATGTAACTTGAAGTGTGTACAATGCAAGGCAGGGCCCCCCACTGCACTGGCATGAAAGATCAGTTTAACTTTGCCATCTGTATGATGGTATTCAATCAGCAACACTTACTGATTTCTATAAGAACATTGGTTAATTGAAAAATTTGTGGATCAGTCATATTTAATATTTTGTTAGGTCAAGTTAGGTTATGTTAAGTTAGGTTATGTTAAGTTAGGTTATGTTAAGTTAGGTTATGTTAAGTTAGGCTAAGTTAAAATTGGGTAAGGTTAAGTTAGGGTAAGTTTAAATTACATTAGATTAAGTTAAATGAGGTTAGGTTAGGTTAAGTAGGTTAGGTAAGGTTGTTTTTTTTAAGTGAAAGTTAGGTTAGATCCATGTTTTGTGCCAGTTATTCATTGGCAATGTGGGGCAATTTTCCAGGGGGCAATTGTGCAGGGGACATTTGTCGGGGGGTAATTGTCAAGGGGCCAGTTGTCTTAGAAACAAATTTTATTACAAAATTTCAATTAAGAAAAAATAAATAAAATGATAATGTTATGATTTTACAGCATGCAAAACTACAGACAACACCCTGATGACATCAAAGAAATAAGGATGTTAAGTCAGGTTGATGATATGAAAAAGCGACGATTTCATGTAAGACGAGATCCTTTTCAGTATTATAATGAAAAGGAATTTATTCAGCGCTACAGAGTATCTAAGGACAGCATCAGGAAGCTGCATACAAAAATCAAACATCATCTCCCGCATATTCACAACGTCAAGACTTTGTGAAAGTCTGCAGGCCAGTAAATATCGAGGCTATATACTTGGTGATAGTGGATATGCGTTGTGTCCATACTTACTCACTCCAATCCATAATGCAGCTAATGAAAAGCAGAGGAAATATAACAGATCTCAAATTAAAACAAGAACTACAATTGAAAGAACATTTGGATTGTGGAAGAGGAGATTTGCTGTATTGCAACATTTAAGAGCAAAGCAGTCTACTACCTAAAATATTATAATTGCATGTGCAGTTCTCCATAATATTGCTTTGATTTCAGGACTTCCACTGAACATAGAAGACATGCATTTCGAAGACCCTGACGACCCTGAAGAAATGGTCAGATACGGAAATCATGAAGGTCAAGCAAGCAGGGAGTATATAGTGGAGCATTTTTTTAGTTAATAATGTACACTAAGGTTTATTTCATTACTTTGATAGTCATTAAGAAGTAATACGGCTTTAGTTAGTTAGGTAACTACTATGTTCCATACATTACTTTAAGTGGTGAACGATTCATGTCATTAAATTTTAATAAAACACTGGTTCTATATTATTTCTTTTATAAAGCCTTTTCATTCATTCTTAAATTATGTTGCCTTAAATTGTCTAATTTTTACTTCATTGAGGTCTTTAATAAGGAAGCTTAACTCAATATGTAAGGTAATTCACCTGTGAGGTAATATTAAGAAAACCAAAGCAAAGAAATGAAGATTTATTTTTTCTAAATGTGTAAAAATTAAGATAATAAAAATCAGTTTTTCTATACAGGACTTTACATTTCATTAATATCACAGCTTATATTATAGATATATACAAAAATCTTAACTGCCATACTTTGCACAATATTTGCACAAAATAGAAATGTGGAGACATATTTTCTCTAAATTAAATTATATATGAATACATAAAAATTAATGAGCAAAATCTCCTTTATCCATTACGTACTTTGCACTGAACAACCTGTATTATAAATCTACAAAAAAAAAAAAAAAATCTTTAGCACAGTAAAAAGAACTGCAATTATTGAAAATCACAGCATACCTGTATATTATAAATAAAAAATAACTAAAATCGTAGCTGCCATACTTTTGACAGCTTTTGTAACCAATGAAACTCGTTGGCAAAATAAAGAAATGCAGATTTATTTCCTTTAAATCAAATTATTTTAAGGTGTAAGACATAAGAATATAAATTTATAATCTAGATGCCACTTTATGAAATATCACAGTACCCCTGTATATAGTAAAATGATAAACATTGCATATGACTGTATGTTATTACTCAACCATCATTCATAAGTTTTAGCTATGGCATCATATGTAGCTGATGCTTTCCTTAAACATGTATCAAACAATTCAAAAGATTTATTATTTATTTCAAGTGTCTTTTCAATCACTCTAATTACAAATTCACTTTATTTTTCTTTGAGTGTATGTGCTGATATTACGGCCTTCTTCACTTTCAGTTCCTCCTCATGCTCCCTTTTCATTGTGTACAATTAATATTTGTGGAACTCCCCTTGTCTTTTCTCACAATGTCTGGTGAGGCAGGAACAGGGGGTGAAATTAGAAGTCGAAAAACAGAAGTAGATTGTACAGAAGACACAGTTGATGGCCCTGGGGTTGGAACAGGCAAAACAAGTGAATCATGGGAGTGAGAAAGTTCAGGTACAGTTGCAGAAGTCATCCGCATGACACGAGCACTGGGTGGCGATTTCTTCTGAAGCTAATGATAGTTTTCCTGGAGGACCACCACCCATTCTCCCATATCTCTGGTTTTAGTTCTGAAAGAAACAGAAAAAAATAAATGCTTTATACAGTACTAGGCTACAGTCATATCTGCATTAAAATTTATTATGATATGCTGGTAATGAGGACTCGTGCTTCTGACAAGTCTTTGGAGGTGACCCTTCAGAAACTGAGCATAGACCTGTTTGAAGCTATCTTGCCAGAATATTTTGGCTTGCCAAGTGTGTATTGCCAGGCAACTAATGGAAAGTACATCAAATCTGCAGAATAATATCTGTTTCACATAGAGTTATATGCTGTATAGCTTGGTTCTAGGACAATTGCCCCCCAATGCCAGTGAATAACTGGCACAAAACATGTAAATAACCTATCCTTACCTAACTTAACCTAGATTAACTTTAGCTAAACCTAACCTATTATTAACTTAACCTAACTTTATTTTAACCTAACCTATTTTTAACCTAACCTAACTTTAACTAAATTTAAGTTAATCTAACCTAATTGTAACTTAATCTAACTTAACCTCACTTAACCTAACTTTAACTTAACCTAACCTCACTTTTTGTCTGTTCTGGGCAGCCGAAACGGCACAATCGTTTTTCATCAAATTTGGTGAAAAAATCGCAAAAAATCGGAGAGTGGAACAAACTTGGTCCCATGTCGATGTTTTCTTTAGGAAGACATTAATTAACGATTTTATTTAAGCTGACAAAAGATGTCGCTGTACGTTGTCAGCCTGTCGGACGATTGCAGTTATCGTATGGCTCCTTCCTCCTCCCCCACTTTTTCTCTTAGTCTACTTTTTTTTAATGTTGTTTGGATTAGTAAAGGAAGGAAGATGATTAAATAGAATAAAAAAGAAGGGGAAACAGAAAATAGTCAGAGATAACAGGTGGGGGGGAGCTGAGTTTCATCAAACGTCTGGATGCGCAGTTTCAACGTTACCAGACGACCTTACAGCTACAGTGTATACTTATTCCTGTGGCTGACTGTACATGTTAAGGAGAAACGATAAAAAGATAATAACAGGAATGCATGGAGAAGATGACTACAATAGACGCAGGGTGAATATAGACAGGTGGTTGACAAAAATAGACAGATTCATTCATGCACAAATAGACAATATGACAACTAACATGACAGACAAACAGACAGCTGACTTGACTGACTGGTTCACATTAGACAAACAGGCAGACACACGCCAACAACAGATAAGACAGACAGATTTGACGACACAAAGAGTACAGACGGGCTTACATTCAAACACCACACAGACGAACAGACAGTTGGGATGGCAATAGACAAGACGGATAGACTTGAGACAGATTAGAAGGCATTTATAAACAAGAATAACACCAAATTGACCATAGCTGCGTCAGTGAGGGTAGCTGGTCTTACATCCACCAGCGTAATAATAAGACGCATTGAAAACTAACACCGTCGAGAGGAAAGAACATCGATGGTCGGTCAGTCATGTGAGATGGGCCTAAAACTGAATAACGTAGATGATGACTATTATGACTTAACGCGGGTGATGACTTCAGCAGATGGTGACTAATCTAACCAGAATCGAGGTCACTTCTCTTCATAATATAATTTATCTCGGAATGATCATCGGTGATTCATAGTAATTTTTTTTTATGATTGTAACCTCTCCTTATGGCGAATATTTCTTTAACTAATTATTCTAACCTTTATTCTATTCCTTCCTATAGTATACTAGATACTTACAGTACCTAATAACCACGACCATGATTATAACAACCACGACCATGATTATAACAACCACAACTATGATTATAACAACCATGAACATGATTATAACAATCACAATCATGATTATAGCAACCACGACCATGAATATAACAACGACGACCATGATTATAACAACCACGACCATGATTATAACAACCACGACTATGATTATAACAACCACGACCATGATTATAACACCCACGACCATGATTATAACAATCACGACTATAATTGTAACAACCACGACTATGATCATAACCATGACTATGATTATAACAACCACAACCATGATTATAACCACGACCATAATTATAACAACCACGACCATGATTATAATAACCACGCCCATGATTATAACAACCACGACCATGATTTTAACAACCACGACTATGATTATAGTAACCAAGACCATGATTATCTCATATACTATAGGAATAGCGGTGTGTCTGTGTGTGTGTGTGTGTCTGTTCTGGGCAACCGAAACGGCACAGTTGTTTTTCATCAAACTTGGTGGAAAAATCGCAAAAAAATTCGTAGAGTGGAACAAACCTGGTCCCATGTCGATGGTTTCTTTAGGAAGGCATTAATTAACCATATTATTTACGCTGGAAAATGATGTCGCTGTATGCTGTCGGCAGGACGGCAGTTGCGCCCTAGCCAAGCACGAGCGTTCGAACTTTCACGCTTAGGTAAACTGTACCACCGGACCATAATTCCTTATCAATGTTTTTTTATTTACCGATTTGTAGTGTTAAAAAAACTGTATTGATTATCATTTTTTTTATATAATTATTACTAGAAATAAAACATGAAAATAAAGCATTAATTTTTAGTGTTCCATGTTTTGGTCAAGTTATTCACTGGCAATTAAAGATTTCAAACAAGAGAACCTACCCTGCATACCAGTTCTTTCATTATGAATTCATATTTTTTTCAGACATACACAATTTTAACCTAGCACTCTTAGGAGTAAAAATAAATCAATAGCTACACTTTCACATATTATACTATATGGTTAATCTTACTCAGACACCCGCATCGAATAGCATATAGGCATATATAATTTATGAAAGTAGACGTAAAAACATTTATTCTGATATATAACTCAAAGAGATCATAAAATTATATGAAGGAAGGGAAAATGGGGAGGTGAGATGGGAGCTTTCCTTCTGTCTACTTCGGTAGGGGGTGGGACTGCTCACATGACCCGTCACTTAAATGCTGTAATCCTACTCAATTTAGTGACCTAATGGCAAAAAACCTTATTTTTAAATACTAAACTTAGAAATAAGCATACACTTACTCCTTTTTATGTTGGAGCTCCTCTTGAGCTGCTTGGCTGTGCGAGGGAGTTGATCTGGGTTGCTGGCGTTTAATGAGGCAGTAATTTCATCCCAGGCCTTTCTTTTGCTATCATTTACTGTGTTACAGTACTAGTACACCTGTCCTCGACGACTGGCCTTTGCTCGATAAGGCGCAAAAGTGCTATGTGCTGGGTTACTGACAGGACTGCAGAACGCTCTTTCCTCTCCATGTTTGATAACAACCGCGCAAACATTGTTGCCAAGTACACAGATGAAAAATTTATCTGTAGTTTGTTTAGATCAGATACTAAAGTTCAATTTGATAAAAAAAAAGATATTTTGCAATATATTATTGTGCCGGTATAAAATAACAACTAAATATCTCTCTAAACCGTCTTTCTAATTATGTGAAATAATGCATTTGGCACCCGCGCTTGGGAAACGTATGTCAAGCCATACGAAACGAACTGCAGTGTTTACACACACTATATTCCTAGTTAAAGGCTCATGTAAGCGACTAGAAATATGGCGCTCGGCGTCGGGTGGTTGCATCCCGACACACGATGCATCGTGATGGTGATTGTGATCGTCATTATTGTCGTAATGACTAGGAATACGGTCCTTAGTCCTATCGCGTCCGTGGGGTCTTAGGAACTTTGGGGCCACATAGACTTCGTTTCCTAACTCTCGGGAATTTGTCCAGGTATTTTACTATGTGGTTCTACGTCACTTCGCATGGGTATGCTTACAAAATCTATGCATTAATATGCATAACTCTTGAGAATCTGTCCAAACATTAAATATATGTTATATACTACAATAATCACATAGATATGTTTATAATGTTTTTGCATAATAAATGTGAAAAATATTTTTGGGGTTTCAATTAACCACTGGTCATGCCTACAAAACAATCTTGATGCTCTAAGTGCATATATGTGTTAAATAACGAGTAACTGATCCTCATTATTTTGGTAAATAAAGAAATGAAAAGTAAGCACTTAGCCATATGGATATAGTTACACGGAAGAAGGGAAATAAGGATGAACCATGGTTTTGATGGAAACAATGTGCTCTAGGTCGATGCTCACAATGACAAATGGGAGAAACCTCTTTATGAAACATCTTACCTACTAAGGATGAAGCTTAATGTTAATAAACACACACACACACATACACACTGTAACTTTGTGTGACGCGTTGTCTGACTTGGGGTGGCTTTGAGCGAACCATACACTTGATTTTACAATTTATGTATCCTTC
>NW_024735554.1:10377028-10394528 GCF_018991925.1 Homarus americanus
CTCGGTCAACATGGAAGACCTCTGGCGTACCCTCAGTCGTTTTGCCTGTCAATCAAAATTCTTTGCCATTGTGAGGCAATTACACGAAGGCTTCAACGATAGGACCCAGTCCGAGTTCTGCCCCATCCAAACAGGGGTAAAGCAACGATGCGTACTGGCGCTGAATCTCTTTTTCATTTTATTGGCTGCCTTCCCTACTAATGCTAGTGCCAATTCAGCCGGCGAGGTGGACATCCAATACTGGATGAAGGGACTTTTTAACATTATACGACTCCAGGCAGGAACAAAGGTATCGGCTGCTTCCATCACTGAACTTCAGTATGCAGACGACTTCACTTTCGTCGCTCATACTAAACTCGGATTCTCTTTCAGCCTGCCCGTAGTTCAACCATACCTCCATCATCCATCCAGCTTAACGGTACTAGCCTCTCTAATGCTATCCAGATTCATTATCTCGGTTGCCACTTGTCCACCACCACAGACATAGATGAAGAGATTCAACATCGGATGAGATGTGAACCTCAAGCCTTTAGCACACTCCGTACCTATGTATGCAGAGCGAAAATGATCTAAAATGCTGCACGTGTATCGAACAGTGATCCTCCCCACCCTGCTGTATGGCAGCGAGACATGCGTCACATGCAAGAGGCGCCTGAAGGCACACCAAACTTTCTCTAACGTAGTCTACGTTCCATCCCCCGAGTTCGCTGGGAAGACACTAACTGTAGGAGCACCGAGGCTACCATTATCCAAGAACTAATACGTTGGACTGGCAATGTTACCCACATGGACGAGGAGTAGACTGCCAATGCAGCTAGTTTACAGTCACCTACCGATTGGTAAACGTAAGTTTGACAGGCAACGGAAAAGGTATAAGAATAGTCTTAACACAATCCTGGAAAAGTGTCAAATCAGCCCCCTTACCTGGTAGACGATCACTTCACACGAGAAACACCACACGAGAAGGTGTCAATACTTTTGAGCTAGCCCGACTGCATAATGAGGCAGACAAGCGCCAACGCCGGAAGGACGCTGTCTCTGCCCCTCCCTCACTAGATGTAGCCCTCCACACGTGCAACATCTGTGGACGCCCCTGCCGGTACTGCATCTGCCTCTTGAGTCATCTCGGAGTTCATAAAAGAAGGTGGCATCTATAATAACACATATCATTGTGTCATTACTGGATGATCGTCAGATTCCAAGTGACAGCAGAGTAGTAATAGTACAATTAGTACTAGTAGTAGTAGCAGTGTGTGTGTGTGTGTGTGTCTGTGCATCTCCTACCACAATGATATCTATAGTATAAACTCTACAGAAAGAAAGAGTAGCCAACAACTTTACCATAATCAGCATCATCCTGAGGTACAATGGCCAAATAAGTGCACGAGTGTCATAAGATAAACAAGTATACAAAAACCTCAAGAACGTTCACCAGTTAAATGGCTCCTCGTCTAAACATACACCAGCCTAACTTTACAGACCATTTTGCTTGGGATCCATTTGAGGGTTACTTAAAACTGAAGCACCTTAGAATTGGGGCCCATTAAGCCCATTCGGAGTAAAGTTCATTTTCTTTGGTCTAAATAACTTTGTTCTGGTGAATATTAAGGTGTTTTTCTGTCGTCTTGAACAACTTATCACTTGACACCCGTTTCTTTTCTCAAATTTGCTTACTACTGAATTTAAGACGGAAATGGGATAAGGGGTGTTCCGTGAGAGAAAGAGAGTCCCACGAGGCACTGGACAATAAGTATCCCTCACTCACCTAATATAGATATTGCAGATATAACACCATTCGGGAGTGACATGGCCACTGGTAAGGGCGACATGCTCCTCCCCCCGAGCATATACTCCTGCGTTGACTCCTTCCCCCGACTCTTCACGGCGCTGTAGATCCCAATTCCTACAGATACCGCCAACATGAGACTGAAGATGGTGTAGTCAACGGCAGTGAATTTCGACTCCATCAGGTCTCCCTCTACACGTGCTCCTGTTATTGTTGCTTCGTCAGTCGTCGATATTTTCCGACCGTGTCAAGACAAGTGCTGAGAAGGAGAGGTGGATGGTGTAGCTTGTTCTGTTTTTGGCAAACTCAATATGACCGACCATACTGTCCATGCTGAGTTATTATGTGGAGTCAGGGATAGTGGATGACTTTGTGTTATATATTTTTTTCTTCGTTCTAATAATTTATTCTATATCTTGCCTGTCTATTATCTTTTACTTTTCTGTTTTGTTCTATATAACTCCATATCTATCTATCCACACTGTAAAATATGTCGGGAAAATATGCAAGTCCTATACACGACGGACTCGGGACAAACGTCTCTCTCTCTCTCTCTCTCTCTCTCTCTCTCTCTCTCTCTCTCTCTCTCTCTCTCTCTCTCTCTCAAATCAAATCAAGTTATTAAATAGTTTCATTGTTTTCACTCCTACAAAGAATCCCAAATATTTCACAATTTTCTAATAAACCTTCCGGGCTCCATAATATGGTTCAACGGAGCCGTGCGACAGGTTGGGGACCACCGCCTTAGACGACAGGCTTGAGGTCCCGCAAGGCCATGTGGGAATCTCATTTGACTACTAAATTATTTCATCAAGTATTTCGGCATCCTTTTTCGGTTATTAATAACTCTAGGACATAAAATTGAATCTTAAATATATCTTAAGGGTAAAAAAGCGTTAATTCGAGGCTTATTTACGATTTTTTATTATTGAGTCATGTGTGCGGGCAACTCTAGGCTTATTGTAGGCGTGACCTCACATTCTCAGTGATTTTATTCTGTTCCTACGATTATTTAGTATTGAGTTTCTTTAACGATTTAATTTGCTCATCCAATTTTAACTTGTTTAACATAGTAATTTAATCTAGAAAATTTATAGTTAACAACTTGTTCATTGAGGCGATTTTTACCTAAACATGGCTTCGATAAAAATGTACGTTCACTAATGTTTTTGAGAATTACTTTCGCTAATTTTAGCTAATTCTACGTTTAATATTACATGCTCTCTCTGATCTTCCCTCATTCGAATGAACCCCATTTTAGTGGTCAAATTTCAAACTATTACACATGTAATACAAACAAAGGAAGGCAAAAATTACATGCATAATAACAAAGGAAACTACTGTACTGTACATCCATTGCTTTGTGCAGATGTATAACTAATGACTCATGAGCTTCATATTGGATGAGTTTTATTATATTGTAATGCTATAACAGAGCCTTTGTCATGAAACTTAAGCATTTATAAGAGCAATAACGACTGTCGAGAAAATTAAGTCTGTTTCCATGACAACTCCATGTCAGCTGAACCTCTTTTAAAATAGGATCATTGTGGTTGGCATAACCACTGCGAGGTTGACATGACTTTTGGGCGAATACTATGACAACTGAAATGTTGCCATTAGTTCTGAGCTGATGACACTAAAACTGAGTAATTATCATGGTGATTGGCGGTTATCATGACGACAGAAAGCTTGTCATGGCCAGAGAGGTGTTGTCGTGGCGACTGGACGGTTGACCTGGCGACCAGACGTAACCAAATGGATTTAAGAGCAATAAAATGGTTTATATTATAATCATCAATAATTCAGAATAGAGGATAATGTTATTATTTGTCTCTTATGTTCCTAGTAGCAGATATAAACACGGCATTCACTGATAGGAGGAATTTATCTTCGATTTTCAAATCTTCTCTGCCTGGGCCACAGGTCCACCTTCATCCTAAGAAACACTTGAGGTCCCACCCACTCACATCTCTCTCGGGATGACTTGCTGGTAGCAGGGGTGTTATAAAGTCTCCGGGATTGTCTCGCTCCTGCCACCACACACGGGAATGACTTCTCACCTCTAAAAGTCATTTTTTTTTCCATTAATCAACGTCGAAGTCAAGGTACTGAAGCTGTTATCCCAAACAAGTTTTCATGTGTGTGTGTGTGTGTTAGAGTCAGGTTTTTCCCTTGTTAGCTACGGGTCACGTGACAGCTATATTATTGACATCATAGAGCGGTTCCGTGTAGCGTTCTATTATCTGCTGGTCGTCAGGCAGAGTCTTAGCTCGAGGTTTGCCGCTGTGAGACCCACTCACCCCCCCACTGATCCCTCCGCCTGCCCTTCCCTGATCCATTTGTAGACTGTAAGGCGATTAAACCCGGTCTGATTGGCAATGTCCGGCACCGTCTTGCAGTCTCCAATATCCAGACTATCCTGGCTCACTCAACAAGGATTTCTGGTGCATTTGCTCGTATTCCTGTGACGTCTGTATAGATATGTACAGGTACTGGACTGTGTAAAGAAAAGCCACATATCTAATTCCGAATATCTATTACATGAATGGAGTTATCTAAGCATAGCACTGTATATCTCAAGGCTTACATATCATAACAGTTTCCTAGTAGTAGGAAATACGACCAAATGCACCTGAAATCTTTGTTGAGTGAGCTTCATCATATTTTTATAGTTTGATCAAATAGATGAACAGTAATCATATTCTTTTTTTTAGGTTAGGTTAGGTTAGGTTAGAGTTCCGAGGAAAGACCAATCACATCAGGGTCAGCGACAGTGAGCTGTGGCTGCCTGGGAGACGTCATGTTATATACGCCCATTTTCCTCGGAAACCATATTCACGGGGGGATACATATAACATCACTTGGTCAGAGAGATCTCCACCGGGATGACCACAACAGGTGACTGAGGGATATAGCTGGAAATCTCACAAATAGATGGCGTTGTATTGTCTGATCTGGGTTTGGCACGGTTTCGAAGTGATATAAAGGAATTCGTTTACGTGGCTGTCAACATTATATACACAGACAATGCCAGCAATACTACAAACAGCCGTATTATGTACACATGATATAATTAATGATAAAGGTAGACATGATATGTAAGGACATTGTTTGCAGTACACGGTAATATTTAAGTTTGCCTCTAGTCTGCGCCAAGTTTCTTTTAAGGCCTCTTTCCACCTTCTTTTTTTCAGCCGTTATTACATGGTGAGACTTACCAAGATGTAAAATTGCTACTTCATTAATCCTTGAGTGTGAAAGAAGTTCATCTATTTTAACCAGAACGCTGAGACCCTCCTCCCTGAGTCTCACCAACATCAATCCAAAAAAAACGGGATCTCATGTGACACATACACACACAAACAGACGAGCTCTATAACTCCCAGGTCACTCTTTACATCCTGGAAAGTCTCAATTATCAGCAAGATTAGCCCAAGGTCCCAAGCATGAAGATAGTATATTCACAATCTCTTAAAATTATATCTAGGACAAGGATACATCTTCATTTTCTACTCGTAACTCTACAAGGAAGTCTCCCAAGTCTTAATCTTAAGTTCTCACTGAATCTACTACTAAGATTATGCTGGTTTATGCAAATGAGAAGGAGGAGCTGGGAGGCAAAGTTGGGTCCCTTATGCCTCCAAAGTTTGCACCACTCGCGGAGACTAAATCTGAAACTTTTTAATTCTTATGACTGAATAACACATGAGAGGGAAAGGGGGCATTTTTGGTCTGGCAGGTGGAGACTATAACATGTGGTGTAGCAGATATTTTAGAAGCAGGTGTTGTAGCAGCAAGTGTAGTAGTAGGTGTTGTTGCGACAAGTGTTGTAGCAGGTCTGGTGGCAGATGTTGTAGCGATTGCTGTATGTAATGAGACAAATCTCACAAGAAGAAGATTACATATAGGTAGAATATTGATAGTATAAGAGTATAAAAGAGAGGAAGATTTTGGTAGCGTGGCCGTGATAGTTATTTGATGAAGGATTTACACTTATCTTATCTTATACGTCAATACACATCTATTACGTCTTAAGGGCGACTTCTCAAACACCGCTTCGTTACAACTCTTTATTAATTACGAACATGACATGGACACATTAATAACACCTTCTATTGAAGTTACTAGGACATTATATTTACGTTACTAGGACATCATATTACGTTACTAGACACTCTGATTCTCGGACACGAATATGAAATGAATACACTTCCCACTTAAGTAACTCATCCCACGGAAAGCTCTGACAAAAACTCACGTGACCTAGGGGAGGCCTAGCAGGTGGTCCTGGGTTGTCTCTATAGGAGACTGCTTAGCTGGGCACCGGTGTGTCGAGGGCAACTTGCTCCTGACCGGAGGCGACCGGAGGCTGCTTGCCTCCGGCCTCTGACTTCTCTCGAGCAGGACTGGGGACGTGGTAGCTGGCCCTTCTTGGTTACAAGACACTCTCTCTCTCTCTCTCTCTCTCTCTGGGCAGAGGGAGGACTAGGACGTCCTATATATTGGGAGGCGAGCCGTCAGGTTGAGCTGATCTCTCCTTACATTTGCCCTCGCTAATGTAGGGTCAGGTCTGGACTTTTTCAGAGACTACAAGTTGTATATTCTGGAGAAATCTTCAGATGGGGCCGTGTGACAAAGACAAACATGGTCTCAGAGTTTAGAGCACAGCCAGACAACAACATCTTCAGCCCTGACAACTGAAGTTATTAATTACCTTTCCCTTATTCCTCCAGGTGAGGATCAATGCCTAGGTAACACCACTAATAAACTTACCGGAACCAGTGGTATTACCTTACCTCCAATCCTGTTATAGCCTCCAGAGTCTCGTCGTGGTGTACGCAACCACGGTCTCTCTCGTGTATGTGTATGTGTGGGGTGTGTGTGTGTGTATGTGTGTGTATGTGTGTGTGTGTGTGTATCGTACACAGGGTGGTGAAATGCGTCAAGTGTGGCAGCATTATGTTAGTGTTAGGATGCAAGCACTGCTAGCTCCCCTTCGCATTCAGCTGCCGCCACTGGCTAGCCCTCATGGTAAACAGAGAAGCAACTTGCATAAGTCTTCCCCTACCAGTACACAGCCTCCTCACCA
This sequence comes from Homarus americanus, assembly GCF_018991925.1. Lineage (NCBI taxonomy): Eukaryota > Metazoa > Arthropoda > Malacostraca > Decapoda > Nephropidae > Homarus > Homarus americanus. Next base: position 10,383,907 of record NW_024735554.1, read on the forward strand.
TCAAGACTCCTGCTGTGCCGCCTCGTGGCAACACACGGTAACTGGGTACCTCGTGCTCCCAGGCTAGACCAGCAGGGGACTGCGAAGTAGCACTGGACCCCAGAGGGACAGCGCATAGGCCCACTGTCATGTGGACACGCTCTGGCGCCTCCCAGCCATTGCCCCGCTGCCTTGCGGATTAACCTTGGTAGGTCTAAGGCTACGGGAGTAAACCCCAAACGAAAAATCTATGGTGAAGCCCTGACTCAGGCAGACATGCTTAAAGAGCTCCAACAAGACCCCAACGGAGGCAGAGACGGAAGAGGTAACCACCATGGAAACCCAACGACTACACTTGCAGACAAAAGGAATGCCCGATGGACAGGCTACTAACGAGAAACCCAACAAACTGGGCTTACGGCAGTCCATTGCAACTCTCCCTCTCACCAGTCGTTGCAACAACTTGCATTAATGGATCAGGAAAAGGTAGAGCCAAGACGAGTGGTTGCAGCCTGTGCTCCTTCCTCACCACATAAATCAACTCACGCACAGCCATCATCCAGCTCATCATACCTCTCATCACCATCAAAACCACTATACCCCCAAAAGTCTTATGGCAACCCATGAGTGGTGACGGGGACAGGCCGAGATGACTGCCGGAAGTCTCTAGTCACAACTCTGCACATGGGAGGCACAGATAAGATGGCCGTTTATGCACTGAGATCTATTCAGCAGTGCAATCCGGTCCTGTCTGTGTGACTGAGCAGCCCTTTCGAGGAGCCACTCTGCTCACTGCAAACGGGGAGGGGGCTAGAAAATGTGCCCTAAATATAGCCTGCCTAAAAATCCAACCTGACTGGCAACAGCACCCAGTAAGATCATCCTAATGCGGTCGAAAACACAACCAAAATCACAGATCCAAACAAAAACAAACCAAACATCCTCTTATGGTTGCTGCAGGGAATGTCAGGACCCTAATGGATACTGACACAAATGAGAGTCCTGAAAGAAGAACTACCCTTATGGCAAAAGAGCTGGCTAGATATAACATCGATATAGCAACCATTAGTGAGTCCTGGCTCCCAGATGAGGGCCAACTCACAGAACGGGGGTCTCGCTATACCTTCTTCTGGAGGGGTAAGCCTGCTGCGGAGAGAAACCGCATTTATGGGGTTGACTTTGTTATCCGCCAACGCACCCTGCACAGGCTAACTGAAATGCCTACTGGGATAAACGAGCGCCTCATGACACTACGAGTCCCACTGAATCACTCACGTCATGCTTTTTTCATCAGTGCATACGCCCCATCACTAGACACAGAGGTTGACATCAAGTAGGCCTTTTATGCGGATCTCGACAGAGTGCTAACCTCTATCCCCAGAGAAGACAAGGTTGTTTTCTTTGGCGACTTCAATGCCAGAGTTAGCAGAAATGCTAACATTTGGCAGGGAACCATAGGGAGAAATGGACTAGGGAGGTGTAATCCAAATGGCCTACTCCTTCTCAGCAAGTGTGCTGCACACACAAATTTTTTTCGGCAGTCCGACAAGTTCAAGGGTTCGTGGCAATCCCCACGATCCAAACACTGGCATCTCATTGACTACATCATTGTCAAAGAAAGAGATCGCCGAGATGTCCTCATCACCTGAGCCATGTGTTGCTCAGACCAATGTGACACTGATCATCGACTTGACTTGCGAGAGCGAAGCACTCACTCCACGTCGCCCCAAAACGGCGAAGGCAACAAGCCTCCAGAAGAAGTTTTAACACTAAGCGTCTGGAAGTTCCAGCGGAACCACATGCTTTCAGAGAGCAGCTTGAACATGGGCTTATAAACAACCCAACAACAAACAACTTGAATCCCAATTCTGAATGGGATACTCTCAACACTGTAATGACAAAACCTGCAGAGAGACCCTCGGCCAGATCAAAAGAACACACCAGGACTGGTTTGATGAAAATAACCCGGCAATCAAAGTACTCTTCGATGATAAACGTACTGCTTTTACTAACTGGCAAAACAACCCCCAGTCTCGGAATAAAGCTGATATCTTCCGCAAGAAGAAAGCGGCTGCCCAGTGGGAACTTTTCAATCAAAAGAATGACTTACTTTAAAATAAAGCATGTGAAATACAAAAAATTGCAGATCAGCAAAAGATTTGTGAATTTTTCAATTCAGTTAAAGCATTTACGGGCCAATCACTCGTCGCGCAGCTCCCCTCCGCTCTTCTGATGGTAACTTCATAATTAAAGACGATGAAGGCCTCCTTCAGCACTGGAAAGAGCACTACCATTCATTGCTCAACTGAAACACCGAAGTGGATGTCCTGACTACCCAGCAGGTCCCTCAGCATCCAGAGCTGACCCACCTCAGCTATCCTCGATCCCTGGATGAGTCAGCTACTGCCATTAAATAAATGAAAAAAAACAAGGCCTCAGGGCCTAATGGAATCCCAGCCGAGGTGTATAAAGCAGGAGGACCTCTGCTTACCAGCCGTCTCCACACTCTCCTAGAGAATATATGGAAAAACGAGGAAATCCCCCAAGCTCTTACAGATGCCTCCATTGTCAATATTTAAAAAAAAAAGAGGGGACCGGTCAGACTGTGTCAACTACTGCGGGATCTCGCTGTTCTCAGTAGCTGGCAAGATTATCGCCCGAGTCCTCCGAAACAGATATCTTCCTGAGGCGGAAAACTTCCTTCCTGAATCTCAATGTGGTTTTAGACCATCACGTGGCACCACTGACATGATCTTTGCTGCCCGCCAGATACAGGAAAAGTGCAGAGAATGGCGTCATGACTAGTACATGGATTTCATCGAATTAATCAAGGCCTTAGACTCGGTCAGCAGGGAAGCCCTCTGGTGTACCCTCAACCGTTTTGGCTGACCACCAAAATTCATCGCCATTACGAGGCAACTCCACGATGGCATGAACGGCAGTGTCCTGTACAACGGCACCCAGTCTGAGTTCTTCCCCATCCAAACAGGGGTTAAATAAGAGTGTTTCTTGGCACCAACTCTCTTTTCCATTTTCTTGGCTGCCTTCCTTGCTCGTGCCACCGCCAATTTAGCCGGCGGGGTGGACATCGAGTACCGGATGAAGGGAGGTCTTTTCAACATAAGACGACTTCAGGCAAGAACTAAAGGGTCGGCAGCTTCCATTACTGAACTTCAGTAAGCAGACGACCTCACCCTTGTTGCTCACACTGAACACGACCTACAGGATATCCTCAACAGCTATGCAGATGCGTATACACACTTCGGCCTTGAGGTGAATGTACTTAAGACTCACATTCTCTTTCAATCTGCCCCTGGTTCAGCAACACCTCCACCACCCATCCAGCTAAACGGTACTACCCTCTCTAATGTTACCCACTTTTGTATCTCGGTTCCCACCTGTCCACCACCACAGACATTGATGAAGAGATTCACCATCGGATCAGATGTGCATTTCAAGCCTTTGGCAGACTCCGAAACCGTGTCTTCAGCTGTAGGGAGCTAAAACTATCTACGAAGCTGCAGGTATATCGAACAGTGGTCCTCCCCACCCTGTTATATGGCAGTGAGACATGGGTCACATACAGTAGGCACCTCAAGGTACCTGAAAACTTTTACCAACGTAGTCTACGTTCCATCCTCCGAGTTTGCTGGGAAGACAAGAGAACAAATGCCAGTATTCTTGCTGACACCTACTGTAGGATCATCCAGGCTATAATTATCCATGAACAACTACGCTGGACTGGCCATGTTACCCGCATAGACGACAGTAGACTGCCAAAGCAGCTACTTTACAGTCACCTAACGAATAGTAAACGTAACGCCAGCGGGCAATTGAAAAGGTATAAGGATAGTCTTCAGACAAACCTGAAAAAGTGCCAAATCGACCCCGTCACCTGGGAGTCGATTACTACTTTCGAGTTAGCCCGACTGCAAACCGAGGCAGCCAAGCGCCAACGCCGGAAAGTCGTTGCCACCGCCCCTCCCGTACTACTTGTAGCCCTCCACATGTGCAACGAATGTGGACGATCCTGCGGGTCCCGTATCGACCTCATTAGTCACCTCAAAACTCACCAACCTAGGTGACAAACTTAATAACTTATATCATTGTATCATCGCTGGATGATCGTCATACTCGATTCCGAGTGACAGTAGAGTAGTAGTATTAGTAGTGTGTGTGTGTTTGTGTGACCTTTGAAAGTTTGTACAAGTTTCTGAGTCCTGGTCATACACACTCTCCTAGTTGAGAAGGGATGAAAAATAATCTTGTATAGTGTTTTCTCTGTACTAACAAAATTATGTACAGTCTGCCGAGACGAAGGATTTTGCCTGTTGTACTGAGTCTCGGCCAGGGATAGACTAACTCTACTCACTATTACAGATCGTGACTAGTGATAACGACGCCTCGAGACGCCTTATAGTCATGTGACCCCTTAGAGTCAGAGCCTTGATCGATACACATGTACTCTATTATAGTAGGACTAAGAAACTCCGTCGTACAGCGACGTCTCATAAAGTCATAGCCGCGTCACATGGCCCCATGTCTCATGATCTATCCATATGAAATCCATTTCTAGCTAGTCTGGGATACTGGTGGTGTGATCCGTGACGTTACGTCAGCCGACCTCCTACGCAGTATCGAATCTACTATTAGTTATGTCAATATTCTGAATAACACTAATAGTTATAATTAAATACAATCTTATGATGGCGTCTTATATATATATGTGTGTGTGTGTGTGTGTGTGTGTGTGTGTGTGTGTGTGTGTGTGTGTGTGTGTGTGTGTGTGTGTGTGTGTGTGTGTGTGTGTGTGTGTGTGTGTGTTATAACTGAGTGGATGACACACACCCACACACGCATATACACACACACACACACGACGATAAGTAGGAGGCAGTAATTAAGTCAGGGCACGACGGCCAGGAGCGGTGGTGGTGGTGAGGCGAATTAACATGACATGCCTCTTGAGTAAAGCCTTTGCGACATCACACCCCACACTGGGTACTGGACTAGGCTTTGTCAGCTGACTGAAGTCTTGATGACATCAACACGACTGTCTATATTACTGATTAAGGTCTGGTAGTTATTTGATATATTTTTCGTGCATTGCAGACAGATTTAACGAAATCACATTTAGAACCGCGAAATATTTATAAAATATTCCTCACAATGACGCAGAGACCAAACACAACCGACTGTCTCTCTTGGTCCTGGAGCAGAAAAACGACACGACACAACTCTGACTAAACCGTCCCTCAACAGGTTAAGAGAGGCGGTGGCTGCAAGTTGATTAGCCTCACTGAATATCACATTACCGCCCAATGAATAATAAACAAGCTTTGAGAATAATGAATGAAGGACACACGCTCTGGTTCACACAGTTCCTGCATTCAAAGGTTTAAGGTTCCTATTCTCGACCGTACTTAGTGAACAGTCAACATGGATGCACAGTTGTTGTCATTAAGGTCATAGCTTCTCTACCTGGCTCTGAGGAGACGCAATGAGCTAAGTAGCGCTGATCTACCGTGTTGACAACAGTAGCTCGTGATAATATGAAACAATATTGAACATGAAGGTCAAACGATTAGTACGAAAAGGCCGCTAAAGTGTGACCGTAAAGCAGCGAACAGTTTTTAGGCAACACCGGTGACGACTGCTGGAGAAGTGGATGAGCTGCAGCATCAACAGCAGTGACACCAACCAGAGTGCCATCAACAGCAGTGACACCAACCAGAGTGACACCAACCAGAGTGCCACCAACAGCTGTGAGACCAACCAGAGTGCCACCAACAGCAGTGACACCAACCAGAGTGCCATCAACAGCAGTGACACCAACCAGAGTGCCACCAACCAGAGTGCCTACCAACAGCTGGCAAGACCAACTAGAGCATCAGCAACGAGTGACACCAACAGAGTGCCATCAGCAGCAGTGACACCAGCAGGTGCCATCAGCAGCAGTGACACCAACCAGAGTTAGCAGTGACACCAACCGATTGCCATCAACAGCAGTGACACCAACCAGGTGCCACCAACCAGAGTGCCATCAGCAGCAGTGACACCAGCAGGTGCCATCAGCAGCAGTGACACCAGCAGAGTGCCATCAACAGCAGTGACACACCAACAGGGTGCCATCAACAGCAGTGGCCACCAACCAGGAAGTGCCACCAACGGCTGGAACCAACCAGAGTCACCATCAACAGCAGTGACACCAACCAGAGTGCCACCAGCAGCTGTGGATAACCAGAGTGCCATCAGCAGCGGTGACACCAACCAGAGTGCCAGTAAGCAGCAGTGACGCACCAGCAGGTGCCACCAACGTATTGAGACCAACCAGAGTGCCACCAACAGCAGTGACACCAACCAGAGTGCCACCAACAGCAGTGACACCAACCAGAGTGCCACCAACAGCAGTGACACCAACAACAGCAGTACCAACAACAGTGACACCAAGACTGAGGCATCGAGACTGAAGCACCAAGACTGAAGCACCAAGACTGAGGCACTAAGACTGGGACACCAAGACTGAGGCCACAAGACTGAGGCACCAAGACTGAGGCACTAAGACTGGGACACCAAGACTGAGGCCACAAGACTGAGGCACCAAGACTGAGACACTAAGACTGGGACACCAAGACTGAGGCCACAAGACTGAGGCTACAAGACTGAGGCACCAAGACTGAGGCACCAAGAGTGAGGTACACAGACTTTTATTCTGCTGTAGAATTTCAATATATTTTGGACGACTTCCTCATGGCTAAAAATTACCAAGCATGACAACGCAATTATCTTCCGCACCAATAAATACAATTACCATCACCATTATCATCATCACCAGCAACATCACCATCATCAACAACATCACCATCACCAGGAACATTACCATCACCAGCAACATCACCATCACCAACAACATCACCATCACCAGCAACATCACCATCACCAGCAACATTATCATCACCAGCAACATCACCATCACCAACAACATCACCATCACCAGCAACATCACCATCACCAGCAACATCACCATCACCAACAACATCACCATCATCCATCACCAACATCACCATCACAATCACAATCTTAACCCTTTCCAAGTCCCAACAATACTGGAGCAGAACGAGAACATCAAATCCAGATAACCCAACGCAGAGGAAAGGAAGCAATTATTATACATAGCTAACTGGACTAATGGAGAGGAGCCACCTGAAACTCTCAATGATGACCGTCTCCCTCGCGGTGTAAGAGGCGGTATCTGTAAACCACCTTCACGCAGATGTTACAACTGGTACCTCTGGACACATGTTACTAAAGGCACTGTATAAAATTGAGGAGCTGTGAGGGGCGACATTCAGCACATGGCAACGGAGTCCTCTCCAAGAGAAACGTATCAGCTGCCAGTAATAAGGGGGCCCTATCGTGATTCCTGGACTGTCCCAAACTCCTTCCTTTTCCTTCTTCTCTTCCTCTTCCTCGTCCTCGTCCTGCTCCTATCGTCGATCAGGCGTCCAACAATGGGGCATCTTGGCCACGGCATCCTGCAATTCCAGAGCTGTCGGGGAGTTATAACGTGGGTCATGGACTACTCCCCTGCCTTCTGTCTCCCAGACAGAACCACCCATATTCCCCCCTCCTCATCTCGTGATCTGCCTCACCAGGGAGCAATACAGTTACGTCACAGGAACTGGAGGTAGTTATCATACCTGTTGAATAAAGGGAAATTAAGTAACCATCGCTGTAGACTATACGACACAACTCAGGGGTAAGTTATGTATAAAACTGACATCGTAGAATAACTTAGTGAGGCGATAAAAGAACCAAGTAGGGCAAGAAACAAAGAACGATAGGAAACTGTATAACGAAATAAAATGTCTGTAAATGGAGTTTCAGACGGGGCCATATACAGAACTACCAGTCACCCAGACAGTGCATTAAATTAAAGCCTCAGTTGAATAATTCTGATATACCCAAAGAGAGAAAACAGTACAGTGAAGAGTCATGATACAGTGCACCACGGCCAGTGTCAACAGTGAGGTGAACAATAGTGAGCTGAAATGTTTTATCCCCTGGACTAAACTACTGTGAACTCTATTACGTGGTTCTGACCAAGGCCATGACACTGTGTGCTTACTAGAAATTTGAACACCTATTGTTAAATTCACACCTAATGTACCTAAACATAAATGTTATAATTTAGGGACTGTTAATATATATATAATGTGTGTTAAGAAATCATTACCATAATTATGTTTATAGAGGGACCTTGACCGATGTGTCGACGGCGTCCCTCATCTTATGCCTGATCATAAACCAGCCAGAGCCACTACATGCAACTAACTTCACTCCGCCTGGTGCTAAACTTAACAGAACAAGTTAACAGGTTTACTTTGGACTGGTACAAAGAGCTTAAGCGTGATAGTTTACAAAGCTTTAATGTTGATCTCTTGGTCAAACATTTTCCAGAAGTAATTAATTAACCAGAGAGAGAACCCAAAACTGAATAAATTTATGCAACAGGTAAAGGGGAACAAACTACTCGAAAAAAGTGAAAGAGGTTCCCATAGGCTTGAAACACTACAAATATCAATACTCTTTTAAAGTTTCTTCTGTATAAAGTTCGACAAAATGTTTGAGAACGTACGTAAATATTTTCAATCAACACTTCATATTGTGCAAAGTCTAGAGAGGCATAAAGACATTGGTTAGGTTAGGTTAGGTTAGGTTAGCTGTAAAAATAAAACGAGTAGATAAAACTGTGAACTCATATCTCTAGCTACAACATGTTACCACCTGACCCTCGAGAGACTTTTTACATAAATCCTGTGGAGAAAGAAATCTTTCTAACTTCATACTAGTTAAATGACACGATGATGTGATATTCCATTTACAACGTGGGAGATTGAAGCTGCTCTCAACCTGTTGTTTGAAGCTTCAACTTGTAAGGAATTGATTATGAAGTTTGGCCTTTCTTGAGACAACTAGATATTTACACAGAGACAATCTCACCATAACTGTTTCCCTGTCCAAGGTACCCGTTCAGACCACCAGTACTAGTGAAGGTGGGTACATCATGTGACACAGACCACCAGTACTAGTGAAGGTGGGTACATCATGTGACACAGACCACCATTACTAGTGAAGGTGGGTACATCATGTGACACAGACCACCATTACTAGTGAAGGTGGGTACATCATGTGACACAGACCACCAGTACCCCAGTGAAGGTGGGTATCATGTGACACAGACCACCGTTACTAGTGAAAATTGGGTACATCGCTGTTACAGACCACCAGTACGCAGTGAAGGTGGGTACATCATGTGACACAGACCACCATTACTAGGCGAAAGGTGGGTACATCATGTGACACAGACCACCAGTACTAGTGAAGGTGGGTACATCATGACCAGACCACCAGTACTAGTGATTGGGTACATCATGTGACACAGACCACCGGTACTAGATGAAGGTGGGTGCATCATGTGACACAGACCACCAGTACTAGTGGTGGGTACATCATGACACAGACCGCAGTACTAGTGAAGGTGGGTACATCATGTGACACAGACCACCAGTACTAGTGAAGGTGGGTACATCATGTGACACAGACCACCAGTACTAGTGAAGGTGGGTACATCATGTGACACAGACCACCAGTACTAGTGAAGGTGGGTACATCATGTGACACAGACCACCAGTACTAGTGAAGGTGGGTACATCATGTGACACAGACCACCAGTACTAGTGAAGGTGGGTACATCATGTGACACAGACCACCAGTACTAGTGAAGGTGGGTACATCATGTGACACAGACCACCAGTACTAGTGAAGGTGGGTACATCATATGACACGGGAGCCACCATTACTAGTGAAGGTGGGTACATCATGACGACCACCAGTACTTGAGTGAGGTGGGTACATCATGTGACACAGACCACCGTACTAGTGAAGGAATTGGGTACATCATGTGACACAGACCACCAGTACTAGTGAAGGTGGGCATCATGACCCAGACCTGTTACTAGTGGTGAAGGTGGGTACATCATGTGACACAGACCACCATTACTAGTGAAGGTGGGTACATCATGTGACACAGACCACCATTACTAGTGAAGGTGGGTACATCATGTGACACAGACCACCAGTACTAGTGAAGGTGGGTACATCATGTGACACAGACCACCAGTACTAGTGAAGGTTGGTACATCATGTGACACAGACCACCAGTACTAGTGAAGGTGGGTACATCATGTGACACAGACCATCAGTACTAGTGAAGGTGGGTACATCATGTGACACAGACCACCAGTACTAGTGAAGGTGGGTACATCATGTGACATTAGTTGAAGAGGGTACAACACACAGGTATGTGCTTATATATCCAACACCTTGACACTGACCATCATAGGCAGTCACGACCTGTATGATCTAAACAACGACCACAACATTGACCTACATCACGACCACAACATCGACCTTAGCAACGACCACAACATCGACCTAAACAATGACCACAACATCGACCTAAACAATGACCACAACATCGACCTAAACAATGACCACAACATCGACCTTAGCAACGACCACAACATCGACCAAAACAACGACCACAACATCGACCAAAACAACGACCACAACATCGACCT